>NC_087517.1:19079998-19397498 GCF_963921805.1 Phalacrocorax carbo | reverse complement strand
TTGCAGCTTTGATGCAGACCTGGGAGACTCATTAGTAGAAATAAATTCATAAGTTGTGGAAAGTTTTCTTGTCATTTCAGTCAGATTAGAAAAGAGTCTAAGATCAAAGTGGGGCTATGAATATGTATGTTTCCCAGAGTTCTGTAACTGTTTAGACTGAAGGATCTCTCATACAAACTCCAGTCCATAATTCGACTTGGTAGTGGTTTCTGTTATTATTAAATACTTTTTAGCGTAAACGCAAATGTTTCCCTCCATTCAGTTTATTTTAAATTTTGTAATCTGAAACACTTCCTTAAATTTGATTTATGTTTCATATTAGTAAAATTAGATGTTTATTGGCTTGAATGAATTAATGACTGCTTTATTTGCTGAATTAAGTGCAATCAAGGAAACAATTGAGGCTTCTCATGCATTAAATCTGAAAGTCTTGAAAGTATTTAACAGCATCACCATCACTGCAGTTTGCAAAATCATGTGGGGAAAGTACTGAGTTTATGGGAAGAAAACAATTGAAATTTTAGTAGAAAGTAGTGAATTTCTGACTTGGATGGGTTTAGATAACACACCTTAGACAATTGTCAATGGAGGCACTGTGCTATACTGTTATGTTCCTACAAACAGCAAGTAAAAACCTCATATGTCAAGTGTTATACTTTTTGATGGTTTTGATCATAAAAAAAAGTAATAGGACATGTAACTTTCCTAGGTGCTAATCCTAAGAGTGTAAAGCAAGCATCTAGTCCTCTCCTTGGCTTTGTGATGAGTTGTCAAAATCACATATCTGAAGTCCATAGACAGAGAGGGCATACAAAAATGTACACATGCTTTGAAAACCTAGCCCCAGCTATTTTATTTTTGTCTCTTTGCCAAAGAATGCTAGCTATTTTCAAAGGCTATTTACAAGTCAGAGGAAGTTCCCACCAGATTAGAACTGTTTTAAGGAAAGTTAAAAGCTGGGCCAAACTATTCCACAGCACAGATGCTTTTTAATCTGCACATACAGTTCTTGCATCTATAAAAAGAGTTATTTTTTGATAAGGAAACCAAATGCATTGAACCTGCATAGTAACATGTCTTTGTCAAAAGTTGTTGTTACAGTCCCTGTGGTTGGTAATGTAAACAAAGTGCTGTAGGTCTGTTTTGATGAAAGATTGGTCAAATAACTATCCTTTCGCTGGATAGCGGCAAACATTTTGGGGAGCAGTAGTAAAGATTCTGGTATCATTTTACTGTGACCTGAGATACGAAATGAACCAGCTAAATAAAAAATGAGTAAATTTGACCTACCTTTAGTAGTTGGCAAAATGTTCCATAGTGTAACTTTATTAATCTGACTATAACTTTAATTCTTTTTTCTCTGTTATTTCTTCCCCTATAGTAAAGAAACAAAGTCTCTGTGGTTCATAAAACAAGTTGAAAAAACAAACTGGAGACATGTTTTTCTAACTTACTGAGTGCTTGAAGCTCTACCAATTTAGAAGAAGATACAATCCTTGTCCCCATAGGACAATTTATAGTAAGGATGTTGAACATATCTTGAATGTATGACATATGAGAAAAAAGAGTAATTCTAAAGATGAATAGAATTTCTTAAATAAATTGTATATTCTAGCCACCAAAAGAGCAATTCCTTCTGCTTATATCTGATAAATAAAATTTTAACTATGGTAGGATGCACAGGAAAAATAAACAAAAGCACACTGAAACGTGTGTGCATTTGTGTGTGTGTATATATATATGTACTGTACTGGGAAAGTGCAAACCACAATTTTTGACCAAAGCCAATTAAATGAAAAAACATAAATTCTTGGGAGATCTATGGAGCCCAAAAGAGTTTGAAGGTGTCTTCTCAAGCACCTTAATTTGAATACCTTGAAATCAATGCATTCACACTTACCGTCCATTCTTGAGTATTCTGCTCATGCTAGAAAGTCATGTTGTTCTTGACTGATTATCACAGAAATCTAGTGTGTAAAGCCTATTTAAACCCCAGGCATTGAATCCTCTTTTACTTTGGAGCTATTTCAATTCTGCATCTAAACTGTATAGTGAAAGCTCATTTCTTGTTTCATCCTTTGGTTAAATATTAACAAATGACAAAATGTTGAAACTTTATGATAAGGTTGAGAAGAAGTGTATATAAGTGTTCAAATAAGCTTTTTGAAAAGCTGTCATTAAATGAACTCTGAATGTTGCAAAATTGTTATGTTACAAGACTTTCTGAAAATTAAGAACTTGAAAATGGTTGGTAAGAAAATTGTGTTCTGTTATTTCTCTCACCACTCTCATTAACATGCTCACCATCTCACAGCTAGAAAGATATGCTGAATATTTATCCATCACTTTCTTTTTTCATCTTCTTGCTTTTATCTAATGGTTCAGTTGCCATCATTTGATGTAAATGGCAAAGGGCTTCCCCTGCTTTTTAAAGATTTTGAATAATAATTTTATTCCATTGGGATTCTGTATTCAGCATTGATCTGAACTGAGGGAAAATACTGAATTCCATACCAATGCAAATTCAAGCTTGCAAATTAGTGATTAAGCAGTGGAAGTCTATTTATAGTATATACGAGATCACTGGACAAAGTTCCATTTCAGGAAAGTATACTTTTCTGAGAAAGCTGCCTAACACACTAATTTTTACTTTTACACATTGTGTAATTACCGTGCATAAATGTTTTTTTTTATGTAGAAAGGTCATAACTTTTTAATTAAAATTGAGCAAAGAGAATTACAACCTAGGATTATTGTTCTGTTAATTTCTTGAGCTGTGCAAAATGCAAACAGCAGAAGACTTTCATTATAATCCTTCAAGTCTAAAATATCTAAAATATAAAATATATTATCTGTAAAACAGGCACATTGACATAGGTTCCATGGTGCATATTTTTTATTTTATTTTTTTGGCCAAATTCTGATTTGCACTTCTATTTACATCAGTGTCGTTACACTATTGTAAGTTGGGGCACAAGGCCTTCAGGCTGTGTTGCCTCTACTGGGCTTAGAACAAACCTTAGCAGCTCAGATAGAGCAATCCCTGCTGTCTGCTCTCCTCTGGAAACATCCTCTAGGTGTTTAATATCTCTTTATCTCTCTTGCAATCCAAAGAAGGCCTGCTCTTTACCCATTTCAACCACACTAGTCTAGTAGGCTCATTCTCCATCACAAATCAAGATGTGTAATCAAGACTTTTGAATCTGTAAGAAAAAGCTGACTCTTGCAATGAGTGCATGGCAACACTCTGAAAAGATCTTGTCAGCACGTTGTCTGTATTTATCTGGGCAGTTATTCCAGAATGAATCATTTGCATGTAGGACTACCTGTGTACGTATCTGTAAGGATATCATTCTATTACTGACACGGAATCTTAGTATTTTTTGTATCCTATCTTATTTTACCTAATTCTGTGGTAAAGCTAAATTGAAGTAATGCATTTGCCATTTTTGCCACCAAGACACTGTCTAGCTCATCTTTGTGGACGTAAGTTCCACAATCACAAGCAATTGTTATGCAAGTTCTGATTCCCCTGCTTGTAATTCTCACCTTGAAGTGAGAAAATGTTCTCAGGCTGTTAGTATTCATGCATAACCACCTCAGTGTTGTTTTTTCCCCTATTATAACATCTAATGGAGATCACCTGCTGCAAGATGCACTCTTTCAGAAGTCACCATTCTTTCTCTACACTAAAGAATGCATTTGTTTAAAAGCTGCTTTCCCCATTCAAAGCATCTTCCACTGAAATGGTGAATAATAAGCACAGAAAATCACTTGAGCCACAACAAATGGTGAAAATAGCAATCTAGAATACCAGGAATCACAAGTGCTGTCTTACTTTCTTATATTGCTAACTTATTCTTTAGTAGTTACAAATAAAGTTGATAGAAAATATGACTGCAAGCCTTATGGGGCCATTTGCAAAATGAACACCTGCTTCTGCCTAATTCTAGGAATTATGGAGTGTATTCCTTAAGCAAATACAGAGCTACCGTTGGTGGGAGTGGGATCGGAGGATGCTTTTAAAAAAAAATCACTCTACTATAATAGGAAGTCCTTTAGACCCAGAGACCCAGAAAGTCCATTTTCTAAAAAGGATCAGAAAGGAGAATGACTCCCCAGATTTATGGCTCTTCATAACTAAACGCAATTTTCCAACGCAGTGTCACATGGAATACATGCAGATTCCAATTTTAAATGTATTGACTGTCTCCAAGTCAACATTTTGCTCAGCTGCTCAGTGCATTATGTTCTTATGTCTTCCTCAAGAGACAGACATTAAGGCCAGATCAAAGTCCAGCATTTTAACTGGATAAGTAGGTAACATTTATTTTTGTGTCTATCCCTCAATAAGGAAAGGGAGGCTGAGCTGAATAGCATTGTCTGTTCCTATCCCATCAGAGTTTGAGCCCCTGTAAAAAGTAAATTCCACATATAAGGAGTATTTGGAACTATACTCAAGAAGCAAGAAAAACAGTCTGTAAGAAGCAACATACACAGCATATTGAGAGCCATTTTAAAAATATGAGAGCTCCAATAAATATCAGAGCTGTCTCAGCTAATAGGAAGCTCACTGTTAACTTTAGGTTAAACAATTCCACCTTCCTCAAGAATCATTAGACATGTCAATGACAACCACAACATTAACTCTGTCCTACCGGCTTGTTGGATTAACTCTTAGAATTCCCCCAAGCAGCAGGAGAAAACAGACATAGTGATTCTTCAACACTTTAACACTCACAATGATTTTTCTTACACTATCCTCTAAAAAGTACAGTTCCAAATTCAAAGATATCCATTCTGCACTCTTAATGTCCTTATGACAGTTTTCATAAGCAAAAAAAATGAGGAATAATTGTTGTCTATTCACCCAAAGCTGGCATGCAGCAGTCATTGCCAGCTGATGAGCAATTGTTAGTGTGGCATCAATAGGGATTTTAAAAAAGTCAATTTCTGGATTCTTACACCAGAATCCTATCTTATCTGGAGCTGATCTATTTACTCGGCTCTTTACTGAGATGATGAATATCTTGAGCTGGGATTTTATCTTTTTTTTTTTTTTTTTTCAAAATAATAATAATGCTATAGAAAATAGTATGTTAGTTTTCCTATTATAAACCAGAGTTGCTGAAGCGAGAGTGGATTTTACTTGTAAAGTTCAATCATATATTTTTATCAAATACGAACTATAATAATGAAATGTTCCTATAAATGTCAGCACTTTATCATCCTAATACTCAAAATCCTTTAAAGAAAAAATAAAATGAAGCACACAAAGACAAATGTTGAGCATAGCCAGATGTGAATTTGCAGTCAGCATTTTATGGACCGAATACCATTTGAACAGAACAGTAGAGAAAATATTTTAAGATTTTTATTTAAACTAAATAAAATATTTATGCAGGAGAATTTCTGTGGAACACAAAGGCAAGCATTCATCAAGTCTTGCTGCCTGTTTTCCTCAGTACTATGGTAAGTAAAACTGTATGAGTCATAGACCAAGAGCTTTATACATGTTTAGCTATGTGGGTGGATCCTGACATTGATGTTGACTTGCCACAGCCAGCTGTCTGTGTAACCTGTGGAGTAATCACTGATAACCTCAAAACACAATATCCTTTACCTGGGTGGAACCTCTATATCATCTATTACAGTACAGAGATCCCCTTCTTAATGTGATAGAAAGTTTGCTAGAAATAATCTAGTAGTACTGCAGGACTGCAGTTCAAGGTAAAGAAAACTGATTACAGACATGTTTTTCCCTGTAGGCAAAGGTCATGCATCTAACCTGCCTCTTCTAACCCACTCCCCTCTCAGACTTTTGATAATTGCTTGTCTGTATGTGATATTTTTAAAAAACATGAATAAAAAACAGATTTTGTGGTGGTCTGAATGCAAGCTGGGATATTACTGAGTCAAGACTCTCTTCAGATACTGTTTTCCTGGTTCTTAGATTTCATCTTTCTTTCTTCTTTCACTTATTCTTTTAAGTCTTTTCTTTTTCCCAAAGTCTCTTGTTCACCTTCCCCATATCTGCACTACGAACCCCTTCTGCATTTCAGAAGGGGTAATGGGATTATTATAATTGGTGAGCTGCCTTTTCTTCCCATCTTAGCCCACTTCACCCTTTATTTAGTGTGAGCGGGTGGCACTTACTCAGTAAGTCATAAGAGAGGAGAAACCGGGGAACGCTGTCAGCGTGCAGACAGAAAACTCCCAGCTCTTGGCAGTGTGCTGAATATATATGCAGTTAAGGGTAACCCATACAAAAGCACATTTCAAAAAAATAAATGCACCCAAAAATCCCAAAGATAACTAAAGCAGTGTTCCTGGGTTCCAGTTCTGTTGCTAACTGGCATAACTTCACTTTCAGTAATAAATCCCAGGTTGACACCAGCTTGGGATCTGGCCTGAGGTTTGTTCTAGTAGGATTTTGCCAGCTGCCTCCTTTCCGCCATCCACAGAGTATGGTGAGCATTGCTCCCTTGATAACCCTCAACAGTTGCTCCACAGATGGGTTCTGGCTGTGTAGGAGGTCCACCCAAAAGAAAGTGCTTCTCAAAAGGGCAATAAGCCTGCACAGAGCTCCATATTTCTCTGCTTCCAGGTAGCTAACTAGCTAGTTCCCAGTTAGACAGTTTAGAAATAGCTTAGGTATTTCTGCGTGACAGTACAGAGCTCTGTATAAACTGGGGAAGCCAAGGTGCACTTTGACTTTCTCCACTAATACCTGCTTCATGCCCTGGCTTCCATGGGATGGCAATGCAGGTGCTGTAGCCAGAAGGTAGTCAGGGCACAGCCACAACAGTTCAGACCCGTGCTCTCTGAGTACTGAGGGAGGGCTGTACGCTCTTCAGCATTTACAGTACTAACATTAGCCCACAGAGTAAACAGCTGCCTTCTGTTACTCAGACACTGATCTCCAAAGTACTATTCCTGCCTTTAAAGGTATGGAGAGCCATCAACTGTTTTAAATGAGCATTGTCAAGATTTTTGACCCACTCAGATAACAAATGTTGGGGATTTTTTGTTGTTACTTGCTTTGGCAGTAAGTTTCTTTTAACAACAAAGCCATGCAAAGCCCAAAACCACATAACTGTGGCTCCTATGGCGTTCCTAAACCAAACTGTATGTGCATATTCTTTCTAACACAAGCATTCACTCAAGGCACTGTTTACTGTAGGGCAGAAGTCATGTGGTTTTTAAATTTTTTTGACAACTGAACTTTGCAGGTTATTTAAACCAGGGAAAGAAAAATACATCTCCCAGTGTCCTTGGTTTTTGTACAGGCAGCAAAATCTATTGTTAAAAGAACTTTTTTGCAGGTGAAAACAGTCCTTTGAAGTGTTTTAATAAGAAAAAAAAACCAGTGGTTGGAGAGCCAGCAGGACCCATGTCTAATACATTCCTGATCTGTGCATTTGTGACCTCCAGGGCTGATTATTGTAATTTTTTTACCTAGCAATGCTGCCAGGTGCTTGGGAAAAAAAACAAAACACTCCAGCTAGTAAAAAGTAACAGCTTGTTTCCTCAGCAAAACAGGTCAAAATGAACCAGTCATCTCAATACTGTTCTGCCTGTGCAGGCTTCTTGGGGATAGATACTAGTTGTATGTCTCTGCCCTCATATTGGAAGGTGTATCTGAGAAATCTCTTCTCCAGCCATAACCACTGACTCTCACAGCAGCTGGTTCTTGTAATAGTTAAATAGTAGATGAATGATGGGGGGGAAGTCTCTCCTGTTTTTTAGTATATGAAGGAAAGAGTCCTCAGAAATGGTTTGGCATATGCTTTTCCTTTTTTATTTTTTTTTACTACCCTGACAACATATACTCTGGAAAAATATAAAGAAAAATATAAAGAAATGTAGAAATGACAGTAATGAGCAAGCCATTGCTAATAATACTGAGCCTCATGCTGTAATCAGAGATATTGGTGATTTTGTTGTTGTTGTCATTTGCCAGTGACTGCAGTCAAACAA
Source organism: Phalacrocorax carbo (assembly GCF_963921805.1). NCBI lineage: Eukaryota > Metazoa > Chordata > Aves > Suliformes > Phalacrocoracidae > Phalacrocorax > Phalacrocorax carbo. Next base: position 19,389,518 of record NC_087517.1, on the reverse strand, counting down.
TGCTTTTTTTTGTGTGTACTTGTATCATATAAGAAGGATATTCCAGCAACATCAGAATAACAAAGTTGATATTCAGCATGTGACAGTTTAAGATGACATTTATTCTTACAGTTTTGTGAGTTTATAGCAATGTTATGCATCAGACTCATGTGAACTAGGGCCATTTTATCAATATTATATATTTATATACTGTGGGTACAGTTTGTCAATTTAGCCTAGGCAGAATTATTTAATTTCTCATAAGCTAATAATGTGTTCTGTATCAGCTACTGTATTTTATTAGTGTGAGACATGTCTTTTTAAGGATCGAGACTAAAACCACAATTATTATTTCTTCTTATCAACATTCAGCTTTCACAGGCAATTACAGCTTATGCATATTTTATAACAAGCATTTGGAGCACATGCTGATTATGTAGTACTTGCTCAATGCCTTGTAATATCCAAGAATGCTTATGGCAGTATACAGTACTGTGGGATCTTACAGTATGAAAGAACCCTTTTCCCTTTAATCACTTACACAAACTACCATTTTTTGCTTGCTGACCCTGCTGTATCTTGTTTGTTTCAATTATTAAAGATTAAAAGAAAGGCAAAATATTTCTGCTTACATTTCTTATCTGTATGTTGGCACTGTGTCACCATGTGAAAACAGAACTGCAGCAGAGGAACTGCCATGTAGAAAGAGACCTGCAATCCCTCCAGTATCCAAACATGTAGCCTGCATCCATTAATCACCAACTGCAGATATTTCAGTGAACCAAGCAAGAAGCCATAGAAGAAAGTCTTCATCTTGATCTTCAACAGCGAGCTAGCAGACAGCTTTTGCTTTGAAACACAAATGCCTGTATGTCTCAAAACAGCATGGTCCTATCTAGTTTATCCCATCTAATCCTCATTTTTGTTATGCATATAAACAACTTTTTCTTCATTAGTGCTTAGAATGCCCCCAATGAACTGTAAGAAAAGAAATATGTCTACAAGGTGTGCCATGTGATACACAGCATTTGAGGCAGCTGAGGATCGCATGGTGCTAGTTTCCTCGCCATCTTTCAATCCTGACCCATCTCTTACAATGAAAATTAAAGGTTGGGTGGCATTATTCTAACCTTCTCCAACTTTGCCTCAGTCAAGGATTCTTCAGTGTCAGGGAACCCACAGCTGCCCCTTTAAGACTTCTTTCCATCTTTGTGCTGTCTCAGCAACATTCAACAGAAAGAACTGGAGCCAAGAACTTGGATCGAGATGTGTAATTGTGTTTTGAATTCTACTACGTTTTTGGCTTTGGTAGTAACTCATGGCTGTGGGTTCCAGAGCTTAATCATAGAATTCATTGTCAAAGTCATCATGAAGATCAGTAATTTAATGAGATTCTAGCCAAGCCCAGGAAGCATTTAAAAAGTGTCAGTGATTTTTGGGAAGGTTTTATTTAAGAAGCAACAGTTTTTCAAGGAAAGCTTTTCAGAGCTGTCATCCAAATGTCCATCCAACATTTAATGTTCTACTTTCTTCTTATGAAACTCCAGCTTAATATTAATATAATGCTTTTGAAATGGGGAAACTCTAAATACAAATGAAGGTGGTTTTATGGTTTTATCATTACCTTGGCACAAAGTAGCGTTTTGCCTGTTCTTTCCTGCTACTTTCAGGGGCAAGGACAAAACCCTGATCCCTTAGAGGATGATGGCAAAGCTCTCAGGGTCTTTAATGGAAGTTTTCCAAGACTTAATTTACATGACAGAGCTGTACATGAGTGACAAAAATATTAGAGACGGGTAAAAGAAACCATTCAGCTGAACACCACATAGATGCCATGAAACTCCATTTTTAACATATGGCTTTCAAATTCAGTTACTCTACAGAAGTTTATGGCAATACGCTTCTGCTCATCATGTGTTCTGTGGGAGTTCTATGCAGTATTTTAGAACTTTTGCTGTTCACAGTCTCCCATGAAAATGCTTCTTTTAAGACTGAAGTTTACTTCCCTATCAAGAAAAGCAAGAACTCTAGCAGACAAAATCCCCTAAATTCCTTTTTTAATACAGAGAAATCTCCAAATACACGGGCAACAGCTTCAAAATTTAAGCAGAAAATTAATCTTGTCAGTTAAGCAGCAATCTGCTGTCTTTATCTTTCAAGGACACATCTTGAAGGAAATCCGTAACAAATACCAAATTATAGTTTTCATTTGAAACTAGAACTTTATTCTTCTTTCACACTCCATGTTGACTGTATGTCTTTGTATATGAGAGACCTGCTGTATTAGAAAACTTTTTTTTTGGCATGGATTCCAAAGGGCAAAATTTCTGTATCCCCATTATGCCAGTGTTCTCCTGAAACGTGTGGCTAATTTCATAATTAGATTAAAAATTGTGGCTTTTTTCTGACCTGTATTTTGGCATATGTGATACAATTGAATCAACTTCCCTGTGAAAACCAGCTGTTGGAATGCCAATGTGTTTGTTGCTTGCAGGGTTGTGCGAATGCGGTCACAGCCATTCAACTTTATCATGAGAACACACAGTTCCGGTATGGCACATATTACCAATATGCTTCAGAAACAACTTTTCTCATCTGAAACCCTCACTGTGAAAAAGAATGTATGTATTTATTAATTCATTGTCAAAGGAGCAGACTTAGAATCTGTCTAAATTAAAGCATAACTTACAGTCTCCTGTGAATAACTGAATAACTTAGTTCAATGTTAGGTCACAGTGGAACATAGACTGTAACAGGAATATATAAAAGCTCTGAAGGGAGCAAAGAGACTTTATTCTGGAATGGTGAACATCGTTGCCAGAGTAACATAAACCTTGTGTGTTTTCACAAGGAAATGAGTCACTTGTTTCTGTTGGCCGGAACTCTGTTTTCTTTTAATTTCATATTTTAGCTGCCTAATATAGTTTGAAAGAACCCTAGGGTTGCAGTATTTGGGCTAAGATACCGTGTTAATTAAAGCAGAGTAGAAGGGTAGCATCGCAATTACACAGAATCAAGAAAAATTGGTAGTAAATATGACATAATCACATGTTGTGTGAAGGAAGCCTTGATCCTTTTGTAGTACCGTTCTGTGAACTATTTATACAGTTCAGAAAAGAAGATTCATTTTCACACATGCTACCTGTATACCTAAATGTACACTTACATCTGTAGCTTGTGTTCCTTGTGCAACTAATTTGCAAGTTCCCTCCTTGCAACTGTGAGTCTCATAGTTAACTTAAGGACACAAGCCCTAGTTGTCATCAATGAACAGACTATGTTAATGTTAAAGATGTTGGATCAGATCCATACAAACAGTGAGGCAATATTTCCTTTCTTTGGACCAGCAACTCAGAACCAGTAAGATTCTTCTCCATTTTCCTAGTGTTAAGGTAGCACCAAGTATTCTTGCAGAGTGTCACCCCTTCTTGGTGAGGCGTCCTCACGAGACTTAAGATCAGCACAGCTCATTCCTAAACCACTTTCTATTTTCTCTTCTTACAGCTCCAAGCTGTGGAGATTGTGCCAAGCAAAATAAGTAACACAGACTGTTTGAGCAATTCTCAGCTACAGTGGAGTCTCTGAAGGAACATAGCTGGCTGGTACAACATAGACTACTTTATCCTGTATGTAATTTGGGCAGAAACTCCATATAGCTCCCTTCACTACTACAGCCTTAAATGGAAGTAGCAGAGAATGAAGGCCAAATATATTCAGTTGAGAATTAAAGTATATATTATGACTTTTTTTACATGGCATAAACCTATATGCATAAACATTGCACACCTGTGATATATGATAGTTTACACGTATGAGCATTTTTTTAAATTTAATGTTTGCAAATGTGTATATGTATAGCAGATAGTCATGCATTTATTGCATCATGAGTACCAACAAAGCAAATTCCTATTCCCATTGGTAAAGATTATTCAAAAAGCAATGCTTTGTGCTTAGATGTAAACACTGGGAAACACTGAGGAGGTGCTTAATCTGTCCTATTCCAAACCCAGCATTTGCATGCATTTTCAGACTCACCTGAGAATCTCAAAGCCACTGTCTCTTAATTAAATACTGTGGCATGCTTTTGACAACCTGACTAAAACATAAGCAAGTATTTTTAAATCATTTCAATGGGGAGCAAAAGAGAAATGGAGAAGCGAAGTGAAACTTAAAGGTCATCTACTGTAATTGACTCGGGGAAAAAAAAGTCCTGGCCTGAACCAGGACCTTGCGCTAAGTTTAGACACAGGTAGCTAGTCAGGACTTTCTGGGGATGTTCAAAATGCTATAAATCCCAAAAAGCACAGCAGAAGATATTCAGATATGTATAAGTGTAACTGAAGTGAATTGATGACTGCAGCATTAAGACCCTTGTTTATTTTGAAATGTATTATGCTAAGTAATTAGGGATTAGGGATGGGTTAGAAAGAAAGTGCAGGGAAAACAACTTAAGATATTTGGAATGTATCAAACACCTTGTCTTCCTTACACAGAAAACGAGTTCTTTTTTACCTCACCAAAAAGTAGTTTAGCCTATAAAAATAGGTAAAGATACAAATTGAGGAAACAAACACCTTGTGTACAAGTACTGGAGATTGGCCTTCTCTAACAAAGGGTTATCACAGACGAATGTGGATGCTTAAGAGCAACATTAACTTGCAGTCTTTGTGAAACATACAACTATTAATTTCATTTCGTTTCCCATTCAATGACTCTGACCTACCTGATCTATCCAGTCAATATACCTAAGCATTTTGACGGCTGCAGGCATTATAGTGTTTGAGTACCTTAAAAATAAGATGCCTCTGCCATAAATTTTAACCAGTGTTTTTAATCTTTGATTCCCCCATTCTCTTCTGTTCAGACAGGAGGAGGAATGTCAAAAGTGCATAGCAAATGCCATTGTATGTTTACTAATCCTAATGAGTGTTGTTATTCTGCTAATGATATATGCCCTACATTTTTCTTCTCTGTCTTCTAGCCACAGCTGTTTCACATTTGTAATGAATATTTTATTATTTCAGAGGAACACTACTTCTGTGGAAATCCACAGAAATATGGAATCCATTCTTACAACATGGTCAAATAGTTCCTTCGACCATTTCAAAATAACAAGTCCAAAGGTCTTCAGAAATCAAGATCAGGATCTTGAGTTCAGTATGGATTCAGTGCAGGGGTATTTTGCCATATGGGTTTTCATATTTTGGAGAAATTTAACAAAAATTAAGTAGAATAGGTACTATTACTGATACTTATATTTAGGATCAAATACTGTTTGGAAGCCAATATTCCTAACTGAAAACCCTAAAAAAGAGATCTTACAGACTCACCCTCAAAATGCCCAGCCAAGATTTTTTACATCAGGTGACAGCTGTCCCACCTGCTGTATTCAGTGTCCCTTGTATGTTTACATAAGAGATGACTCATGAGCACTGAGAAGAGAAATCTGTAAGAATTTTTTCCTTGGTGCTGAGCAGATTTTATCTTTTGACAGGTACACGTTTTGATGACGATGAAGATATAAGGTCTTTTTTTCAATATTGTTGTGGGGTTTTGGGGGTTTTTGCCTTTTATTTTAGTAACTGCTGTCCTAAAATAGGAAGGTCACTCTAAATAGTATCTGTTGGTTTTCTAGCCATTAGGAAACTAAATCAAGAAATTAACAAAACTTCAGCCCAGTGCTCGTCCCTATACAAAGCACCATGTAATCTGAATGCATTTTGGTGGAACAGACTACACTAAAATTCTGTAAAAAGATATTACAAGCGTTTACCTGCATGCACGTGTCTATTTATCTAATTATTTTATTAGTCTTATTATAATACCTTGGCTATTTAGTAACAGACGAGGTCTCCCCATAGTAATTTCACTGCATTTTGTTATAGTCCCACTGTGTATTCTCAGTACAATACGACCTGCTCTAGAAAGATCATGATGCACGTGAAAGGTGGGATCACAAACAGATACAGAGAGATGGAGCAGGAAACAACTGTAATTGAGCTGACAGATGCTCCAGCACTGTCACTATAGGTGTTTCTGACCGTGCGGGAGTGGTATTAGAGCAGGCAGACCCAGAGCATACCAGTTATGCAACTTTGGAATATTAAGGCTCATCAGCTTCAGTTTTGAGGAACACAATTTGGGCACTCTAGGGTATTTTTCCATCCTATTCTCAGTCATATTTTTCATGGGATATCACTTCTTCAGAAGTGTGTTGTTATGGTTTTCCTAGTGTCAGCCCATAGAAGTTGAAGTTAAAACTTGATTTTGCAAGCTGGTCTCTGAAAAACATTGCCAGCCTTGAAATATTCCATAGAGTGAAATTCTGAGTAGCCCCACAAAAGAAACTGATAAAACCTTGCCAAATTTCAGAGACATGTTGCCAGTTTTTTGTATCCCTGCTGGAAACTTGAGCTTACACTGTACAATAACTTATGCATGGTCTATACTGAGAACTGGCCTTTATTCCAGTAAGTAGTACAGTCCCACCAGACAATGCCAACATGCAACATCATGCCTTGCCTTCCACAGCTTACCCTTACTAAAAACCTGAGCAAGTTTTCTGAGTACAAATTATTCTTTGAATCACCTAAACTAGGAGTTTTCACTGATATAACCATCCAGCTGGCCAATAGCAGGAAAATCCACAACCTTAAGCAAAGTAGTCTTTAGAAAAATCAAAAAGCCCCTTTAGAGAGCTCCACTTCCTCACAGCATGGAAGTGTTTTCTAGTTTCCAAATCATATTTTTCTAGGACATATGTAAAAATAGGTAAATGCAGCTTCCAGAAGGAGCCTGGACTAAATAAGTTGTCAAAAAATGATATGAAGAACCACACTACGTTCCATGTCCAGTCCTTTGTGAATAAAATGTAATGCTTCCTGTACATCCACGTGTCACTTTTGCATAGAGCTAAGCAATTACTTTAAACCATCTTACAGGCTAGTATGTGTTTGCAGAATATGTTTTTATGGTGATTAGTCTTTTATAAGAATGGATGATAACTTGAAGGAAATCAAGGATGTGTTAAATTAATAAGGATCTTTCTATGCTAAGTCATAAGAATTTATTTTAGTGTCTACAGCTGTGTAGTTGGCATATGCAATGCTTCTGTTTTCTGGGAAAATCTGCAGTTTGATACTCAAATGGCAATGACTGTGAGCAATCTGCATATCTTTCTTTTTTCTTTCAGTGAGAATTAAATTTCTGTCCTTGTAGTATGGAATATAATGTAAGACCAGCTATCAGCTGGCACTATAATATGAAGCCAGTATAAAGTATGTGGTCTTCATTTCCATTCAGGATAAGCTACTGGATAAATTGCATCAGCTCTTCAACCCAGCCTGGATTTAGCCTGTTGTCTACACACTTAGGACTGCGGTATTGTGTAAAGGGTTCCAATAAAAATCAGGACAGAATATTCATTTATCCTTTTTTTTACTCTGTCATGTTTTAATCTGGTAGTTTGGAAAAGGAGGGAAGAAACGATATTGTTGGAAAATTTTTCAGTAAAATGAACTCATGTGAGAAATGTTTTCTTTTTAGCCCTTGAGAACAGGCATGGGGTAAACATGGACAATACTGTGCAAAGGCTGGTCTACACTTACAGAACTAGGAAGCAGTATGTTTTCTCTGTCATATAGTAGGCCTTTCATGTAATTAGAAGTTAGTCTTTCATGCAATGTCTAAGGCAAAATAGTGCTGTGAATGAGTTTCCTAAGTTATGAATTCAGAAGCTGCACTCAGTGAAGTAACAAGCTGTTGAATTATTTTAAAAGAATGGCATTTCAGCAGAATATAATTCCTCATTTATGCACAGTACACTTGGTTTCCACAAAATTATACAAATATTAATTAACCAACCATTACAACACTTTGAGAGAAATGAAAAAAATTACCATTCAAAAGTGATAAATAAATTTGGCACAGAGATATAAATGCTGGCATGACAGACATTTGATCAACACAATTTAAATTACCTTCTGACTTTACAAAAGAATTGAGGAAATCTTTATATGTATGTATCAAGTAGTCTTACATACCTACACGTGCACGAGTACTCTGACTGACTCCCATTGCAAGACCCATGCCTATCCCAAGATAGGAAATGTCATTTCAATGATGATAATGCTTTATTTGTCACTGCATACATGTACAAATCATATGTCAGGGGTGCTTTGTTTTACATCAGCTGTGGTGAGCTGCATTTAGCACAGCGCATACCATTGGGGTATCTCTGGAAAAACTTTGCAGCTTCTGGCTTTGACACTGTTCAGTTTGTCAAAAACTAAGTTTGAATGCAGGTCTGAAATTCCTACTACTGCTAGTTATATACAACTCCTCTCTGCCTCAGCTGTGCTGGGTGCAACAGGGGGTCTGTCCTGCCCTGAGATTCCTAAACAGTCTCTATTAAAACAGAAGGAAAAAAGAAAAGCTCACTCTGGTACAGAGCTAGTTATGAGGGTGTCAGGTTCAGATACCTTCTACCTTTGGGAAACTTTCCTCATGTAGGGTGACATTTCTGGGAAGAACTTACAGATCCTATGATGCTTAAGCATCTCCAGCAAGACTTCCCAGTCTCTATTAAGTCTGAATCCTCTCAGGATACTTTAGAAGTGTCTCCTTTTCTGAGAAGTCATGAACAGGATAAACCGTGGGTACCTTAATTCACATACCACCTGGAAATAATCTACATAGCACAGCTTGCACCTCCCCTGCTTTGTGCTAAGGGCTTAACATGCAATCTATTGAATGTCACAGAAGCCTTTCCCCTGATGCTAAAGTGATTTTGGATAGGGACTATCTACTGTTCTCATTCTTTCTAGAACCTGCACGATGCCAAAGAACTAAAGAAACTGATTCAAACTATGCTTCACCTCAGGAGGGAGATAAATGCACTGTTCCTTTTCAATATGAGAGGAGGCAATGTAGAAACATGAGATGGAAAAGAGAGTTCTAAGATATTGATCTCAGCCTTGTATTGCCACCAGCCACATCACATACTGCCCTTCAGAAGTGCATCTATCTCTACCTGTGGAACAGCAGAGTATTAACTCACAGTGGAGTGCTGCTCCAGAATGTCACCCCACTGAAAGCTGAAGATATTCTTCTACTATCAAGGCTAATATTATTTATTACATAGTCTTTTTTTACTTGTGTCCTTTCCCTTAAATAGCTTGTTTCCCTGCAGACCCAGTCCTCTTATAAAGAAAATTACCCCAAGACATTCAGAACACTGAAGTCCTTGGCCAAACTTTGGCACAGTAAAAATGCATGTAACTCTTACAGAAACTGTAACAATTTACAAATGCATATTAATATCATATAATAAATTTTATATTGGTTTGGAAGGGGGTTTCAAAAGATGATATTACAAAAAAAAAAAAGAAAGAAAAAAGTACAGGCGATTATCAGTGTACCACATTGTAAGACTTGAATGTTACCGTAGCTTCTATTATTAGTAATTGTAAAGCTAGTTATTTACATTCTCTTACACAACAGCTTCAAGTGCCCTGGATTTATGGCTCATCCAAACCCTGGATTTTAATCTTCATTTGGAAATTCCTGACTGAGATTATGGGAATTGCATGTTTTACACCTCTTTTGCTGTGTACTTCTTTAAAAAACTCGAGACACTCAGATCCAGTAAGCAGGATGACAGGTGGTGCTGTGCCCCCGCTGGTTAGCTCTGCTTTATAACTGTACCAATTATGGGATCCTAGCTAATATCACTTCATGGTTATTTTACTGTGTGATGTAGATAAACCAACTTATATTCAGAATGGACGCTAGTCTCTTTGCTTGCCACTTCATTGCATGGTGAGGATGAATCCTTGTTGTCTTTCCATGCAGTATAAACAACAGGCATTTTTTTCTAATCTTCTCATCCTTTTCATCTTCAATCTCTGTACAAATTTATCAGATGTTTTAAACCCTGAACTTTTTAACTTTCTCCTGCTCCCTTAGAAAGAACCATTCTGCTGACTAAGGGAGAGTTATTAAGATTTTTTTCTCATGGTCACGTCCATAATTGTTCATTTCAGGGGTTCTTCATCATTACTTAAGATCACAAAATCACAGAATGGCAGTGGTTGGAAGGGACCTCTGGAGATCATCTTGTCCAACCCCCCTGCTTGAGCAGGGACACCCAGAGCAGGGGGCACAGGAACACGTCCAGGCGGGTTTTGAATGTCTCCAGGGAAGGAGACTCCACAACCTCCCTGGGCAGCCTGTGCCACTGCTCTGGCACCCTCACAGGAAAGGAGTTTTTTCTCATATTGGGGTGGAACTTCCTGTGTTCCAACTTGTGCCCGTTGCCCCTTGTCCTGTCATTGGGCATCACTGAAAAGAGCCTAGTCCCATCATCCTGACACCCGCCCTTTAGATATTTATAGGTATTGATGAAATCCCCCCCCCCCCCAGTCTTCTCTTCTCCAGGCTGAACAAACCCAGGACTCTCAGCCCTTTCTCATAAGGGAGACGCTCCAGTCCCCTGATCATCTTGGTAGCTCTCTGCTGGACTTGCTCAAGCAGTTCCCTGTCCTTCTTAAACTGGGGGGCCCAAAACTGGACGCAGTACTCCAACTGTGGCCTCACTAGGGCAGAGTAGAGGGGGAGGATAACCTCTCTCAACCTACTGGCCACGATCCTTTTAATGCAGCCCAGGATACCATCAGCCTTCTTGGCCACAAGGGCACAGTGCTGGCTCACGGTCAGCTTGCTGTCCACCAGCACTCCCAGGTCCTTCTCAACAGACCTGCTGCCAGTAGGTGAACCCCCAGCCTGTACTGGTGCAAGGGGTTGTTTCTTCCCAGGTGCAGGACCTTGCATTTGTTTTTGATGAATGTCATGAGGTTCCCCTGGGCCCAGCTCTCCAGCCTGTCCAGATCTTGTTGGATGGCAGCACAGCCTTCTGGTGTATCAGCCACCCCTCCCACCTTGGTATTGTCAGAGGATTTGCTGAGGTTACACTCTATCCCTTCGTCCAGGTCATTGATGAATGTATTGAACAGGATTGGACCCAGCACAGACCCCTGGGAAACACCACTAGGAACAGGCCTCCATCCAGACTCTGCCCCATTGATCACGACCCTCTGAGTTCTGTTGTTGAGCCAGTTCTCAATCCACCTCACTGTCCACTCATCCAACCCACACTTCCTTAGCTTACCTGTGAGGATGCTGTGGGAGATAGTGTCAAATGCCTTACTGAAGTCAAGATAGACAACATCCACTGCTCTCCCTTCATCAACCCAGGCAGTCACACCATCACAGAAGGCTATCAGGTTGGTCAAGCATGACCTTCCCTTGGTGAATCCATGTTGACTACTTCTGATAACCTTCTTTTCCTCTACATGCCTGGAGATGACCTCCAGGATGAACTGCTCCATCACCTTTGTGGGGATGGAGGTGAGGCTGAATGGCCTATAGTTCCCCAGGTCCTCCTTCTTGCCCTTTTTGAAGATTGGAGTGACATTTGCTCTCCTCCAGTCCTGGGGTACCTCTCCTGTCCTCCATGACCTTTCAAAGATGATGGAGAGTGGCTCAGCAAGAACATCCCCCAGCTCCCTTAGCACTAGCAGGTGCATCCCATCGGGGCCCATGGATTTGCGAGGATCCAGTTTGCATAGGTGATCTCTGACCCAGTCCTTCTCAACTGATGGTAAATCTTCCTTTCTCCAGATCTTATCTCTTTTCTCTGGGGGCTGAGATGCCTGAGGGCCAGCCTTAGTAGTAAAGACCGAGGCAAAGAAGACATGAAGAAGTACTAACCACTGTCTACGAAGGGATAGCTAAGGCACTGGACTACCAATCTCATATGAAGTGGCAATCCTCACCTTCCACATATATATATTTTTCAACATAGAAATTAATTGTTTGGTATAACATCCCTTCTGTATAATTATGCACATATTTATTGGGTAAAAAGTTGATTTCCACTAACTAGTGGGTATGATACAAAAGATGTTTTTGCTAATTAGTTCAGCTAATGAAACTGCCATATCATATTTTGCATATTAGCTCCAGTTCTTGGGTTGGACTGGATTCTATGTTTCTAGTTTTATGGAACAGGACAGAGTTATTTAGCTCCCAAACACATTTGGAGCTGCTTGCTGTCCTCAGTGACTTACCAGTGACCTCACTTGTAGGTTGTCAGGGGAAAAAAAAGAGAACAAGACCTCCAGGTGAAAGCACTCTGAGAAAAGTATAGCTTGCTGGTTTGGTAAATTTGCTCAGAAGGGACAGGGCCCACAAAGAGGCAGGGCTTAAATGGGACTGAATATTTACTTTACTGGACATGTCAAAAAAGCTAAAGAATAGGTACCAACAGCTTCTAACCTTGCTAAGGCTTTTGGAAATAGTAGCAGCTAGAGAGCTTGCATAAAGAGGGAAGGTATTCCCTTTTCAAAAAGCCTGTAACATGTGGTCTGGTTTTATATCAGAATTTATTTTTTACCAAAGTGTTTCAGAAATAAATGTGAGGCAGCTTCTAATGAGATGTGTCTGAACGTGCTGCATAGTTGTGTGTTATTAGAATGCTTTATTTTACTTTTCAAGGAAGCGCTAACGAAAATAAGCAGCTATGATAGTACTTGAATGCTTCATAATTTCAGGAAGAATCAGAGCAGTGCTGCACTAATTAATACTGAAGTTTGTCAAGAACCATGAGTCTTGGGATGCCTGCAGTCAAGACCTCCACGGGTTTCCTGCAGGGAGGGAAGTTCTGAGTGTATTCCAGTCCCAGCAACAGTCTGTCCCTGTGCTGAAGGGAACACTGTCCATTGAAACAAAGAGTGTAAAAGCAAATACATGTTGCACGTCAGCCTGCAAGTCTTCTCCGCGTTCACTATTTGGCATGTTATTTTAACCCAAGACCAATGGCAGCTGATGCTAGTATTTCTGGCTGTGAACCTTGGGGATGAGGATTCAGCATATATTTTTTACTGAGGCTAGTCTGGATGCTAATCTTGGGCAGTGGAGGAGGGGAGGTAGGAAGTCAAACTGCTGGGAACAGCCCATACTGGTGTCTCATATCATCCCAAAGGATCACCAGAGTTTTATGAAAGAACTCTTTTGTTATCCTATAAGCAGCAACTCAACCACTTTCAGAAGCAAGATATAAGTCAATGGAGCAATTTCTAATCAAGATTTACATAACTATTGATCCCAGGGTACTTTATCTGATTCTGCATCAGCTTAACAGAATTAATTGATTATGCTTGTTTCTCATGGAACATATTTCACATCTTATTTTTAAAATAGTCTGCCTTTTAATTGCTTGTAGCTTTTAGAATACATCTTATTTTTATATTTATATAATGTCTTATTGCCAGTGTTATGGAATTCCTTGGAAACAGACAAACCACAAAAATCAAACGAGACATTTAATAACTTTTTTGATATGAGACCTGATGAGAAATGTTATTTGTTCCCCAGATACAGCAAGGTTTCTTTACTGGCCTGTCAGCATTCCAAAAATGGCATTTATGTGAGAGATTATGTCATAAAAAATGTATGCAACAGCTCTGTTCTAGAAACGTGAATTCTAAATAGCGAAGTGCAATAGCTACAGTACCAGAAAGCATTTTCTTAAGAAAACGTTTTGTTCATTTCATGCAAGAAGCTTTCTCAACTATTTCAAAAAGAGGGTGTCTACCAGGTATTTTTCTCCATCCTTTTCAAGCATTTGTTCAAGAGTATGTGTAAGTGTTAAACATTGCGGGCTCATGCACCCAAAGAGCCCCCTAGGGTTAGACTCTAAAGCCCTTTCATGGCCTTTATACTCATAAATAAGGGATTTGCTGCATTTTGAAGCATATCAGATGGCAGTGAAAGTTTAAATTAGCATTCGCTCCAAGGAGAACACATTCCCCAACCCTTGTTAATGTTCACCTCTTGGGTACAAAGACTGAAATGAGAGGCTTTCCAGACACTCTGGGCATTTCCCTCCTGTTCTCTGTCCTGTTTTGCTCCTTTGAAACTGCAAAGCAGAGAGATAAATGTGGGAGGGAGTCTGCTGTATCGCTAAAAAATGAGTTTCGTGTTACTGCAGCTATACCACATGGGTGTATTTTATCAATTTGTGTAATAACTAGATAGCAGCCAACCACAAAGCTATTCAAGTGTACCAACCCAGCTGCCAATTAGCAGCTGTAGTAATAATCCATCCTAATAGCTATTAGCAGAGTCAATGATGGGATGTACCTTTACAACCCAAGACTGAAGAAGTAATGGTTATCTCTGAATCTTCCATTTTTGAAAAACAGTGGGCTGTTCTCATTCTTGCTTTTTTCCTTCTGAGGATTTTATTGGTATGCAGTTGGAATAAAGTACGCAGTAGGGTGTATCCGATAGAATATTTGGGACTGGAATTTTCACAGCAAGGCACACAGTTTAAGACTTAGACGTGTAGATGTTTTCATACAAAAACAATTTTCAGACATGCAGTTGAAATGGCTAACGCAGCTGAGAAGATCTTCCAGCCTATGCATTTACAACTGCATGATTCAGATATTGTTTTGGAAAGATTTACATTATTGGATAAAGTACAATGAGAATAAGTAGACAGAAAAGCCTTTGCAATGCTCCCCAATCTGTGCTCCTCTGAGTACAAGCCCTCCCAGACTGCAGCCTGCGGGACGCTGTGTAGGCAACCAACTCAAGACTGTGCTGCAGAGTATTAGCTTGGCTGATGCTTTCTCTTCTTTTTGGTGGAATGTTCTGAGGTTTTGTGTTAGGATGCCTCTGAAAAGGGGAAAGTAAAGCTCCTTCTTCAAAGTACCTTCTAGCTACTCTTCTAGGTTAATGCCGTTCTGAATTTTTGATCTTGGTTAACTTCAGGCTCTAAACACGTTCACTCCTACTCATAGGCAAGAAAATGGATAAAAGAGGAATCTATCACAATTCTCTCTTCTGGAGGCAGAGGAGGGGCAGGATAGAAAAAGCTGATGTTATCTTATTGCTAAATACTTGAGGGAAACTCATTTATTATGATAAGGAGACACACATGAACCTTAAAAGATTGGGTCTGGCAGATACTGCTTTTCTCTTTTGTCTCATGATACTCTTAAATCTAAATATTAGCAAAGGCTTACCTGCTTTTGTAGCACTCTTGCTATGGCTCCCTGTACCTGGCAATTGGCAGAGCAAAGTTGTTGCATGAAGCAGATTCACGTATTTTTCCAGTGTCTGGGGTTTGGTTTGTTGTTTTTTTTTTTTTATGGATGCCAAAAAAGTTCAGGCTTCTCCTTCCTGAAGCACAGTAAAGCTAACAGCTTTGGGCTTGACATTCCACCTCTGGCAGTGAAAACCAATTCTTTTGCCCCAAGATGGTAAAGTTAGAGAAATTAGCAGGAGAAATAGAAAATAATTATTCAAGACACTGCCACTGAAATAGTAATCTCCTGCTGCTGCTCTGCCTTTTGTTGCTGCTTTGCTTTCTTCAGTGATAAATTTCATATAATCCAACCCAAGAGTTCTCTGCTGACATGAAGCAAATATTACAAGCAGTTCTGATTCATCACTGTGATAACAGAAAAATCCTATTCCTCCTTAAGCTGCTGCAGTGTGACTTTTGATGCAGTGTTAGGAAGAAAACTAAACCTGAATTTTTGTCCAGAAAGGAGAGAAATTCTTGTATCTTTGTGCCAAGAAAAAAGGGGAAAATTATTCTGTATGATGGTTCCTCCTCTAAGGTGTAACTAAGAAAAATTATCATTGTTATCTAGGAAATTGGGCAATTCATAAAACATTCTTGAGAACGGTAATCTGAATGATAGAATGTGTCAAAAAAGATATTGCAACAGCAGTAAATGGTGAATTAAATAGAAAGTGCTTGAGGGCTGAGAGTCAGAGTTTAGTCTTGGAATATTAATTAAAATTATAAAAGTACATGGCATTCCTATGAAACAGCTAAGTCTATTGGAACAAACTAATTCCCATTATAACTCTGCTGAAGACACGTGAGTCACTCAGAATAAATTTGGCTCCCTGAGTTAAATGCTGCATCACTACTATGGGAGATAAAACTGTACCTATTGCGCCAGGTGCAATTAAAGAACTCACAAGATGCCTAGTCTTACTATGATAATTACGTTTCTTTCAACAGTTAAAAAGGGTTGAGACAGGACTGTATATAGGAGTGGGAAAAAAAAGCTTATTTTTACATGGTTATCTTTCTTTTCCTTTGCAGCGGGGGAAAAAAAGAATTGTGTGAAATGGCTGTTTTCTTTTAACGCAAGTTTTACAGATTATTAGTCCAGGATGTTCATTCTTTATCCAGTATATTGAGGATAATTTAAAAAATAATGAATTGTACTCTTTTAATTTTTATTTTGTCATTATTTTTACAAAAAACGCAAAACATTCACAGAAAGGACTTCCTAATCTTGATCAGCTTCATCTTGATGCTAACACATCTCCATAGTAATCGGTCTGTTATAAGTATCTTTTTTTACTTATAAGTATCTTTTTTTTTTTGCTTTTTTCTTACAATTGCCTCATGACAACAAGGACAAAAGTGTGGAAAGAAGCACAGCCAGAAGAATTTATTAGTAGGAAATAGTCTCAGGTAAGAATTTGCATACATCAAGAAAAGAATTATTTGGCACTGTGTAAGGAGGAAGACGTGTATTCTCTGGCTAACATAAAGGTAGGGGGCTAGGCTTCAAACTCTTTCTTGGAAAACTGGTCCTAATATCCTTCAGTCCCATTATGGGATATTTGCCACTTCATATGCAGAAGTGTGTATTCAATGGTCCCTCCTCTGGCACACTCCCAAAAAATCTATCCAGAGCCCTATTCATGGTTAGTGTAGTGTAAAATGGGTCAATTTAACAGACTTTAATTGGATCAGTTTTCAAACATGGGTTAGAAATATGGGTCTCTTCTTTTTTCACTTAACTCTAATTGCTACTTGCTGTGTACTACATGCCTGCATCGACTTGAATGCTGAAGTACAAAGATATTGCTGTAAACTGAGCACCTCGTTCTGAAAAGAGAGGCCTACGCTGGTTTCTCAGTAGAAAGCATAGAAAAGCATGCAACAGTGGGTTACTTAGTCCGCAGAAAGCTTAAATTTCTACTTACACTGATCCTTATAAAACAGAAGTCTCCTCTATTTCCCAGCTACTTTTTAAAGCCTCTTGTTAATTCAAGCCTACAAAGTCATTGGTGGTGGGAAGGGGGAATAGCTGGAAGATTGCTTATTATCTGTGTTAGGATGACTAATTCAATATGAGCAATTGTGAATCATGAACAAAATATGTACAGGCAATACACATAAGACTTAATATCTTCCATGTTACTAGATGCTTCTACTGTTTAACATTAGTGTTGCTTTCTGCTTAAAAGCAGAAAGGCTTACAGTATGGTATTGAAGGATTACCAGTTTAAAAGCTGCACAGAAATATTTGTGACACTAATTCTTTACCAGTTACCGTTGCATGGGGGTTTAGCCAATCTTTTCAGATTCTCGTGTATGTAACTTTGAAACTCTTTAAAAAGACAAAGAAAAATGTTAAAGTTTATCCCTGGGCAACCTATTGTTATTCCTTGTGCACATGGGTCATTACAAGATTGAAGTTTGTGATACACTGTTCAGCTACTTCAGCTGGCGTAGCCGGTAGCAGGGTGCTCTACTACATGGTGAAGGGACAGTGGCAGAGTGGGAGAGTAGCTCAGTAGGATTTACAGATACTGCTAATAAGAGAGGAATGGTGAGATTTTAAAACCTTCAGGTTCATACTGACTCCAGCATGGAACACACATTAATGGGTAACAGCCAGAACTATATGCACATATACTTGATTTCTATTGCTATTCCAATCTCTCTTTGTCCCAGCATGGTGTACTTTGACATCCAAGCAATCAACTTCATTTCTCATGCTAGCCTTCATCTTTTTGTTCAGCCAGACCTATTTTTGCTAATGTTGCTTTCTGGAACTAATCCCATAGTTTCCCAGCCCTTCTGGTACTACCTGTCTCATTCCAGGCTCTTTTGCCTTCTCTCTTCTCCCTTTTCAGTTTCTTCAATCAGATTTTTATTCTGCTTTGCCTTCTGCCTCTTCCTTCACGTCTTTCTTTGCTCTGGCTCCCCATCTCCCTCCTTCAGGTCTCATTTTCAACCTTTGCCTGACAGTCAGCCTAACTCACTGTCCCAGTCTACTTGTCCAGTCAGTCTTACCTCAACAGGCTGTATATATCGGCTGAGTGGCCTATATTCTTGGCCACTATCAAACCTGCCTGAGCTGTTCTATTGCTTTCCTGTTCTCTTTACTTCCTATTTTTCTTACCAACTTCTTGTCCCTACCTCAGCCAATCTTCCTATTTATTAATTCCTATTTCCATTTACCCACCCAGTCTCAGTATCACCAGATTCCTTGCTCCAGATTTTCTTCCCTCTTTACCTCCGTTTGCTGCCTGGTATTCTGCCTGCATTTGAATCCTGCAACTTCTTGCGCACATTATGAGTGCCAACGGGACAGTCTCGGAGAAGGTAACTCGTCTTACAAAGTAACTTTTCCCTGAGGATCCCTCTCCTGCTGGGTGCCAAGCTCAGTTCATACAGTTCTCAGCCCATTCCCTGGATGCAGATGAGCTACCTCAAATGAGGAGAGCAATGAGGAGCAGGCTCCATGGATTTCTTGAGTGGCCTCTTCTCTCAGACAATCCTGGAGCACATAGGATTCAGCTTTGGTGGATGAGCTTGCAATGCATATGTGATAAAGCTGGTATTTGAACTCTGAATATAGTGCACACTGTAAGTGCGTCAGACACGCTCCATTGCTCGTATGGGAGTGGCTGCACTGTGCAGCTCCCTGATACTGAAAGGGGCTAGCAACAAAAAGGTTGCCATAGCGCTTCTGAAATTATATTGTTTTAGCTGAATAACTTCTTTATCTTAGGGAAACTTCAATTCTGTTAAGAAATAAAAGGTGAGGTTTCCTTTTATGTACCTAACTGTTTATTTAAATTAGTGAAATGATTAATTTTAAATGCCCTCATCTGTGGTTACATAGTAAACACTTTGATTAGTAGAAGTGTGTACAGGATGCAAGAAGCAAGAGACAACACAGAGAAAACCATTAGGAAAAATAACTTCCTATGACATGTCAGAGAAGGTATGCTCTACTTTTGAAGAAAATTAGTTTCCCTTCATAAATTGGTAAGGCTTCCCATATTCTGTGTTCTGAACATACATGCTGTGAACATCTTATGTTGCCTGTGGTCCTTTATGCAAGCATCCTTAGATTAAACCTAAATGCTGCTCGCATATAGCCAAGCACTACATGATAACTAAACATTTTGTTTCTGATAGTGCCCTTTTAATGAGTTGCAGGTGCCACAAACTTCGTGCTCCCTATAGTGCTTTATTGCTTACTAGATGCAGTAAAACAGTTGGCACACTGTAAATTATCAAGTGATAATTATATTCATGGCCTCAATACAAGAAGAAAATCCTCTGTTAACAACATATTTCTTCCAAAATGTGGTAATGAGATGTGTTGCACCTCCTAAGAAGAGCTTGCAGGGTGACTCTCTATTTAGAATACTGCAATCACAGTTCTATTTTTGGCCAGCATCTCTATGGTCAGAACAGAGAGTGACTGTACTCCCAAATGTGTATTTCTCATTCACTATGCTCGTTAATTTTTACTCATCCACTAAAAGAAAGTAGTTCTGTGGTTAAAACTGGAAAGATATGATATTTATTTACCAGGAATGTGAATTTTTCATATGATCTGATTTTAAAAGGTTGAGCTGCGAGCTACAATAACCTGATAGCTTAGCCAAGCTATTCTAGTATTTTTCCACTGTTCCAAATGTCTCTTGTATGTGAACTCCATGAGAGCCGCATCTCAAATGGTAATAGTGTCTCTGAATAGCATAGGATGCTTCCTATCTCTAATAAGCTCCTTTAATACACCAGTCATATAATGATGCTCATCAGTACAAATTACCACTACAAGGTCAATGAATGTTAATATGTTTCCTGCAAGAGAACCCTGAAGAATAGTATAACCCCCTCCTCCTCTCTAACTAAGATAATTCCAGGCTGAGTACCGTCCTACAGCAAAACAAATTAAGGAATACTGGCGTGTGTGGTTATTCTGATGATGATTTTGTAAATAACCAGAATTCTCCACAAGTGCTATAATAATGATTACTTTTTAATGGTTTGTATTAATCTGTCAAAATTCTGTGATAACTGTAAACAACTAGAATATTTAGGGAGCAATATTCACACAAGATTTAATTTATATAATTTCAGTTTTAATGTTTGGAATCTTCCTCCAGGCTGCGAAGCTCTACACAAGCAAACGGGCACACGGGGTATATATAATAGTTACATGCCATGAGAGAGCTGCAATAAATTCTGGCTTGATCATTAAAGAATTCAGGGGATTTTAAATAAATTTTATTAATGTTTTTTGTGAAACAACTGTTTATAATTTTTTAAACAAATGATCTGATTTCTTGTTATTTCTTAGGTATTTTTTGTTGCTTTTTGGAAAAATGCAGCTGTACACTGCAACTGAAGGTTAGTCATTCCATATGCAGACACTAATCCAAGAAAAACTTAAAGCTGTATTTTGGTGCATCCCTGTTTAGGACAGTCTGTGAAAAAGTAAGAATAAGTTCTGAACAGGAGCATCAAGCAGATTAATTTTAGTATCTGAAGCTTTAATTCAGTATTGTCACCAAAAGTTGTTTAGCAAAGAATAATGGTTTTCTGAATATTCTGTTCTGTTTTCTTTCACAGCTAACTTAGCCACCTGTCATATTTGTAGCAGATAATTAATTTCAGAGCATACAATTAGTCTAGCTAAGAATAGTCTTTGCAGCATGCTACCGTCTTATTATTTCTTTATCATACTTCCCAGCCCATTGACTCATTACTTTTCAACTACTACATTTACATTTTACTCTTGGGTGAATCCACAAAATAATAAAACGATAAGATAACAGACTGACACGGCTCATTATGTGTTGTAGTAACCATAATAAGAGGGATAATCATATCACGCTTATATTTCATGCATACTTCATTGCCTTAAACTCTGGCCTGTACTCATTGATGATTTTGGTTTTTTCTTGGTGTTGCTAGAAGAATTTAATTTAAACAAAAATATATTAAACAGTAATGGACTATTTACTGGAAAATGTAAGGGTAAAACCACGATAAATAGAATCTCTAATTAAAAAGATATTTCATCATTAAGATGATAGACAAATTAATAAAAGTCTATTTTGCTTTAGACCATATATTACAGTTAAAAACAGAGTCTCATGAGAACAAAAATGCATAAACCATAGTGTACTGCTTTTTGCCCTCTACATAATTCACACATGCAAATGTTCTGCAGATATTTCACTATAAATATAATTAATTGCTGCAGATTCACAGATGAGGCTGTGTGACTGTGCATGCACACATTGCCAGGCACACTCATTTATGTTGATTTCAGGCTAGAGACTCCTGTGACAAGCATAATAGGTAAAGAGGGGAAAAAAAATCAGCGTTTGGAGACACACAGAGTCATGCAATATCAGTGTAGAAAATTCCTCACAGAAATGACAGGATCCACCAAGAAAATTATGAAAGTGGCCTGAGGTAAATGAGGGAAGGTCTCTCATACGAATAAATGCATGTACCATGTAATAGTGCATAACATTAGCATACTGCAATTTAGTTGAATTTATGCCATTGCCACGCAGCAATTATCTCTTTAGGCTGTTGCTGGTTATAGATATTGGGAAAACACTGAAAATGGGAGAAAAAAGTTTTAATGATGATATTTGTTAATAACTTTGCAAGGTAGAAGCTCTGTTGCTTTTGATATAAAAAGCTACAGAAAAGTTTACAGACAGTCTTGCAAAATGGGGAATTCAGGTTCGTAAACATAAACATAGGGGTCATTTGGAAAATTTTAGGCAGAGAGGAGCTATTCGGCTTTGGAGGAAGGAAGCAGACACACGAGATGATCTAATAGGCCTCTCTTCTGTTCTATATGATTTCATCACTGATAACACAAAGCAGCTGTTGGCACCAAATAAAATAAATTATGGAGCAAATAGGCTTTGCTGTTATTTCATAATGCCAGTATCGACATCGTAAATATTTAATCACATTTTTGCTAAAAAGTCAGTAGGACCGTGCACCAAGAAAGAAATTCTTTATTTCTGTTTGGATTTTCAAATTCCTATGTAATATTTTGTAAAAAAAAAAAAGAAAAGAGATTGCATTTATTGACTTATTTCCTATGGCGTAGTCGGGTGTAAAAGATAAGCTCTGAAATTTCATTGCAATTCCATTATCAATTTACATATCTGATAAAACGCCAAACAAGATATTATTTTGGGTTCATACTCTTTAAAATCAAAATGAACACCCTGATTTTTAAAAGTCTGCTCACCAAAGGCTTCCAATACCTTCAATAGGAAATCAGTTAATCCCATTTGAATACTAATGCATTCTCATAAATAATTAGAGATCATGTTACTATCCAGTCTCTAACAAAACTCCAAATTTATATCAGTGTCTAAAAATTGATGCCCTATTAGGTTCCAATTTTTTGAATTTTTATGATTGCTGTGCTCTGTCTTGTCAATTTCTGTGACATAAAGTTTACAAGAATTCCCAGATTTATGACTTCACTAGACTTCTACAATGTTTGGATAATTCCTTCAGCCTTCCTTTCTAGACCTCTTCTACTTAATTTGATGGCTAAATTTAATTTCTTAGAATTATCTTGTTTATTATATGTGGAGATCAGTTTCATAGATCAGCATAAGCTTCAGTTCCTTCTATTTTAGTATTACCCAGTAAATATCTGTTCAGAACACACTGGATTTTTCATGGTTTATATTTGGTTCAACTTGATTTAAATTTTCAACACTAAGAGATGGCACTTAGTTTTCTGAATCTAGGGGTTCGCACACATTAAAAAAAATCTGTCACTTTTGAATATCCAGTTGATTTTCACATCGAGTCAAGAGGGAACTGGAAAAGGTGAATTTATGACATTTACCTACTAGTTTGGAGGGGTCTCCATGCCTAATGCACTGTGCAGAAGAATGCATAAATACTTGTAGATGAATGGGATACTTATGAATATCAGTCAGCTCTTTTTTGTTGTGTGATTTAAATTCATAATTCATAATCATTATTCACTTGGGTTATCTTGTTTGAATAGGATGGGAGAAAGCTTCTCATTTGTTTGCTTTTTGTCTTTTATTCTTCCTGTTTTTACTTGACCATTTTTTAATATTCCAAGATTTTGACAGTGTCAGTGAATCAACAGAGAGAAGAAACACAAATATGAATTAGGTGAAGTAGCTCGGTATGAATAAGGAAAAAAAATGGCCAAGATAAAAAGTTCACACATTGAAACTTCCTTTTAAATTTGAGTACTTGCTATTGGCCAATAATAGGAATTGACACAGGTTGATAAGTGATGGAACAGGACAAAAAAAAACCCCAAACCGCCAACAACCTGTTAGTCACAAATTGTTTTCAGTAAAGAATCTGTTTTCGTTCTTCCTGCAGAGTTTGAATAACCACTATTTTCTTGAGTGAATTCTCTAAGCGTGGAAGTTAACCACTAGAAATGCCTCCATTTTGATTGTTTTCTATACAATATTTACACTATTCATGTTGTTTTGCTTGATTGTTTCTCTGGTTTAGGAGTTATTGATGTTGTCTTCATCTTTAGCAGCTTAAGCACAATTTCCCAAAAGTAAATGGGTCACAAACCCAGTGAATCTGCTCTGCTTACACTGACATTTCTGACACGGTATCTTTTAGAAGAAAAATCACTGTTTTTGTGAATTGTTACTTAAAGGCAGAAAAGATTTTCTATCATCTCCCCATAGTCTATACATCATAAATTGTACAAAAAGTATCCAAAACAAATCTCAATTTTTGCTGACAAATCAATGTGAATTTTTTGTCAGGTTCTCCAATCTGATTCCCTGAAAGAAAGGGGGAAAAAAATCTTCAATGTTTCCAGTGAAATCAAAACCTACCCATTATTCTTGAACTCTCAAAAGCTTATTGCAAGTGAAGATGAGTGGGAACACTTTTTGTCCAGCAACATCTCTGTTCCTGCTATAAAAAGTTGTTTACTATAATCTTTCCTTACAAATTGACATCCTGCAGGCTTTTCTTGTATATCCTCTGAAAAGCTCTAATACTTGCTCTTCTGCCTTTTCCGAGCTCTCAGAATTTTTAGACTAGTATCCTACTCATTATCTCAAAAGGTTTCTTAAGAATTGCTTAATTATTCCTACCTTGTCATCTATTTTTTCCAGCTCTTTAATTGTCTCCAAAAAATCCATCCTCCATGTAAGTTAAAATGATCTTGCTCATGTGAAAATGCTAGTGTTAGAAAATAATCGTAACTCCATCCTGACTTCAATTACAGTTTATTCTTCTATGGTCACTGCAGATCTCATTAGGACTCCAAGAGATCTCTCATCCTTAATAAACACTACAACTGAGATACTGCAGCTAGGAATCGTAGCAAAGAGTTGAGGAGTGAATGGGCAGAAAGATAGATCTGCTTCTCTTCAGAAAAGCTCTTTTTCTAATTTGGGGTTCATCAATTTGCTCTGTCGAAGAGAGTTACTGTAGGACAACCTATGGAGACATGGAGAGTTTTTCCTCAGGAGGCACAAATGCTTGGAGAATCCACAGCAAACACGAGAACAAATGGCAGATTTAGCAAAGATTCACTGATCTAAATCCTAAATCCTGTCCAGAGAGATGCTAAAACTAACTTGCCCAGAAAGTATAAGTTTTCTTCAGTTTATCAGTTTAGCTTGTTGCTGTGTTACGCTGAAGCTGAGTTACTGCACTGAATTAAAATATGGGTGGTAACCAGCAACAGAGGTTCACTGTTGTAAGATTGCTCCACAGAAGAGCTGTCTCCGAATATATAAAAAGTAATTCATGTATCAATATTCACATATGAGAATTTATCATGGTCTGTGTAATGGGTAGGTTCAGTAAAGTTACACTACTATTGTTTCATAATATGCCTGAGTTATCATCACAAACTCAAAGGACATTTGAGAGGATCAGCACTGATCCCATCACTCCTGGTGTTTGATACCAATGCTGGTGAGCAACATCACCTCTGAAGAGCCTTTACACACCTTTTTAATAGTTTGGCTGTCACCAGGAAATACAGTTCTGCAGTTGCACCATATCTGCATCCCCTAATAATTCTTGAAGCTGGTGCTGAAATTGTTGATGGTTACTTGAAATTAGGCAGAAATGCAGAAACCTCACTGGTCAAATTCCAACAGGTTTTGTGAAAATCAGATTAATAGAAAGCAGAGAAGAGACACCAAGCAGTGCCCCCAGGAAGGGAGAGGCTGCACGATGAGCTCAGCAGTGATCAGTCCTGTTTAGCCTGTCGCTAGTCAGGCAACATGCAAATGCTGGCTGGCCAGTACGCATTTTCCTGACTAGAAACCAGTGTCTGGATATGCTGTCTCTGGCCAAAGCCATAGTTGGAGGCAGAGGAGTGCTGTGGAGATAATGTCAGCAAACATGCATGGCTGGGAACACGGTAGGAACTAGCTTTATCACAGGACTTGTGTAGTCCTAAGGGATATGGAGCTGGGTAGCTGGTGAGGAGACATTTCCAGGGCACAAATGCACACAAAATCAACCTTTGGTAGTTTTGCTGCTCATGGAATACTTTGAATTTGATTTGGATTTTGTTACAATATATGCAATAATAAATTTGCTTTGAAAAATTTCCCTGTTTCGCCCTCTTTCTTCCTTTCTCATCACTCTCAAATGATGATGAGAAAATTTGAAAAATTTCCCTGTTTCGCCCTCTTTCTTCCTTTCTCATCACTCTCAAATTCTTCCATTTTGCAGAAAGACATGGATTTTGGTTTTTTTCTGTATATATCTACCTAGAGGTCTCTGTGTAGAAGTTGATCTGGACTTCATGGCTTCAATTCTTCCTACAATAATTAATTTATATTTGGATCTCTCCCATGTATGAAAGCGTTATGTCTACCTACTTTCACAGTGCTGCTCCAGAGCCTTCAGGAAGTGCTTTACAAGGGAAACAGTCACTGCACAGTTTCTGAGGGCTGTAAGCTGTTAGTAGAAGGAAGTGAACCAAGGACAGCTAAAACAGGAGAACATGTATTTAGCAGCTTGAACAAAGAGGCAGAGGAGCTGTAATAGATTTACACCCTCTGTGTCATTCATTGTAATTTACATGTTCTGACGCAGACACACTAGCTTTGAGTTACTCTGGATTTTGCATTCAATCAAAGCCAAAGCCAAGTACTTTTCAGCCTGAATGCTCACATGCTGTTGAAAGGGCCCTCTACAGCTCTGAAGAGTGGTCCACACCACATAACTGTAAGGTTTTTCATCACTGAAGTGCTGTTGCAAGCTAAAAAGAAAGTAAAGTACCTTAGGTTTTAACAGAAATATCTCTCTATCCTTGGGAGTGTAGATGCATTGCCTGTGTTCAGAAAGATTCCCATTGTGGTGGATGAATCACTATAATTACTTCTTATGTGTTATCATTGATTTATGCTCAGAATTTCTAGTGGACTGGTCAGGATAATGTTATGGAGAATGACTGCCAGTTCCCTCTTCACCTGCTCCTATGAAGATGCCTGGGAATATTTTTTGTTGGAAGAAAGCACATCACAGAGTCAGGATTTTCCTCTCCATCCATGGACTCCCTTCATGATCAGATGGAGATATTCATTGTTATCTCCAACAAAGTGTGATGAAAGCATTCACATTAATTTTAAAAGATGTTAGATAGAATATATGTAGATAGGTTTTGTCTGTTGTTCCTTACTTTTACCTTCTCTGTTTATCCCACCTGTTCTGTGTCTGTGTTAGTTTAGATTGTAAGCTTTTCAGAGGCAGAAATAAAACATACAAAGCATCATCAGTATATAGGCAATAATAATTAATGATGACATAGCTGGGAGATCAATTAGTTCTTTACTATTATCATTCCCCAGATATTTTTCTTAATGTATGCCTTGTAATGTACATGATTCTGTTTTTTTCACTAAAGTCATACATTTATTGCATGTTTTCTGCTAAAATATTTACAAGGCAAGTATTTCTCTGCTGTTTAACAGTTTAATACAAAGCACTATTGAAATTAAGGGGAAACACTATGAATTTGAGGATAGAGTCGGTTTGGTTTACGTTTCTAAAAAGCATCATAAGTTTCTGCCTTCTTTATATTCAGAGGCTTCCAACACTTTCTCTCTTGTGTGTGTGTTTGCACTTTTAATTCCCTGGTACTTCTTGGGTTTTGCTGGCACTGGGACTGGCAGCACCAAAATACCGCAGTAAGGGTTGTTTATGCAATACTTCCTCCCTTACCAAAGCCAGGAAGTGCTAACACCCGTACAAAAATTTCACAAGCTTCATAGTCCAAAGCTGTTCAACAAAGCTGCTGAGCTTTCTAGATGCTACTGCTAACTGACCTTTTTTTTTTGGTGTTTGCCTACCACTAGCACTGTGCCTAAAATTATGCCAGTTTGCCCCCTTGAATTGTTAGCTGTCTTTGAAGACTAAAACCCTGTACTTGCTTATTCTTTCAGTGGGACAATCATAGCTTACCAGCTTCTTTGCACTGTTTGTTCAATGTATCCCAATTCATTTCATGGGATAACCATCTCAGCAAGTCACGCTTTGTTTAGGCTGAGCTTGTTAATTCTTTATGGTGTGAGCGACAGCGAGCCAGTTAGGATGAGACATTGTTGAGAATCTTCCACAAGTGTAAAAAAGAAC
Source organism: Phalacrocorax carbo (assembly GCF_963921805.1). Classification (NCBI taxonomy): domain Eukaryota; kingdom Metazoa; phylum Chordata; class Aves; order Suliformes; family Phalacrocoracidae; genus Phalacrocorax; species Phalacrocorax carbo. The sequence goes on along the minus strand of NC_087517.1, from coordinate 19,361,740 downwards.
TGTCTAGCATGATGATTTGGAAAGAAAAATATCTCTGTGCATCTCTTTTTTCCCCTAGTTTGTACAAATAATGTACAACAAAGTATCTTCAGTTGCTGTGAGTCTGTAGCTACTGAGAAAGGGGCGGACATCCCAATTAACCTTTTTTAGGAAGAAATTAGTTGGGAGAATTTGGAAGTCCATGGCAAATTATCACTGTGAACACTAGTGCTGAGTATCAGCATTTATCAGTAAGACTTGCAAGACTCTTATTCTGACAGCGGTCTGTTGGAGTTATATGATACGTGAAATGCAGGATGATCCGGTATTTTAGACCAATATTTTTTACCTTTGCATGTAAAACAGTACTTGATAGTGAGATCATTACATAACCTATCTGAAAGCACACATGGCAACTTCTTTTTATAAGCTGATGAATTAGTGTTTCATCTCTCCATCTGAGAGAGTCAGGACTGAGTTAAGTGTTTGTGTATTTGTGAGCACGTTTACGTGAAAAGGGAAAGAAAGGATTCATAGGCGCAAACCTGCCAGGGAAGATGATTCTGTCTCAATAAGCCTCTGCCCCCACCCCCACCTTTTCATCTGTAACTACCAGAAACCAAACTCCAGAACCAAGAGCAAAAGAGCCTGATGGTATTCTTCCTGGACGAGGGAGTCATTACAGCAACACAGGAGAACGCAATAGCAAAGTGACACAGAGGAAAGAAAATAACTTTTTCCATCCTGTGTGGGCTAGGTGCATAAATTAGAAGCCTGCAGCTTGCTGGGATCCTGTGTTCTTTCTTCATGGTAGTCACTCTATTCCCAGAGGGACAGAGTCAGCTTCCTCTTTATGAGTAAACTCTTTGCAAGTCGTCTACTGAGGGAGTTTTCTATATGAAAGTGGCACCTTATTCACTTACTTTTTTTCATAAATTGCAAGCACCTTATTTTTAAGACTTAAAGAACCTTAGCATATATAGGTGACCCCATATCTCTGACCCCTTAACAATCTAAACTAACCTAATAGGAATGGAGTTGAGGGAAAGGATCAGAGATGGGGAGATAAACAGGGGCAGGGATAGCTGCATATAAATAGTTGTGGAAGTAAAAATAATTGGGTGACTATCATACCCATGAAAAGGACTATTCATAAGAATTGGATCATCGGACACAAGCCAAGGCCAAATGACCTACCAGTGTTAAAAGATGTGTAATGCTTACTTTTTAGCAATAAAATAAATGTTCCTCATGAGAAGATGTGATCCTTCCTAAGCAATGCTCTCAGCTTCCTGAATGCACAAAGTGAAGGAAAAATTGAGACATAAAAATTGACTTCTGGACTTGAATCCTGCCACGATCGAACGGTAGACTGAAGAAAGGTCATTATCAAGGTCTTGCCTGTGAACAGCTATATGAGCAACTATGACTGAAACCACATCCTATCTTTTCCTTTGATAAACGCAAGAGGCTGAGCTCCAACATGAAGCCAAATAACAGCATTCTTCATGTAAACATGTAATCCCTTGTAATTTTAACTCCACTCTGCTTTGAAAAAAGGCTGCTCCCTGTTTGGAGGCCTTTCAAATCCACAGTCTTAGACTAGACCCCCTTATCTGAGTTGAAGATGTCCATTTCTATTTATGGTTACAAGAATACCCATACACACCCACAAATGAGCTCACGTACTCCCAGCTGAAGTGGTGCACATATACATTTTGCAAAAGGACTCTATATTGATAATGTGCTCTTTTAGGAGTGTCTTCACCTCTAGAAGCCTATTGAGAAATTAGTTTAAATCTCTATCTTACTAAATCCTGCTGAGAATGTACTACTGTCATGGTTTTAGCAGGGATAGAGTTAATTTTCTTCACTGCAGCTGGTATAGTGCTGTGCTTTGGGTTTAGTATGAGAATGATGTTGATAACACACTGATGTTTTAGTTGTTGCTAAGCAGTGCTTACACTAGTCAAGGATTTTTCCAGCTTCCCATGCTCTGCCAGGAGCACAAGAAGCTGGGAGGGGAGGGGGCACAGCCAAGACAGCCGATCCACACTGGCCAAAGGGATATGCCATATCACACGATGTCATGCCCAGTATATTAGCTGGGGGGAGCTGGCCGGGGGAAGCAGCGATCGCCGCTCTGGAACTGGTGGCGTTGGTCAGCGGGTGGTAAGTGGTTGCATCTCTTGTTTGTTTGGTTTTCCCCGCTCCCAAGGTTTCACCTTCTCTCTCACTCATTATCTTCTTTTTCATTATATTATTATTGTTATTATTATTACTATTACGATTTTAATTATTGAACTGTTCTTATCTCAACCCATGAGTTTTCTTACTTTTGCTCTTCTGATTCTGTCCCCCATCCCACTGGGGTGGGGGGCGTGCGCAAGCAGGTGTGTGGTGCTTAGTTGGTGACTGGTGCTAAACCACAACAGCTATAACTGGCAAGAAAGAAAAAATGGTACGTAGAAATCAGAAAAGAAGAAATTGAAAGAATAAAGCAGCCTATCCACCAGTTTTAGAATCTACATTTTTAAAAAAAGATTTTTCCCTAATTTTTTAAATTTTTGGCAGACTCTTTGACTAGTAACAGGACTTGGTGCATTGTTCTAAAAATTTACATCCCTGTTTAAAAGCTTGTGTAAATATATTATAAGATATATGATGAATTTGCATTAGTCCTGTTAAATACTGATGTAAATATATTATTAAGAATTATTCATTTAGTTTAATTATTCACTTTTTCTGTTCTTTCAGATTAATTTTACTTCCTTTGTGGGTGTTCTGAATACCTAATTGGATGGGGAATATGTTCAGAGCTTGTCAGAAGATACAAAATCCATAGCCAAAGAAAATTCTAAAGTGTACGATGTTCAGGAACAGTAATTAAAAAAAATAATGGGAAAAAAAAATGGAAAAAAACCCATGAAAAGGTAGAAGGGCTGAATAGGAATCCAATATGTCAGTTACTTCTCAACATGGTATGCTGTCTTTTTCTTTTTAAAAGACAGAAAGACAAGAAAAAGAGGAAAAAAATTTATTTTATTTAACATGCAGAGATGATGTTGTAATAAGCTTTAGCTTATTATTAATATAACCATCATCATGGTGGTATGTGGAAAGGCCAAAATCCAGAAGGACTTACAGAAAAAATTAAAAAATGGAGCTGATAATCAGACAGGCAATGTGCAGTACCATGGGATCTCCTACAAGGGGCTACCTACCTCCAGCGGGAGATGATCTCCCTCAGCATGAATCCATTGGGAATGAAGAGCATGCAGTGCTTTGCAGCACCAAATGTTCCAGATGTCAAAACTAGAAACAAAATTGTAGAAATGGTGTTTCTCTGGATATATCGATGGTGGCATTGCTTGGGAGAGGGCTTTCGCTGTTAATAAGTTTCCTGTATTTCTTAAATCAAAATGAGGTACCTTTTGATGCTGGCACATGTTGCATAGCTACATCCCTCTGGAATTGGAGGGACTTATTTTTGCAGCTAAACCTGTTACAAAGAGGCGGCCGAGGCAAGCGTCAGCAGGTGCCACTGCTCCCACCGCACGTCGCCCGGGGGCACGGCCGGTCGGCCCGCAGCGCTGCAGGGACATGGCTCCCGCGCTGCCCAAAGCGGCCTTCCCTGGACACCTTGGCAAGGATGGGGAGTCCTCCCAGCTCCCCTGTTATGACAAGTCTCTAACCTTGCTGAATTCTTTCTCCAAATGTGTCAGCAAATACCGAGAGCTGGGAACGTCCGTGGCATGGCGAATCAAACAGTTTTTCGGCACAGAAGGTATGGAACTGGCCAAACAGCTACAACAATTAGTCTTCACTTTCATACCTGACTCGAGGCAATTCCTGAAGGAGACTTTTCTTGGGGAATCAGGAAACAGTACTTGTCTGAGGGTCCTGAAGAAAAGAGATTGCCTGCATGCGGCTTTGTTAAAGACGTGTCTGCCTGGCAAAACTGACCCATAGGCTGAATTGTATATGATATTTCAAAAATTCCGTTTTAATGTTGCTGCCACACATGTTTGTGTTCTTTAGGTTATGTAGGGAGTCTAAGGTTGGAAATAGAGTAGAAATTATAATAAACTAAAACTTTAAAAACTTTGTGAATTCCTAGCGTATTTTATCAGCCAGTATGAAACATGAAAATCCAAAACTATAAATGCTATAGACGATTGCAAGGTTTAGAAAACACTTGCTAGTCTCTAAGTCCTCTGAGAAAAAATTAACATTCTTCATTGCTAGAGATATGTTGATTACAGCTCAGACTTTGGCTTGTTTATTTACAGTTTTTTAGGTCCCCTAAGAGCACATGTTTGGAGGTTTGATGTCTTTGTGCCTCCCCTAGTGAAAATGGAAGCAAAAGTGCTTTATAAACATCAAATTATACAAAACTGAATCAAAATTCATAAAATGATCATATAAATACTGCTAGCATCTGATAGAAATATTATCCCACGATCAGTGAGTACTTTCTTAAGTTTCTCTGTGGATTAAAGCCCAAAAGACCAGAATTGGAAATGCAATATTTTTCTTGGGTAAATTTCCAGCAAAATAAATACACATTGGTTTATAAAGAGTTGTTGTGAAACACAAGATCTGGAAAGAATTTTAAATGCTAAGGACATTTTGGTGTATATCTGAAGCACTTTTTTGATATCACAATGTTTCTGATGCATGAAATCCTAAAGAAGGGAAGAACGGTAGTAAAATGAGACTCAGATAGTTTTGGAAAAAAAGAAAGCTACAAAAGGGTTAAATATTTGTGTGAGACTTCAAAGCTTTTATTGGTGTATTCTCTCATTTATGTTAAGAGCAACAAAAAGCATTAAGCTAGTCCAAAACTGGAGAGCTAACCTTGGAATCAGAAAATCCAAAACTATTTATGGTTTTTTTTTTTTATCTTTCAATATTTTAAATTTATTTATGTTCTTTGCAACAAAATTTATGTCCTATATAACCTTGTAAAAGTCACATAGTCCCTCCACATCTCAGTTTCATATCTGTGAATGGGCTCAAAAAATGGGTTCAGAAAAGTGTTGGGAAGATGAATCAGAAAAATATTGTGACATTATCACACTACAGTAAAAGGACAGGATATAAACATCCTAAACATTTCTAATTAAATAAAAAAGGGATTGTCTTCTTAGTTTCACTAGCATGTAAATTGGCATGTCTTGAAACAGCACAAAATGGACCCAGAAGAATCTCAATTTATCAGATTAACACTTTTCCACTATCAATTTTCAGAAATAAAAAAAACCTTTTTAATTCCCTAAGAAATACACCATCGCAGGGACATTCTGCTGGGCCTTGCTCTTAGTTCCACAAATTCGCAACAGCATTAGCATTACTTACTGTGCCAGAGAAAAAGAAATGAAGTTGCTCAACTCTGCTTCGTCAGAGTTGCATGACTTGAGAACTATTTTAGCAGGGAATGCTGGGGCTTCCACAGCAAGGTCGTGGGCATCACCCCAGCTTGACTGAGGATCTGGCATTTCATCTAGAAGACAGAAATGGATTCAAAGCCAAGGAGAAAGCTTCCATTTTTACAGCAGATCAAGGGTGATGACACTTTAATGGTTTTTTGAATTATGCAGGAGAGACACAACACCTATTAGCTCTGACAATGTATTGCACTCTAAGTGTTAATTTGCATGTACATGGGGCTGAGTGTCCAGCATTTACAAATAGTTTGTGATAAAGCTAAACATGATAAATTGTGAATGAAGCTCAGATACATGAACTATTTCAAAATGGCAATGTGTTGTGGCCCTTTTGTGAGGAAGATATTTTCTCCGTGTAAATAAAATAAAATAAAAATAGCACTGACAGGTATCTGTTGAGATACATAGTTTAAGGGTTTAGTTCATACGGCAAAGGATTTTTAAAAAATTATTAAAGTGCCTTATTCTCTGGTTCCGTTAAATTACAAATTTAAGACGTCAAAAAATGTAGAACTTACTACTATGTACTTGATAACAGGTCAAAGAGCCTATGCTCCTTGACTTACTCATGTGCTTTCTTAAGGAAATAAGGCTCATGTGCTTGTTTTGCCTACTCACCTTCTCCTTCTTCATCCCTTACGCCATTATAACTTTAGAAGCCTTCGGGCAACTGCGATCAAGGGTGGTGGTAGAGCAGAGGTGTTGCAGATAGGATGGCCCTAAAAGTTCCATGAAAATCAGTAGCTAAGAAAAGGTGAAAAAGGTGGTGTCCTTACTGAGAGCCCAGCAGGTGGGGTTCAGCGCGGGCCATTTGGCCAGCCAGCAGACCGCTGGCCAGCCACAGCCAGCACTTGAATTAAATCAGCTAACCTGGAGGTAGGACCATGCAGAGGGTGTGGGACAGCTGAGGGTATTGCTGTAGGAGCAGGAGCAGGAGCAGGAGCGGGAGCAGGGAGCCTGTGACATTGGAAGGGCTTGTTAGATATTTCATAAGCTGTAGAACTTGTCTAAAACACAAATTGTGTTTGGATTGGAAGTTTGACATTTCATAGTTGGGAATAGTTTTATTCCAAAAATAGGAAAATTTAGGGGCATTTTAGAATAGAAGCCTGAAGGATGTAGCCTTCACCTTTTATTTCAAACTTGCTTAAGATATGCCTAAAGACAGTGCAATATGTCCCGAAAGCCTGTAGAAATAAGATGTCTGTTGTCTATGTTAATTAAACTTTTAATTTTTGTTTGCATGGCAGGAAAAAAATGTTTGTTCTGAATTATCCACAAATATTTAAAATCAATGGTTTGAATTTGATCAGGACCAACCACAGCTGATTGGTCAAGCTGGTAAAAAGGCACCCACAATAATTCTTATTACGCTGCAGCCGAAGCAGGTTGGGCTTGGTGTTTTCCTCATCCGTTTGCTGAGGACAGGAAGGAATGGCAAATAGTGGCTTGAAACAGAGATGAGAAAATTGAAAGGGAATGTCCCAATGAAAGAATTGTAGCTGTTCAATATTTTATAGAGGTACAATTATTCTCTTCCTTGTTCATCTGCTTGCACAGTGAAGACAGTATTGCTAGAGAGACTCCAGGGTGGTTAGAAACTACATGGGATGGAAGTTTCTGATAAATAATGTATGAATAGAAGTTGGATTCTTAACTACCTCCACTCTAGGATGAACATATTCCTGTAATACAGCTGATTTTTGCCATTGATGAGGAGATAATTTCAATAAAATGTACATGTATTAAATAGACCTATAAAGCTGGACCAACAAGAGGGGCCTCACAGGTTTTATGAAGAATGCAGGAAAAAACCCCGATCGCTGTTAGTGCAATCATCTTTATTAGCTGGGCATCTTAGGGTAAAGTAAACCAGAATATAGAAAGCTCAGGAAATGCGGTGCTTATGTGGGAAAGGATTCTCTCAGACCTATTTAAACACAAATAAAAGGTTTTTGTTGGCAATCAGTGTACCCAAATTAATGGTGATATGTTTAGCTGCAAAAGCAGAAACCATTTTAATGAACAGTCCGGCTGCATCTTTTGTTGTTGTCCATTGGCAGTAGTGGCAGCGTTGCCTGGTGCACGTGAAACTTCATGGGAGGGAAAGCCCAAATGCAGAAGTATGTTAAATTCCTATATATTAGCACCAGTTAAAGACTTCAGTTGGACAATCTTAGAATAGTGTATAGGCCTCCAGAGTTTATAAAAGTGCATTACATTGACTGCAGCTGTCAGGAGCAGCTGAGCCAGTGCAGTACATGGCTCAGCTGTAAGGATAAACAAGGGCAGGCCACATTCAGCAATGTTTCAGTGAAGCGTTGTAACACCAGGGGAGCTACTGTAAAAATACAGAATTGTAGTCACTCTGTTGAAATAAATATTTAAGAATTTGCTGAAAGGGTTAATGGCCACTAAATCTAGAGGGTTGATTTAATTGATGAAAACAATCAAGTGCCTTTCATCTTGGTGGCCCATTAACAATGGCCGTTTATTTAGCCTTTGTGCTTAAGAGTGTGGCCTACTGCGACCTGAATTGAAGAGTCTTTCATTTGTGTTGCAAAGCAGTCAAGGCCATATGATGGGGCTAAGGGTGGCATTACAAGGAGGTTTTGCAAGTAATTGGAACAGTGTGTGTTGGGGGTGAGGGGAAGAGCAAAGGAGTTACTGGTTGAGAGCTTAAACCTAGTTGCATTTCCTTAGCCCTAACACACCATTTGGGGTGTAAAACAGATTTTGTTTTATTAACATTTGTCTGTGAATTAGGATGCGGTATTTGGCTTCTCTGCATCCACAAGTGATGCACTGCCACTGCTTCTATTTATTTGAGTCCTTTTATGTGAATCACACTAGGCAGATTCCTAGCAAATTATTGTGGTGCCTTGCATTGCCTACAGACTGACCACACAAGGCAGACAAAGAACAGAAGAGGGTGAATGTTTGACACAGTTTGCAAACTGGGGAAGTAAGGCACAGGGTAATTCAATGGCTTGCTCACCCTCTCGCCCACATTCCGTGGTAGATCTGGTATTGGACAAAGATCTCCCAAGACTCAAGCTAGCATCTTAACCAGAAAAAAAAAAATCCTTGTTCAAATATTCCCGACTGTGTCAAAGTAATAACGATTTCAGCATAAACATGTCTTTGTCTCTTTCACTTAAACCAGTGCAAAGACCCCAAGCGGTGCAGAGTACAGCAGTCCGCTTGGTTCCTGGAGTGAGGTGGATTAAATGTATTTCTCTCCTATTCTGCATTGCATAGACTGTTTCTGTCTTAGGGTAGAACTCCTAATGTCGAAGCTAATCTGTAAAGCTTAAATGGGATTTCTCTTCCAACACTCTTAGAGTCAGTGGATAACCATTGATTGGGTTTAACTGAGTTGCCCTAAAGCTCCTCTGACATGGCAGCACATATAGTGCTTCTCAGGGTTTTGCAGCAGCAGCCCAACTGTGTTTTCATCATATTTTAATCAGTCCTGACCAGTAAGACTATAACTATTATAAGGAAATCATGAAAAAAAAAAAAAAAAGCAGAATTTCATATTGTTCCATCAATACTGAGTGAAATCTGGCCATGGAGAAAATTACAGATTACTGTTTTCCCTAACATTCACAAAGCTGCAGTATCTACATTTGCACTGCTGCAGGGTGTAGGAAATCAGCTTTTAAAGAAGAAAAAAAAAATCTTTGTTACTCTGTTGGGTATCTACTAGCCTTCAGAACACAATTCAGTGTTTACCGTCCTCCTTAATCCTATCCTTTGTCTAGGGCATACAGGAGGGAAGCATTTTTAACCTTGTGAGTATTTAGTTGTGATGGCAGGAGTTAGGACCACCAGACAGCATAAGCAGTTTCAATTGAAAAGTGTTTGTTTGCCCTTGATATGAACATAGAATAAGCAATTAAAAACAAACATTTCCACCAGTATGAAAAGCTAAGAAATTAGGCATTTGGTTTAAAGTCTCTTCTGCAATGCCATCCTGTTGCACAACTTGCATTCGTATTACTAAGTTGGCTGAATAATCAACATATTAAAAAGATACAAGCAGAGACTGCCCTGAGTGATGCTAAATTATGACTTTTTTTTTGCCTAAAATAATTCTTTATTGATCCATTCTTATTACAGTAAACACCTTCAATACCATTTTAAAAAATGAAAAAAATTACTGTAACTGAGGCTTATGTAAATGATTCCAATAAAATAATTTTCTAACCTCATTTTAAGAAAAAGTGAGCATCATTTGCAAATCCTCATTAATCATCAGTGGGATCACTGCACTGCAAAAGTTTGTAGTATCAAGTTGCAGGCTTATTTTTTAAATTCAATGATAAATATTAAACTCTACCAATTTTGAACTTCTGCAACGTCAGCTTTGCTAAATAAATTAGAGCACATATTCCAATGGAAGTAGATCTTTAATTAGGAAATATTCTGGCTGAAAATGGAACCCAGTTGGTTTCAACCTTTCATTAACAGTGACATGTTTGAGGATGAGGTTAATCCTTAGAGCAAAAGACCTCGTTTTGGAAAGTTCTGAGCGCCTGCAAGGAGAGACTGGGCAGGAACTTGGAGATCAGCTTTAGTTGTTACAGCTGTAATGAAATACTTTGCCAGATTTCTTCTTTCGTCACTTTCAGGAGCCGCTGTGGCAAAGTGCATTGCCACTCCTTTTGCTGGCAGCCATCAGCCATGCTCGGTGACTTGCCACAACCACGCTGGAAACTGTTGCAGTTGGAATGATACTGGAATGATACAGGCTGCATTTCCCCTCTCCTGCTTTCCTAGAGATTTTTTTAACTTCTGGATGCTTCTCTCCCCATTCTTGATTGCACAACGTACTTGTGACAACCACAGTAACTGTTTACATGAAGATGGGTTCTAGGAAAAGTCTTCTATTTCTAGCTGTCTTCAGTACAATGTGTGTTCTGTTTCAGATCTCATTCTTTCCTTCTCAGGAAAATCCTCACCAAATCCATCCATCAGCTACCAGTCTTTATTTCTTCTTGCTTGTTCTGTTTTTCTCAGAAGGAAGCTAAGTGTACTAGCACCCGTAACCTGTCAGCTTAAAACAGGCCAGCACCACATTCTTTGTAGTTCAACCAAGAACTTCAGACCACGGTTCGGCAGTTCTTAAAGCAATCTGTAACAGCATCATCACGTATCTGGGCTGTAGCAACACATTTCCTCGTCAAGCTCTGAAACTTCATTTCTGCTATCCTCTGACCATGCACTACCCTGGAGCCATATTACCTTGCATTCTTCACATATAATTGCAGCCTGTATGCTTTTTCCACTGCGTAATCGCCAGTACAGTCAACAGAAGACAGCTGATTTTGGCCATGGCCATTTTAGCTTTTCCAGATGCACATTCTTAACCCCCTCAAATACTTGGTATTTCTGTTCTGCTCAACTTTTCTCTAACTTTAATCTTTTTTCCCCCCACAGAAAGTTACCATCAAGGGCACAAAAATATTACCAACTCACATGCTCTCTCTGCTCGTCCTTCTTCTCATAGTCATTCTAGCCGTTTGTTAACCAAAAAAACCCCACAAACCAATCCAAACAAAAAACCCCAAACCTACCCAAAACTCAAAAGCTCCCATGCCTCTCTCCTGGAGAGGAGCCGTCTCCTAAAGATGCAACTAGTCTTTCAATCTGTGTGGACCATAAAGTGCACGCAAATTTCTTCCCTGGAAAAAACTTGTAAAGCGATCTTAATGGCTAGCCAGGAGAGCTGCAATGTCATTTGCATAATTGTCCTCTGCTCAGCTGGAATTTGGGAGAATATCTGCATTTACCTCTCATTGCCCAGCCTGCACCAGGGATTCATGGCTGCACAAAGGCTGCCTTTGTGATTGCACTGGGATGCTTGTAAATCTCTCAGTTTTTAAATCTTTCCACTATTATCACATTTAGCTTGGCTGATGCCAATATACTCAGGAGTTTTGGTGGACCTTACGTGTATGTTTTATTAATAAAACAGTGCTGCAAGACAAAAACGATTGTAATTAGTGTGACAAAGAAACGGCATCTGCTTAATACTATGAGCGTCAGTTTATCTTTGGGTAGAAACAAGACGGGTTTGTCAGAAGTAAACCCCCTGGGCTGAGCGGGTTCTTGCAAGTAATGGTGGGTTATAGTGTGGTGCTGGTCCTTACTTCTAATGGTTGGGTTTCTAATCTTTCAGAGAGAAAATATTCAAGTGAAAAAAATTATAACTACTGTCGACTAGAACAGGAATGTTTCCTGTTTGAGAATGAAGTGTACTCAGCACCTCTGGCGAAAGTACAAATTTAAGGGTGTACGATGGGCCAGATGGAGTATTTGGTCTGGTTTTGCGGTTGCTGTTCTGTAAATTGATTTTAGCACTGCAGTCCCTTCTGCTCCCGGCAGATAAATGGACCCTCCACCGCAGGCAGAACCGAAGCCAAATGTAGTTTTCCAAAATTGTATCCACTTCTCCCCTAAAGCCTGCGCCCTGCACCACTGCTCGGCGACGAGATGCACAAAGAGCAAGGGCGATAACAAAGCACAACCCGGCTAATTAGGTCAGAGCCGAGCCGTGCGCGGACGCGACCACTGCAGCCCTCCTCCCCCTCCCCCTCCGGAACGGGGAACCCCCCGCCGGGCCCGCAGCCCTTCCCGGCGCCGCGACAGCCCTTCTGCCGAGCGGCGCCGCTCGCCGCCCTCCGCGCAGGAGCCGCCGCTGCCCCGCCGGGGCTGCTCCGCCGCCGGGCCGGGCCCGGGGCTCGCACGGCGGGCGCCGAGCGGGGCCAAGCGCCGCCCCTCGCCCCCTCCGTCCCTCCCTCCCTCCCTCCGTCCGTCCCTCCCGCCGCCAGCCCTGCCCCGCCGCCTGGCACCGCCGCCGCCGCGCCCGCCCCGAGCGCTCCCCGCTCCCCAGCCGGCCCGCTGCCGCCGCGGCTCGGCCCCGGCCGGGCGGGGACTTGGCAGGAACTCCCGGGGAGAGAGCGAGAGTGCCTGCCCCCGCTGCCGCCGCTCCGCTGTGGCTTTTGGGTGGAGGAGGAGGAGGAGGAGGAGGGTCTGGGCTCGGCCGAGGAGCTGCAGCCGCCGCCACCGGAGAGGAAGAGGCAGGAGGGAGAGAGAGAGAGACGGAGAGGCGGCTGGAGCCCCCCAAAGTGCCCCCCCATCCCTGCACTGCAGGCTACATTTCCAGCTTCATGGGCAAAGTGTGGAAACAGCAGATGTACCCCCAGTACACCACCTACTACTACCCCCAGTATCTGCAGGCGAAGGTAGGGTCCGGCACGCCGGGCGGCGCGGCGGGTCGGGGCTGGCCCCGCTCCAGGGCGGCCGGACGGGGCCCAGCCCGGACGGGGGCCCCGCGGCGCGGGGCACGGCCCGGGGGCGGCGGTCGGGTTGCACCGGGGGACGGAGACAGGAAAGGGCCGGCAGCCCCTTCCTGCCCCCGCCACGGGAGCCCCCGGGCCGCCGTGCTGCCCGCCGGGCTCCCTCCCCTCCCTTCCCTCCGCTCCCGGCCGTGCCGTCTCCGACCTGTCTCCTTCCCTCTCGCATTCCCCCTCCCGCCGGCGGTCCCTCCTCTTCCCCAGGGCTCTCGGCGCGTCTCCTTCCCAACCGCGTCCTCGGTCACCCCGCTGCAAAGCGGTGCTCTGCGGGCCCCGCTCCTGCCGCCCTCACCGGGCGAAGCCACCCGAACTTCAGGCGGCAGGCCCGGCCGGGGCTGCCCGCGGTCCGCAGCCGCCGCTCGGCGGGGCGGGGTGCGCCGGCACCGGGGGCGGCCGGGCGTGCGGCGGGGATGCCCCGGCGCCGCCGCCTCCGTGCGGGCGCTGGGCTCGGAGGGACGCTCATTGTCTGCGGAGTTGGACCTTTGTGAGCTGCCACCTCGCAGTTGACAAACTGAATCAAAAACGCGTGAAGGGTCCGGCTCCTGGTGGTTAATGCTGTACGCGGCTGGCTGCTGTTTGCAGGAAAATCGGTGTTGGTAGTTCCTGTGGTGGTGGACCTCCACCCCTCCACCTTCCCCCCCACCCCTTTCTCCTTCAAGTCCGTAAGGGCAGCCAGCCCCACTGCTCTAGAAGCATCATGCTGCAAACTGGCAGATGCAGAGGTGGTTGCATCAGCTGTCTGGAACATTTAGCAGAAGCCTCTCCAACCACCAGTGTCACTCCTCACAGATCAAAACAGACCCATATGAGGCTTCAATGTGTGAACTTTTTTTAGAGGTTATAACGATGGTGTGGTTTTTGTTTTTTTTTTTTTGTGGTTTGGGCTTTTTTCTTTTTTTTTTGTCCCTTTGCTATTGAAATGTCCTGCCTGTGTGGCAGTGACAGGACAAGAATTCCCTCCTCTTTATCTGCGCACTTGATAGGCTCTTCTTTTTATTGTGTTCTGTGTTACTGTATTGTAAAATGTAATTTATACTGGTTGGCTGAAAAATAAATTCAGTTTGACAGTCATGAGACGTTTTACAAGTCAGCAATGAGGAGGCTTTGAAATGTGCTTTCATATACACATAAATTGATAGAAATATGATTAAGGTCTTTAGGTGATTTGAAATGACTAATCTGTTAAATGTGTAATCGACATCGGGCTAAATAGTACAGTCTCGGTCTGTAGCCATTTAAAGATTATGCTGCAGAGTAATCGCGTCAGTACTGTTTAGATACATATTTTTAATGCAGTATTTTTAAGAAAGGTAGAGTGCCTATAGGAGAGCCTTTTGCGTCACTTAGCTGTATGGCCGTATAAATAGTCTCAAATAAAAAATGTCTTTGTTCAGAAACTTTTACCTTCAGGATTTTGTGTGGCATTAGTAAGTTATGAACCAAGTACATAACGTTGAATATATATAAAGCAATGTCACTTGGGTTTTTTGACCTGTAAATAATTGAAGAGGGAGATAAACTGTAATAGCTTGCTGTAGTTATTAGAGTACGATCCTAGAAATCTATGATCCTATGAGAAAGCTTGATGGACCATCTTTTGAAAATGCTTCCTGTACAGATAATTTAATATTGATTTGTATTACAGTCAATGACATCTTCAAAACATCTTGCAGTCTTTGCTATAAAATTATACAGCCTGAAATTACATTACTCTGTTTCAGCAGAGAGAACACACAGCCATTTGACCTACACATATGAAATCAAATATCTGGGATCCAGTGAAAGTTTCCTGTTTTCAGAGATCTTGATTTTATAAAAGAAATAAAAGAAAAAAAGGTGGCTCCTTGGTGTAGATGAAAGGACCAGTAACTGTAAGTTTTGATATTTATGTATGCAGAATTCAGTAATATAAGCAATCCTCTCACTATGGATCCTCTCTGAACTTGTAGAAAAATTAATTTAATTCAAGGTTTTCAGCTGCTCTATTCTTTGGGCCCTAAACCAACCTGTTGTCCTGTGCATGAACTGTTTCAGTAATTCTGGATAAATATTTGGGTTTTATTAAAGACAAATTATTATAGAATTGAACAGCCTTTGCTGAATGTGTGATGGGTAACGGTACACGATTACCCTGGGGGAGGTAAGAGACTTTGAAACTACAAGTTTTGCTTCCCATCTTATCCTTGCTTAAGTACCAATGGAAAATGTGCTGACTAATAAACTGCAAATCGATAATTGGGAGATGACAGGAATTGCTTGAAGATGGATTCTTTTGTAGGGAGCTCAAAAATACTCATTAGAAATTGCATGCATTCCTAATGGCTCTTTAGGTTAAAATGTTGATGTGGTCAACTATTTTAATTGCTACAAAATATGTTATAGATTTTAAAACAGATTTTGTATTTGTCTGCTATGATCTTCACAATCTTATTCATGAAATATTCAAGCTGGTTCTGTCATATATTCTGGGAGAAAACACAAACATTTGCTGTGATTCAGCACCTACCTCCCCCTAATCTTGGGGAGTTCAGCATCAAAAGAGATTAGTGAAACCATGGACTTAAATGAAATGAACAAAATAAACATTGGAAGAAGGTGTAAGGCTTTTAATAGGAAAAATAATTATGGCAATGAAAATGGTTTGAAATGGTTTCAAGTTTGAAGCTTGTAAAACCTTCTGCGCTTTTGGGACTGCCACAATTTTTACTCTGGCAAATGATACGTGTGACTATCTGTTAAATATTTGTGTCTTCTGTTGCGTGTATGCTTTAGGACAGTTCCTATATTGCAACATTGTATGGCATGCCGGAGAGCGTCAAAAATATTTTCCAAGTTCAATGGCTGTTTCTAAAGGCTTAGATACTTTAACAATATTTCCCTAATGGTGCTTTTCAAATTTCAGCTCCATTGTATTTAATTTCTTTACTTAACATTTTATTTGTAATGAAGAGATTCTCTATTTCAACATTTTAGAAAATGGTGTTAGTTAAGATTGTACCTGTTTTACAAAGGCTTAAAGGCCTCTCTGACTAGGATTAAAATCTGACTGTGCTAGGCAAAGTATTGTAACATTTAACAAGACAGTTAGCGTACACATAAACAAATATAAATGTGTAGGTACCTACCTCTCTAGGCCACTATTTGTTTGCTTTGGTCAAGTAAGAAATAAAAGTTAATTTATGTTTCGGTTTCCTGTACCTAAATATCAAATGGGATTCAGGGACATGATGCACACAATGATTTACAAATAAATTGCGATAGCTAGCTGTATTATTGTTTTTTCCTTGGATAATAATGCGACAGTATGACTAATTTTACTGATAGGTTTCTGTAATGTAAAGGAAAGTTCTTTGTATAAGAGAGAGTTAGAACAACACCGCAACATTTCCTATAGATAGCATGGTTTATTTAAAGTGCAGGCTTTTAATAGTCATAGATAATTACGTGATAGTTGAATTCTATTTCTTTTGTATGGTATTAGGTAGTAACAACCCAGAAGAAATGAAATCTTGTGAATCTTGCTAAATTACCTTAGAGTGGGCTTCTAACTGTATAATTTCGTAGCTGCAAAATTCGTGCCCTGGCAGCTATGAAAAGGACTAATATTTCGAGGAGTTTGTGTAGGTTTGTAGGCAGGACTGTAGATTGATGTAAACTTGTAGTGAGCAGGCTTTAAAGTGGGAACATTTAATTTTTATCCAAGCCTGTTGATGGCAGAGGAAGTAGGAAATCAGTTAACAGGGAACTTACTGTAGTGTTAAACAAAGCAGATACGAAACTTTCTTAATAGGAGACACTGGATAATCCACAGTTGAGTGTCAGTGTTTGAAGCTAACAGACCAAGGTAGAACCTTCTGCTTTAGGTACTTCTAAAGCAGAAGCAGTAGGACCCTCTGATGGCTTTCTGCCAATGAATACCTTTACTCACTGCATTCTGTGCCAAGCACAGGTCTACTACCCTTTAAAAAGTTTTACTAGTTTATGAGCTGATTTTCATCAGCATATATGATTACTAATTCTAATCAATTTAATTAGATTTATTCCATACGCACTGTGACTGCAAAATCTGTACATGGTAAAAGACAAGTTTACAGTAACACAGAGTATGCATGTTTATAAGGTTGGATAGAAATAACTTGCACACTTCTTATTGTGGGAAGTTATATTAATTGTCCATAATTGTGATCTCTCTGGTCCTTGATTGGGCTTAGAAATCCATTTAAAAAAAAACAAACCAACACAGCTTATTTGGTGGGGGCATCTCTATCCTTGTCCCAGTTATAGTTCCTTTTAACTTTTGACATTTACTTCAATTGGCTTGCTATGAACTAGAACTAGGTCCTTCAGAAAGTATTTCTAGACACTGTTGCTAGAATAATTCTTGTATATACAAAAGTTGAAGCCTTTCTAGAAATGGATCGAGAGAAGTTCATACAAATCTCTGCAAATATTTGTCCTCCTTGCCTTGAATTACTCTAATTTTGAATTATACTGGATCAGGGTCTCTCTTGAGAGCTAATGTCAGATTAGCCCCATGGGCAAATATGCATTGGAAGCAGGATGTAGCCAGATATATGATATATTGCTAATAGAGTGACTTCAGAAAGGTTTGTGGAGTCAAGAAGGAGTCAGGAATCTTAACGTATCACGTATGTTAATGTACATCATTGTAACCATCTAAATAACTCTGATAAAGGTACATGAAATGTAGAAACACTTCACAATATCATAATCTTGAAGGCTGGCTTCATTGAAGTCAACATGAGTGTTGCCTTTGATTTCAGATAAGCAACATTTTATTTCCTAGAAACTTGATTCATGCGTGGGTTACAGTGACCATGCTTAATTTGAGGGTGATTTGCAATGATGTGATATTTATTATCTTCACTTCGGAGGAGCAAAAGTTAGACAGTGCAACATATAGATTGTGTGATGGGGAATGGAATCAAGGAGGAGTACCAATGGCACCCATAAGATGCGCTGATTTTGTATTTTTTCTAGGGAGTCTTTTAAAAAGAGTTTAAAAAGCCATGACTTTCCTCCTTAATCCCACCTCCTTAAGGGGAGGAATGGTATAAATATACTTGGACTAGAGACTGAAATTGCAAATGACAAAGTAAAAAATATTTCCCTTGCATCATTAAGGGTAGAAATAACAGGTTCTTATTAGCTTTGTAATTTGTAGAAGTTTGAGACTAAACTCATCCCTAGAGTGCACTGTGCTTGGGGCTTAATTTGATACTGCGTGATTGGCCTCATTTAACAAATGTCAACAAAATCTTGGTCCTTCTCCTTGATTCAGCAGTAACTTTACTGCTGACGTATGAGTGAGATGCTGAGTCTGACAGTCTCACGGGACTGACTTTTACAGAAAAGTGATAAACCAATATGTGACTTGAAAAAGGCTTGAAAAATTTATTCAGTGCTGTTTTCCATTTGTGTTTGATCATTAACTCCCCCAGGCACCGGGTGTGTTCAAAACGGTGTCTATGAAGTTTATATCCAGTAGGCAGGTAGTCAACAGCTCTAGTAAGCCAGAAGTACCCAATATGTCTGCTTTGTACTAGTGTGTTTTCTAGCTTTACCTTCAACCCAGGATCCCAAGGCAGTCATGAAACATCTGCACTAAGTTCTTCTGAAGTATGATTTCTTTCACAACTCAACTGTTACTCTTGGTAACAACTGTAGCTTTTTCTTACTACTTTTAAACTAGAGTTGAGCATGCTGTTTAGATTCTTAACCTTATTTGTAAAGGGAACGCTATACTTTGAAATACTTTGCTTCTAGTTAGAGCATAAAACTTCAGGTCTCAGTCTCAAGGATGAAATTTCCTAAGAGTAAAGGTCTAAGCTTCCACTTAGTGTTGAAGGAACAAAGAAAAGACAGGCAAAATTATGGAAATTTTCCAATGAAGAATAATACAATGTAGTAAACCATTGTTTTCTAAATCTATTTTTCTATAAAATAATACCTTTCAGAAACATATCTATTTAGGATATACTTTAGAAAACCACCTCGGACACAATTTTTAAGCTGCTTTAAAGTCCAAGCAGCAGTTTGAGCTGTCAGTGTTGATAGCAGATGTATCACTCTTACTTAGAAAGGTAATTGATGCTACTAGTCCAGTACTCCTAATGAAGGACAGTTGGTTATGATAGCAGTAAAGACATTGGAACAAAGGCGTAGCAATAAACTGGAGAACATAGCTTGGTACAGTTACATACTTCAGTTTCAGTCTTCCAAGTAGTCATAATCAAGAGAGAATAAAATTGGTTTAAAAAATAAATTGTTTTTCATAAGATTATGCTTTTGGTTTGAGTAATAGTCCTTTGAAGATACACGCTCAGATTTAGCCAAAAATATGCTACAAATCGTGTCCTCATTTTTGTTGGGTTGTATGGACTTTCTGTGGCCTATGCAAAGCAGTGATCACAACTATTTCTACTGGAAAATCACCTGCTTTGTTAAAGAAGTGAAAAATGTTGGAAAAACATGCTGGTAAAAATCTGTTCTGTCTGAGTTTAATTCATTTCAGTCAGAACACAGGCATTGAACAGATTCAGGTTGTATTTACTGTGACTAGTAGGTGATACCTGATTCCATGCGTTTTCTTAGTCTTCCTCGGCTGAAAATACTGAGACCTGCATTTAAATGTAATTTCATTAAGTTCTGAGCTGAATTATATTATCTCAGAAGTGAGGAAGACAAAGAGCTTGGTCATGGGTATAGTCAGGTACCATGGCTCACTTGTTTCACGGTAGCTTTTTTAGCCACTGTGCTCTTCTTACAGTCTCATACCATGATCATATATTTAGTCTCAGTTGCTCTGACTTGATGAAAACATTTCAAAATATACTTAAGCTAAATTTTTGAAATCTCACTGTACACATAAGGCCTGTGAGAAGTGCTTCAGAATCATTCCAGGTAGATAAACAGCTTACTGATGCAAAATGCAACTCAAACTGTTCAGTGTGACTCTTGTGCGTTGAGAGAAAAGTATTGATCTTCTGTGGAGAGGTAGAGCGAACAGGCTTCACTTCGGATGTTACTACAGGTTAAGAACTGAATTCCCTTGCTTGTCTCTTGGCAACACACACCGACACAATTTCTATAGCCGTTTATAGGCTGTGGTAGCATCTGTGACCTCTTCTATCCCTCAGGCCATAGCTACATAATCACTTTAATTTTACATAACTATGCACAGCAGCCAAAAAGGGCAGTCTTGTCTTTCCCCATTGCCCCCAGCAACTCATTCCTGTCCCTTTCCCTGTGCTGGCACTAGCATTGGTATGATCAGTCAGTGAGCTGAATCAAGAAACCAGTCTGGCTGAAAACTAGCCCACAAAACCCCAACTGTAATAGATTTTTTTACAGTGGAGCAACTAATGAGATACTTAAGGAGTTTGAGATTTTTGTAGGTATGGGTGAAGTTGTCTTCAAGAAAAGTACACCCTCTAGGGTCTCACTTTTATTTAACAAAATGGTGGTGCTTAAGTTCTCTAAATAAAAGGCTTTCCATGTCCTTGGCCAAAGGGTCAAAAGATCCAAACCAAAGGAAAGACACAAGAGAGCTCTTAGGTTACCAAAATCTGTTGATTGCATATATATATATTTATATATATATATATATGCAGAAAACTGCTAGCATTGTTTTTCTATGACTTTATTTTCTCTTTTACTATTTTATATTGTGTTAGATGTTGGTGCACTAAGTGTTAAAAAATCATTTGAGTTTGTCTTTCATTCTTATGACCAATGAATGTGGAAGAACGTGTGAAATAAGTTGCTGAGAGGGCTTAAGTTAGATATAGGCCTGCGAGGAAAGAAAGAATCGAATATAAATGGGACTTCCAGAGGCCTTGTAGCGTAGTGTTACATCTAACTTTCCGTTTTCAGCACAGTGCAACATTGATATTTTATTTCATTCTGGGGAAAGAGGGGAGAAGGCTGGCACTTCAAATTAGCAGCAGCTGCAGAATTAAGACAAGGGTGTTAGTGACTCATTTGGAAAAGTACTAGCTAAAACATTCTGTCTCCTAGAAAAAACATTTAAGAACAGTTAATGATATAAACTTTGAATTTCATGAATAGTGCCTGTGACCTTCTGGTTTCCTCTGGGTAGCTTTTCTGATTAGTGACCATTTGCTTTTGACAATTGCATACTAAAGTGAGGAGAATACATGGGCACATTTTGGAGAGGGAAACATCTGTTATCAGGGTCAAAATTTCCAGAATGCCTCTTACTTCTTTTGACCCAGTTAGTTAGCCAGAACCTTAGATTCTTACTGTTCCGGGTAGAAGGAAAAAATGGTGTTACTTAGTTGTTTCTTTGAGGTAGCCAAATTATTGACAAAGAGTAGTCAAACTCCAGTTTCCCTGAACAGAGATATTGAATAACAGGAGCAGTTTCTGTGTTCTCAGTCCCAAATTCCTTTCTCCAATTCACTGTTTTCTCTGTTTGGGCCTTTTATAGGACTGTATATTCAGTGCTTATGTTTAGGTTGTTCTCTACTCTTTCCATATCTGTATTTGGGTGAGTTTTTTCCCTTCCTCTGATGAATATGTTTATTTCCCTGTTTTATTCCCAGGTCCTACAGATGGCTTTATTTAGCTTTAAGAAGGGAAGGCTAAGGGGACATCTAATTGCTGTCCAAATCTATCAAATGAGAATGTATAGACAAGGTGGAGCCAGACACTTCTTGGAGGTGCATGGGGACAGGATCACAGGATAATTCAGGTTGGATAGGACTTCAGGAGCTCTCTGATCCAACTTTCTACTCAAAGCAGGGTCATCTAGAAGATCAGACCAGGTTGTTCAGGGCCTTATTCAGTCTGGTCTTGAATGCCTCCAAGGATGGAGCTGCACAGCCTCTCTGCACAACCTGTTCCAATGCTTGCTCTCTTCCTGGTGAATTTTTTTTTCCTTATTTCCAGTCTGAACCTCTCTTGTTTCAGCTTAGGCCCTTGACTCATCCTCACACCATACACCACTGTAAGAGCCTGGCTCCTTCTCTATGATAACCTCAGAGGTTTCCATTCTAGAAATGGAAAGCTGCTATTAAGTCCTACTAAAGCCTTCTCTTCTCCAGACTGAACAAGCCCAGTTCCTTCAGCTTTTCAGAGAACATGTGATCTAGCCCCCAGCCATCTTGAGAGCCTTCCACTGAACTTGCTTCAGCTTACCAATGTCTGTCTTTTACTGGGGGCCCAAAGCTGCATGTAGTATACTAGATGGGGTCTATCAAGTGGAGGAATAGTCACTTCCCTCGCCCAAATGCAGCCCAGGAGGCACACCTTACTGCCAGAGCATGCTGCTGGCTTATGCTCGACCTGCTGTCTGCCACAACCCTCCAGGTCTGTTCCAGCAGAGCTGCTCCCCAGACAGTTAGTCCCCAGCCGATATCATTGCAAGGGCCTCTTCCTTCCCAGGTGCAGAACTTCACGCTTCTCGGTTATAAAAATGTGTAACACACCAGTCCCAGGATAGACCCTTGTAGTGCTCCACTTGGTATGGGCCTCCAGGTAAAGTATAACCCATTAACTGTGATCCTCTGAGCCTGACCGTCCTGTTAGTTTCATTGCAATCTAGTTGTCCACTCACCCAGACTATAATGTCTTTCTTTACCTTGGGTCCAAGAATGTAGCGGGATGCAATGTCAAAGTCCATGGTAAAATCGATGTGAATGACATTCACTGCTTTTCCCTTGCCTACAGATCTCGTAGTTTTATCATAGAAGGGAACAGGCAATAGGAGGTGACACAATGGACACAAGTTGTGACATGAAAAAACTAATTAGAGATGAAGAAATTTTTTTTTCACCATAAGGGTGGCCAAGCACCTGAACAGGTACCAAGAGAGGTTCTGGAATCTCTTAGAGATAGTAAAAACATAACTGGACAAGGTCCTGAGCCACCTGATCTAATTGAACCTGGTCTTGGAGGGAAGTTGGACTACATGACCTCCAGACGTCCTTTCTAAACTAGTGTGTGATTCTGTAAGGTAGACCCTGATAACTATCAGCATAAGAGGGTCTAAAGTAACTGTTCCTGTTCCTTCTGTGTTTCATCATAGTAAGCCGTGATATGGTGTCTGCAAAGGAAAGGTATAGAAGGAACTCCCTTTTTCTATTTCACATAACATGCATTCTAAAAATATGCAAATGACATTTCAATAATCTCTTCAGCATGCAAATTCCCTTATCCCATTTTAGCAAATATCTTGTTTAAGCTGCTTAAAATTTAAGGTTTTAGGTTTGTCTGTTTGTTTGTTTTTCTCCTGGCAGAACATTATAGTGCTACAAAACTATGCTGTAAATTGTGACAGGCGTGTATACATGCTCTTACCAAACCACTTGTTTAGGCTTACATTTCTTGTTCCTGCATCAAATCTGAATTTGTTGATAAGTTTTTGTCTTGGACATGGATTAAAAATTAAAGAACACAATAATTAACCCCAAATTAAATCTTGTTTCTTTCCAAGCAGACATTGTTCAGAAGAACAGCAGAGTACTGAGTTTCTGACTTCCTCTAGAAAAAATGGGAAGAATTAGTGTGTTTCTGTCGCTCTTCACTGACAGTTCTGCTATATCTCAAGTGGCTTGTCTTCCAAATTACAGTAAGTTTATCAGCTACAGAAGCTATGGGCTTCCAAACCCACCCACCCAGCTTCTTTAGCTCACTCTTCTTATTAGCATCTCTTTCCTGTGTCTTTTATATACTTACTCCCCCATATTTTCTAAGGATTTTCAATGGCAGGTATAATAATAGGAAGCTCTCATGATCCCAAATCCTGAAGTTAATCTTAAAGGTGCTGCTTCTACTAGATCTTAAAAAAAATAAAAATCACAGCTATAGTTGTCAGCCAGATTGATGGGGAGAAAAACATGTAAACCCCACCAAATGTCAGCTCATTTTTATGCTGCTAACTAATGGGATCGTGTTTGTTCATTAATTCTGAAAATCAGGTTTACTGTCAGGTGCCACAATACATATTTAGGGGACCTAGGACAGGATTAAGTTGGCTTTAAGATTACTTCCTTGTGCCCAGAAAGTTGCAGCGACGGCAGCATTATCACTCCAAGTCGTTACCATGGAAAAGAAATTACTAATTGAATACTTCTTTATTTCATTCTTTATCCTAGAGTGTTTACCTTGATGGTGACTGGGCTATCTGAACATAAATAACAGTGAAGATTTTTACAAAAATGTAGAATTGGGAAGGAGTGAAGAGATATTTGTGCACTGGGAATGTTTCTGCTCTTAGGAATTTTAAATGCTATTTCTGGACTTCTGTTTTGTTGAGGGCCTGGGACAAGGGAGGAGTGTTATCCAGCATCTAACAATTAGATGCTAAGTAGCCATGCATCCTTCTGGGAGAAATAGGAAAAACCTGTAGTAAAAATAAAGGAAGAATGACAGAAGTTTCCTTTGCCATGTTGCCCCAAAAAGAGGCAGAAAAGCCACTATGCATATTTTATATCTGTTACCGCTTTCCTTCTATTAAAACTGAAAGTAGAATTCCATGTCAGATGAATAATTGAATAATGAATAAATGAATAATACTTTTTTTTACTCATGAAATATAATGGATAATTTTCCATGCTTGCTTACGCTCTGTTCAGCTCTGTCAAAGTTAGTATGAATGGCTCCTCATTTACTGATACTTGTATGAAGTTTAGAAATGCACATATGTTGAACAGCAGAACTCCTGGCATTTCCGCAGCACACCTTTTTAGGAGAAGGGATTTATCTGAGTGTCGTCTACCAAAATGTATTCCATCTTTCTCAGTGTGGCAAGTGTGCTGCGTTTCAGTCGGTTAGGTTTGTCATCCAGGGAGGATGCTGCACGTCCCTGTGCTCTGGTGGTGATTACTAATACTTGCATATACGCATATTTAACACATGTTGGATACATAGTTTAGATTTACCTACCAATTGTTAGAAGATATTCACTGTTGATTCAGTTTCCTTGACTGACTAGTTACTGTTATTCTTTGATTCTTGATGGTGTGGTGTCTGCAGGGTAGCCTGATCTTCAAGTAACTGAGATACTGGGCAATCCAGTGAAGTATGCACATGTGTGTATTATTTGTAAAGTATTCTGGGTTGCTGTCTGTATAATCACAGAATCACAGGTTAGAAAGGACCTCAGGGATCATCTAGTCCAACCTTTCTAGGAAGAGCACAGTCTAGACAAGATGGCCCAGCACCCTGTCCAGACGACTCTTGAAAGTGTCCAACGTGGCCGAGTCAACCACTTCCCTGGGGAGATTATTCCAATGGGTGACTGTCCTCACTGTGAAAAATTTCCCTCTGGTGTCCAATTGGAATCTCCCCAAGAGCAACTTGTGTCCATTCCCCCTTGTCCTCTCCATGGGACTCCTTATAAAAAGGGAGTCTCCATCTTCTTTGTAACCACCCTTTAAGTACTGGTACATGGTGATGAGATCCCCTCTGAGCCTCCTTTTCTCAAGGCTGAACAAACCCAGTTCTCCCAGCCTGTCCTCATATGCCAG
Organism: Phalacrocorax carbo; assembly: GCF_963921805.1. Taxonomy (NCBI): domain Eukaryota; kingdom Metazoa; phylum Chordata; class Aves; order Suliformes; family Phalacrocoracidae; genus Phalacrocorax; species Phalacrocorax carbo. The sequence goes on along the minus strand of NC_087517.1, from coordinate 19,336,432 downwards.
GCTTCCTAGTCCTTTGATCATCTTGGTACCCTTCTCTAGACCCCTTCCAGCCTGTCTACATCCTTTTTGTATAGCGGGGACCAGAACTGCACACAGTACTCCAGGTGTGGCCTGACAAGCGCTGAGTAGAGCAGGGTAATGACTCTTTTCGATGCAACCCAGCATCCTGTTGGCCTTCTTGGCTGCAGCAGCACACTGTTCGCTCATGTTGAGCTTTCTGTCCATCAGGACCCCCAGGTCCCTTTCCACAGAGCTGCTCTCCAGCCAGGTGGATCCCAGTCTGTGCTGCACTCCTGGATTGTGTTTTCCCAGGTGCATGACCTTACACTTCTCCTTGTTGAACTTCATAAGGTTCTTGCTGGCCCACTCTTCCAGCCTATCCAGATCTCCCTGCACAGCAGCTCTCCCTGCTGGAGTGTCTGCTTCTCCACTCAACTTGGAGTCAACTCATCAGCAAACTTCATCAGGCTACACTTGATCCCATTATCCAGATCACTTACAAAGATGTTGAGTAGCATTGGGCCCAATATCAATCCCTGGGGGACTCCACTAGTGACAGGTCGCCACTTGGAAAAGGAGCTATTTACCACCACCCTTTGGGTGCGGCCTGTCAGCCAGTTCCCCACCCACTGCACAGACCACTTGTCTAGGCCATAACACATTAATTTCTCCAGGAGGAGACTGTGGGGGACCGTATCAAAGGCCTTGGAGAAGTCAAGGTAAACAATGTCCACTGCCCGCCCCATGTCAGCCAGGCGAGTCACTTTGTCATAGAAGGCCACCAGGTTTTTCAAGCACGATCTGCCTTTAGTGAAGCCATGTTGGCTTTTCCCAATCATGTGCTTCATTTGACTTGTGATGGCGCCCAGGAGGATTCGTTCCATAACTTTCCCAGGGATTGAAGTAAGGCTGATGGGCCTTACATGATGAAGGCATTCATGTGTAAAATGGGCACTAGTTGTGATTTTTTCATAAATTAAGACCTTAGTCCTTCTCTTGACTCTGATGTTGAGCTTCATGTATTCTCTAATTTAAATGGCCATAGAACCTAGTCTTTGCAGAAAAATCATGCACCAGAATATTTTAGTTCATCTCAAGAAATAATAAACACTATAAGAATTTTCATATTTATTTCATTACAGACCCCCATTTTTCAATGTAAATGAGTTGCAAAACCTTCAGGCCATACCAGACTATTGTTCATGCCAGCCTATAGCTTTAAAGCAAAATTCAGGAGCCATTTGCTCTTGATCCCTTGGAGACAGTGGGAAGAAGGCTCGCTGGTATCAAGGGTTGTATACGAGTCTGAGCAACTCTGGCTTGCCTGAGACTGAGCTGGAATTTCTGGGAGTAGAAAGCTGAGCGCCATGTCTAGGAATGACAAATATTTCACAATTTTAGTGAGAATCTTTTCATAATTCATACTTATAGGAATTGCATCTGGAAAAGAGGAGAGGAAAGCACAGCTCAGGATACCAACAAGGTAACAGAAAAGTAGTCTGGTTTCTGTAATTTTGTATAATCTTGGCTTCACTGAAGCAATAGACACCTTTGGAAGAACTACCTGCTCTTAGTCCTTACTCCCACATTGAGACCCAGAGCAGCTGGTCTCAGGAGCAGTGGGTTTGTGCAGGAGGGAGGTGTTTCCATGGGGCTGATCCACTTTGCTTTCTTTGCCCCCCAGCATTGAGCTTATCTCTGAAAGTGGGTTAAATAGGCTCTTAGAAGCTGGCTATAGACCTGTCTCTTGAGCCTTGTGTTGTCATTTGAGATAGGAAAAGAAGAAAAGGTAAGTGAAAAATACAAAGCTGGATGGAGGGAAAATGTAAGGCCAACTAATTTTGAAAGAGGAAAATTGCTGTAGAGAACAGATAAGGGAAAAGAATAAGAGAGAAAAGACCAGGGAAGAAAAAAAGCACAGTTCAGTGGAGAGGCCGTGGCATGTGTGCCAGAGCATGGCACAAGAAGACACCTCCAGCTGCCAGGCCATCCACGGGGAGTTGCATCTCCAACAAAAGGAGAGTGAAGGCGGTATTCTGCAAGAACTCTGTTTGGGGACTGCTAAAGTTCAGCAAGAATTAAAGGTTATTTTTACAAAAACAACAGAGGGTTTGGGGGAACAAACAGGCAGGACCTCTGGGAAAGGCCTTGTTTTATATAGATTGTGAGAGGACAAAAGGTACTTGTGGGGCAAATTTGGCAGTTATCTTTGCCTCTGTACTGGTGCAACCATATTGTGATACTGTAGATAAAGTTACAGGGGTAAGCTCCTCAGAATTGAAGACTCTGCTACTTCTATCTAGTTCTTGTATATTGTACATCTGTTTTCTTATTACACCGAAACTAAAGTAAGTGCAAGGACTTCCTGAACTTGCTCTTAACTGACGTGGTGATGTTGCTATTCTTTCTGATATTTTATATGTTCAGAAATTCTCTCATCCCAGTAGGTCCTGGCGTGAATCTGAATCCAAGAAAATACACAGCATAGCAAAGAGTGAAGGGAGTTAGCATCCACTTAGCAGCCAGAATATCACTAAGCTGTATCACACGCTAGTCCTGGCAAAAGTGGCTCAACAGAAAAAGAATCAGAAGGCATCCATCTCAATGTAAAAAATCAGAAAAGTATGCATGGAAAATAAAGTTTGGTTGAAATTATACAGTATATCAGCCCGAGTGCAACTTTGAATTGATAGCAACATATTTTCATGTCTTTAAACTTTACATGTATAGGGACATGCTTTCTTATATTAAAGTTTTCATATTTCATTTGTGCTGTTTGTACTATGCCAGAACACTGCCTGTCCAAGCACGCTCTTCTGGTCGTGTCAGTCAGCCCAGAGGCTAAGTCTATCCTAGCAGCCTGAGAGGAGCTGGTGTTTGGACTAGAAATAACATGCCAGCCTCCTTTGGTGAGCAGAGGGGTGGGCTTTCTATTTAGATTAAAATCATTTGGAGGGAAAAGCAGGACCAAGAGAAGGTTTGAAGTGCTAAAGTCACCACCAGAGAATGGTATTTTCAGTTCCTATAGCTGAGGTGGGATGAATTATTTCATATTTTTTTGTGAAGTGGCCAGAATCACTCTCAACTGTGCTATGGCCTTTGGAGGTGGTGGAGATCATGATATTACAAAGGAGTAATGCAGAGCTTGTAATTTTTCTGTCACAGTCTACCCCTGTGTTTAGGCAACACAGCCTAAAAAAGGACTTTAGTTTTATGGAGAAGGAGTCACAAATAATAAATGGTGATTTTGCACTTTGAGTTTGCTATCTGAGAGCCATAACTACACCTGACCAAGAGAAGCTCCTTTTTATTTTGTTCAGGTTTAATGTCTCTTTTTTTTTTGTAGCTTTTGGTTGTGTTTCTTTTTTCATCATTGGATGCATTGGTGATGTTAGCCCTCAAAAAATGATAAAATCCCAGAGTTTTTTGCAGCATATAGTTTCATCCTGCATCTCTCTTGTGTGCAGTGATCCTCTGAGAATGGTATTTGTCTAATTTCTTTATCCTGACAGCAGGGATCTTTGAGAGGTAACTGCTGTGCAAGCACTGTGCACAACACTAGCACAGCAAGCACTGGTGGAAGGCCAGATACAGGATTTATTAGGCATTCTGGCACAATTATCCCCAAATAATTTCAAGTGAGCAGAACTTTCTTCTTGAATAAGAGTACCATTGTCCAAAACAGCTTAATCCACTTTCAGAGCCAGCTAAACAAGAAAAGGCATTCTTATTTTGAAATGTGATTGCCTTCTCATGGCGTTACTTGTAATTGTTTTTACATTTTAAACTGTTAATCTGATACAAATTTTATGCGTACACCAGGCTTCTCTTCCTACTTTCCAGGACGAAGCCTTAAAGGTTTGATGATACTGAAGTAAACACACTGGAGTGCTGTAGAGTAAAAGCTATCAAAGGTCCAGAATATTGATGCTAACAAGATTTAGAGCTTGTCTACACTTAAAAATGTAATGGACTTTATAATGAAATAATATTTTGGAATTACTGAGTGTTATAAATTCCCATACAGATGTTCACGTATCTACACATCCATGTCAGGGGTTATTTCAGAGTAGTTCTGGTAAATTTCAAAATGTAGAGAAGACTTAATTAAGCTGACTTGATGTGCTAAACTCATGTCAGCTAACACTCAGTTAACTGTATTGTCCTCTAATTAATAATTTTAATAGTTTTATGACTAAATCCAGTAATACCAGAAGTAAATAAATGCACAATGAATATTTATTCACTTCACTGAGTGGGCAGTTTGCCTGCATGCAGTGTTCAGGACTGGGCTCCAGAGTACTTCGCAGAACACAGGTGAGATTTCTCTGTGTTTCTTTTGATGTCTCCTTTCTTGAAAATTGTTAAGTACTGAAGTTACACCGGCATCGTGAATTTAATTTTAAATTGAAAGGATTCTAGGATATGCAGTAGTGCAAAACACAAGTAATTACATGAATGTGTGTATTATAGTTATATTAACACATTTATATTAAATAGTAGTAGTTTTATAAATAAAAAGCTGTTACACAGAAGAATAGATATGAAGTTGCTTAGCTTTATACAAACCACATTTACTATGAAGTATACATATATATCTATATATTTAATTACACTAAGTGTTGGCATGAGACCAAGTCTGCTCAGTTATAGCCCTCCCATTAAAATTGGAGGAGAATGGAGTTAAATAAGTAATGCTGAGTAGAATTTGACTCTAAATACAGAAAAAACTCAGTTGCAGTCTGTGGCATATTCTACTTTTGTGACTCTTACAGACTTCAAAGAGAATTGTACATTTGCATCCCAGGGCAGAAATTGGCCGTGTGCTTGGAAGCATGAAATCTCTCAAGGTAGTACTTCATAACTATGGAATGTATCCCATGGCTGATATGTAGCTAAGTACTGAGAATCAAATTACGCATTAGAAATACTTGAAATTAAATATTTTTCTAGTAAAAGAGAGCATTATGCTGGGTAAACAATATATTTTTCTAGAGGTCCATTGGACCATAAATATACGAAGCGTTTAAATATGTATGTTTGTATTTCCTGCTTTTTCTGAATTTTAGTAATATTTCTTTACAAAATAAGAATTTTTTTCTTGAGTTCATTAGAGTTTTATATTTGGCTCTTGTGACTATTTTTGATTTCTTTTTACATTCTTCTTTCCTTCACTCCAATTAAGTTTGTAAATTCTGATCTTAATCAATAAATTTCCAAACATACAGACTTGTTTCAGCAAGGAAGGAGCAAACATCCCTAAATTCTTATTGGCATCTGCACAGAAGCATCCACTAAGGCGCTCTCCGTGGTCTTTTATTAAAAAAAAAAAAAGTTACCAAAAAATAAATGGTGAACTTTGTTGTCCATATTCATGCATCTAAGATCAACAAGAATTACTTGACTATTCGTATTCACAGTGGCCCAGACCCTTGGCAGGTACAGATGAGCTGTTCTGTGCTCAAGCCAACGCACCTTCTGTAGCGTCAACTCCACTCACTTTTCCTGAATCCACTCCCAGTACAAACTGAAGCCCTGTGCTGGTCAGAATTAATGGGGGGTATTGGACTCCATCCATCCCATCGTCTTCCCATGATACTCCTTGCCTGCCTAGAGCCTCGTTGTGCCAGGTGGGGAAGGTGATGATCACGATTTCATCTGAACAGCTTTCACAGTTGGGGAGACCCTACTCTGGTGGCCTTTGATCAGTGGAAGGAATTGCTGAGGATCCAGCCAAACCTCCAGAGAGTAAATTCTTGTGAGAAATAGAAAAGGATGTTTGTTTGAAATAAAATAAATGGTAAAGGAAATACAGATTTTCTTGTATTTGTTACTTTACCTGAGGTTCTGTTCACATGAGCTGAGGTGGTCAGGAGGATTTTATCTGGAAGCTGGGTTTGCCACTGCATGTGTTAGGCTATGAGATACTTGGTAATTGATTTAGCTTATCAGTTGTTACTCTTTATATTATTAAAGCACCCTGGCAGCCCTCCACACAGGTCAGGAATCCTTTGCATGAGGTGCATGACTGCCACAGAGGGCTTTCATATCTCAATGAAACACAGGAGACAAAATGCATTTAGGAGGGTATAAACAAACTGGTTAGTAGTAGTGTTTTGTGTGATAATCCTTGGGCTTAAGACAGGCTACTACTTTTTTGAAAACTTTGTTGCATAATGTGCATTCAATATCCTGTGACTAATGGGTACTATTAGGGAAATCTCAATAGTTAGGGAGATAATGTCGGACTCATTGGAGACCTGATAAAGAACAAAGCAACACATTAATCTCATTGTCAAAAGAACTATATATACACCCCAGTTCCAACAAAATGAGCTGTTATTTTCTGCTAATACTTAATTTCTATCAACTTTAACAACCTTCAGCTCTGTGTCACAATTCTTAAAATGCTTAATCATGGGAAGAGCATTTGGAACTACTCATGTAGTTAAGAATATTCACATGATTAAAAATTTGAAGTTCTATCTCACCTCTGCAGATCAAGTCTGAAGTATTTTGCCTGCCTTTGCCGTAGCTCTGAATTGCTTAGATTCTGACAAACACGTCAATAAAAATGTAGGTGTGTTGAACTTTGTGTAACTTTCTCGACATATGTAGTTGGGGGTGGAGAAATACGATACTGGTTATTCTGTTATGTTGCAAAATAAAAACCAGTTACAAAAAGCACATCTTGCAGTATTCATCCCCAAAAAGGGATTTCATATGAAGGCTATGCATTTGTATGAAATGTAATGGCCATTTCTTCAGTGAAATCTCACTGTCCTGCTGAGCATAAAATACAGAAGCACTTATATAATAGAAACTTGGCACACTGTAAATTATGTCCTTTGAACAATAAATGAACTTTCGTTTTACATTGAACTGAAGTTTAGGAATGTAGTTCTTTGTCTCATAATTGTCTGCCTACACACACCCAGTCTGCAATGCTAATAACAACTTGCCGTTGAAGGAGCACGCTTGTCCTATATTTTTGGCCTCAACTGTATATTTTTGTAGTAGAAGATGTCTTGACATTAACAAAAATAACTTCATAATGATTATACATTAGAGGTAATGGTGTCAGTTTTACATTATTATGTGCATACATGTTAGAACATGAACGATATTTTCAGACTAACCATACAGTTTGTGGAACTTTTAAGTGTTTTTGGCGCCATTAAAATAGTCAAGAACATGTATGTCGAATATGCACTTTTTTCCTTATTAATCTAACTTTGCCATTTGTTAAGCTGTGATGAATATGTTCTTCAGACAAGCTAACAAAATATAACAGATCGGTTCTCTGTCCAGGGAAATGACACCATGTAAACAGAATATTACACCAGGGTTTTAGAGGACAGCCCATCATTCTGTAAAAGAAAAAGGTCAGCCCGATGTCTCTAACTGTGCTTCACTGCAGGTAAATATAAAACCATAAAGAAAAGCAATTGTCATTTAAAGCTAAGTGTAAAAAGCAGAAGCTTCATTATTGTGCTGATCTGGATGAACCTTAAACAAGGTTTACAGTAAGGTTTGGAGAGTTGCCTAGCGCTGGAGTATACACAATTAAACAACATAGCTGAACTTTTCTTTCATGTTAGCATACTGCTAAAAAGACCTCCATTGTACTCATATGATAGTCATTCTTGGAACTTAAAACATAAACAGGAATAGAGAACATTCACTTGTAATTCTATCCCATGGTAGCTGAGTGCATCAAGGGCCATAACTGCATTTTCACCTATACAGCTTACAAAGTAAATTAGATATATAAAATAACGGCAAGGGCACAGCAAAACAGGAACTCAGTTCTGATATGTGAATGGTAGTTGCTACTATGCACTAATAGTTATCTAACGTATTGCAAAATTAATTTTGATTGGTTTTGTGCACCCTTATTTCTGTGACTGATAAGCACCTATATACTCATCCGTGCTTTGGTACAGTAACCAAAGAAAAGTAAACACAAATTACCAAAGGAATAAAGGAAAGCTGAAGCAACAAGCCAGTTGGTAGACTTCAAAAGTGGATAATCTGAATTGGAACTGCACTTTGGCATGTCATTAGACTCAGAAATACTTGTGTTTCATATTATAACAGTAGGAATTTCCAGAATCACCTATATGATTTTATATTTGTTCTAGTTAGTTTTAATTTTTATTTTAAAAGAAATTATTTTGGATATCACTTTTGCATATGTATACGTCATAATAGTTCTTGTAGTGCTTTTAACTAATGTTATTTCCTTAACTTCCTGCACTCGGTTTCTGTTAAGCTGTTTATTTTTATGTAGCGACTATATCTGAATGAACATTTTAAATGAAAAACTGTTAATATAAATAGCTGTGTGTAAAAATGGAAGTTAATGTAGGATATGCTTTTAAATGTTCAGTATACAACTTGTTTAAGTCTAGGACAATTAACTAGGATGTATGCAGTTGATGACACTGCAGAAGGATGGTCACTAATTGTATTGTATATGAAAAATGCTCTGAACTTTCATCAGCATCCAGAGAGATCAGTTCAAATCTTATGAACAAAATATAAACATAAGTGCTTCAAATTGAAAATGTTTTCTTTCAAATATTCTTTTTATTAATCGAGACCCTTGACCTTTGCTTTCTGTAGGAATACTACTAATCCTGTGCAATTTCAGATAATCACAACGCTCACTCATCAGAGATTAAAACTCATTTTTGTAGTATTTGTAAACTTGAAATAAAAATGTTTAAACTATACATTCTCTTCCCTCTCACTGAGCAGTTCTTACTGCTCATTGACCAAAAATTATTCACGCTATTGTCTGAAATTGCAGTTTATTAAAGTTATGATAGAATAATTATATTCTACTCTATAGTAGAGCTGATAGCAAGAGGAGTAATCATCATTTTATGTTGTCAGACCCTCAATCCCTCAGTCATGTCTATTCTGTAATATTTTTTTCAGTTTTAAAAAAGTGGCATCTCGTTTGTCTGGACAGATATTCATCTGGAGAGTGGTGACATGCCAGTATTATTGCTTTAAAACCACAGAATTTAGGAATAGTGCATGGGCTCTTGTGTGAGTAGTAGAGAAACAATTTCATTAGCAGTCCTGCAGCATGTTTGCTAACAGTGTTAGAAAGTGCCCTTCCAAGCAGCCCCATCAAGAAGTCGTCTTGCCTGTGAATGTACAGCAACTTTATTACCTTGAAATACATTTTCTCAAATTACTGTCCTTTGAATTAGACCTTTCTGCCAGATGTGATTGATATTACATTGCCAACTATTGCCAGCACCTTTCCCTCATATTTTTAATGAAAAAAAGTTCTTTTCTAATGAGTTCTTGCTTTTTAAATTAATGGTATTTTGTATGTACATAAATCAATGGATAGTAACCGTGTAGACTGTGAGAGGAATTCACCGTTTGCTAAACACGCTTGGTACAAAGCTATGTGCTGTCGGATGGAAACAGGCACCCTATGGGGACACTCTGGGTTTAGGCGGTGACTGGTATTTAGGCGTGCGAGGATCGCAGGCTGAGGAGAGTGAAAGGAACTGCTGAACGTGAAGGCACATAGCTGCTGTGAATCAGCAAAGTCACAGCTGTGTCCACTGTGGGCTAGAGAGGCTGCCAGCTACCTTAGCTGGGGAAAGGTTTTGTTAATATCTATGGGTAACTTCACCAGTATTTCCACCAATTTGAATGGGCTTATGCCCAATGAATAGAGAGATAAACCCTGAAAGCCATTACAGTTAGTTCACTTTCAGTTGTGTGTATCACATTTACTTGAAGGCTGTAAGGATATAGTGCTACACTGCATGTCTTATGGCTGTAAATAATGTCTGCTAATATAAATCTACGTTCTCCTCACTGGCAGCACATTTTTTCTTCTAATAATACCTAATGGCATGCATTTGTAGCTAGTCCCTCTGTGTACTGGTGCCAGCCATCCCTGTGCAGATAAGGGGCTGTCACTGCTTCCATGATAAATTTGTATTAGCTAGGTTTAGAGCTAGACTGTATTTTATTTGTTATGTTAACTCATGAACTGGGATTTCGCTCAAAATGAGTTTATAGAAAATAGTTTGTACAAAATATGTTTCTGTGATTTTTTTTTTTAATTGTAAAAGGAAGATAGCATCTTATGTGAGCTATCAACTTGGACTTAAATTAGCTTTTTAAAGTAAGCAAGACTATGTTACCTGATATTTCAAAATGTGAGACAAATGTCTTTGTTAGAATGATAATAAGGGTGGTTGAATTTTTTAAGGCATTCACTCAAACATTAGTAAAGTAAGTGTTAAAACAATTATCAGATAAAACACAAATAACCTGCATCTTCTGGTAGATATTTTCTGGTATATGTTGGGATCCAAATCATGTCAGTGTAAGGTGCTACACAAAGATGAGGTCCTATTTATGTCCCAAAATAGGCCTAAAACAATACATGAGTAATGCCCAAGCATTGCGCTAGTCCCCTGTCCAGATCTGTGAACCAGTTTCACGGCTATTGTGATTATCTCAGGGGATGTGAAACATCCAGTTGATGCACATCCACGTCAAGCTCACTTCAGCTATGTAAATCATTATTTCAGTGGCATTAATAGTCCTGTGTTGTACCCCAGAAAGTCAATGATATGTTCACTCAGTCTCATTCACTGTTTCCAGGAAAAACTAAAATGCATTTGTAGACCTTTCTGTCCAACGCACCCAGACGTGCAGGTTTAATTTTGTGCAAGTATTCTTTATTTGCACGGTCCCGAACCACCGATGTGATTGGAATTAGATAAATGAGGAATCCAGGTACAGATCATAAAATAGGTTTCCCTCCTAGTCGTTGTCCCCATAAAATCTTGATGCTTAACCTATAAATTGTTTGAATAGTTTTGTTTGGGTTTTTTTAAGATAAATTCTAAGTATGAATTGCCAGAATGTTGCTGTCATAAAGCCTCACTATTTACTGAATTTACATGTACTTATCAATTCTTCTAGAAATTTGTTCTTTTTTTTTGACACAAAAACATGACCAAAAAGGCATGAGCCAGTTCAGCTTGTAGACATGAAAAAATACAAACCACCGTAACCTGTTAAGCTAATTATAGTATTAAAAATTAACATCTCCAGACCCCATGCTTCCTTTTTTTAACTGCTGCACGAGGACAAAAATGGATGTGGCGTGCATCACATCATGAAGCAACATGAATTTGCAGTCAGAAAAAAGGATTATTAACAATAAACCTCCATGGATGCAGTCATGAAGGACTTTCTTTCCAAATGTGTCCTGTTGTAAATCACTGGGATTACTCATAGTAGTAAGGATTTGTTCTGGGACTTTGCAGGGTTGCCACCCAACCATTTTGTGGCTCCCAAGATATGCAGACCTTTTATAAAACACAGAGGAGCCGACGAGCAAATGGAAAGTACTTTTGTATATGTAGCCTTGCCTCTTTGGAGAGACACCAGGACGTTTGGGCCTTACGGTGCCATCACATTTTAAGCAGAAATCTCTGGCGCTTTCACTAGCAAGTTCTACTTGAGAATTGATGGCAAGAATATGACCCCAGTGTGGTGTGTGCTTGCAGGCTGAGCGGTGGTGGGAGGCCAGCTGTGGAATGTGGGAAAGCGGCTGAACTGCTGAAGTCATGCAGGGAATGTTAAATGTGTCTCCAGCTGGCAGGGAGCTGCGGCTTAAACACAAGCTCCGGGTCCTGGGTATTGCTGTGTGTTCCCGGCACCCTCAGCTCCTGCTGCCCTGAGCATGGTGCCAATACATGTTGAAAAGGGATTGAGAAGAAAATTAAATGCCTGTCACCTTTTAGGGGAGCTTTAATGGCAAATGAAGCGAGGCAGCGAAGGCTTGAACTTTTTATTATAAACCAAACTGTTACAGTAGCCCTGTCCAGGCAGTGAGAAGTGCAGTTGAGAAAAGTTAATTTTGCAACTCTCAGTAGAGAGAAAAAGGTTTCTCATATTTTTCTTTTTTATTTCCTTGGGGTACGTTCCTCTTGGAGAAAATGCAATTCATCCTTCTTTAACAGCCCTCTAAATTACTGGGGGTGTTCTCCAGCAACTTAGCCGACGAGTTCACCGTAAAACCAACAGGGGCAGGGACTGCCGCCGACCTGGCATGGCAAAGGCCAGAGGGAGAGTAAGCGGGAAATGTGTTGCAGCCCTTCTTCTGGGTGGACAATTAGAATTTCCTTCAGGGACCCTGGTGTTCCTCGATTAGCAGGGCAGCTGCTGTGAATACCCCTAAGGGATACCTGCAAGTATTTTCACATAGTGTTTTATCATGCTCACATAAGCTGACTTTGTCTCAGCCCTGGACTAAAGGGAAGCTGTGTTGGGGCAATACTTAACCTGAGCTAAAAAATCCTGCTGAGGTGTCAGCGAGTGACTGCTGGTCCAAGGGCACGGGCTGTGTAATCCCAGGTCTATCAGAAGAAGACTGTGTAGAAATACCCTGTGTTGTCTAAAGGGGGACTACGGAAAGAGTGAGAGGGCATGACAGTAAAGCTCAGAGGTGGCAACTGTGTTATGAATAACATAGGAGTTTATAGAGTACTATCTATTAAATATGATGTAATCAAGAGTAGCAAATGGCTTATTGTAAACTGCAGCATATAACTGCCAAACCATGTAAGCCCCTAGTGACAGTCCTCATCTGGAAATTCCTTGATGTCTTCCTAAGGTTAATTTGTATAATAAGATTAAAACTTTAAATCATCGAGAGAAAGCATCGATCGGCTGTTTTTCAGCTTTTGTTTAGCTAAAGGCTCCACCCAAGTAACTCTGGTCATAAGACATTTTCTTCTGTTAGAGTCATAACTCAGGATGTGTCACAAATGGCATTAACATTGAAACAGCAATGGGCTGTGCCTCCTTATTTCTAATCCTGACCACAAACCTCTTGACTCTGGATCAGTAACAGAATGGAGAAACATGAGAAAAATGCATTTTTAAACTTTTCCTATGCAAGCAGTAATTTAAGGGGTTTTAGAGATTAACTCTGGTGAATCTTACTGCAGAGATTTCAGATGTTACTTTTCCCAGCTAACCACAGTCCTCCCACTGCCTAGCCTCTCCCTACTCATATACCTTGTCAGCAGAGGCAGCAAGGGGACATCTGCCCATGCCTCTGATGTTTCCTTGCAGAGATTGACCCTACCACTCAAGCTCACTTTCCTTGATCATATAGTATCATAAACACTGCTTCTTGAAGCAAGGTGTCCCCACCCTGGTAACTACAGAAAGCTACCTGGGAGCAGAGAAGAAAGTTTGCTGTAGGCAGTAGGTGAAAAAGGAATACATCTGGGACTGAAATGGAGCTTCATTGAAAAAAATCTAGTTACGAAAGGCGGTGGGGACACAGCAGCCAAGGGAATACAGAAGAGCGGAGACAGAGTACTTTGCAAGCACATGAAAGCTCACCTTCCAGCCTCCTCCTCAGTCTGTCCTATGAGAATAAAATTCTTCTCACAGTCAGGAGGTGGAGTGCCTGGAAAGCAACCTTAGTGGTGCAGGAGGGTGGGGAGATGTGGGGAAAAAGGTTGCTGAGCTAAGATACCACATGCTGTACTTGGAACAGCTGAGGCTCAAGCATTCCCTTCTGCTCACTCTGCTACTCAGGCATTTTTGGCAGAAGTGCAAAAAGGACACCTGGAGGCAGCAGTACCTCAAACTACTAGAGGAAGGCTTGCAAATGCTCATCTGCCAAAGCCCAACTCATAGTAAGAACATTCACTGCTCTCCAATAGTCAACAAAACAAAGTTGTTGCTGTATGGTATCAATAGAAGCAGCTGGTGCAAGTAGCGGGTCTAAAGGAGATGAACGGGAGACGAACGTTAAGTGCTCGTAATTTGTGCTTCAGGGTCTGCAGCTCAATTCAGATCAGTATCCTATAATACAGAAGATGCATTGTAAAACTAAAGCTGTGTTTTCAGATGTATTCTTTTGTAGCAGTACCAACTTTAAGCATCCCTCTTTGTCTCTAGCCCTTCTTTCTCCCCACATCACCCCATCAACAATGCCAGCATAGCTGTTAGTGAGACCATACAATGAAATAGATCTGGGAACTGGTCCAGGTTAAAAATAAACAGCAAAAATGAATACCAGGAACAAGCAGGATAAGGGGGGAAATGTTTATGCTAGCACTGTTGCTAAAAGACATGTATAAGAAACTTTGGCCTAGTGAATTCTCATTTTATGTTGGAGAAAATGACAACTGATGACGTGCAAAGTAAAACATCAGCTCTATGTCTTGACAGTCAGAGAAGAGCAATTGTGATCATTATTTACCTTTATATCTTATGAAAGGGATTATATTAAAGTGAGCTAGTGTTAATTTATTTCATAAATGTTACTGCCATGGAGAGTATGGCCTAGTCAGGCTCCCCTGTAATCTGTAAGTAAAAAGGGGGTTACAGAAGTTAAATATTAAAAATTGCTTTTGTGGTACAGTGGAGGAAGAAGTAATTGTGAAACTTGGACTAGAATTAGGGAGTTTCTAGAGCAAATCCTGTGCTATAGAATTAAGGCATTTCAATACTAGATTCTGTAGTCTTTGGTATGAAGTAGACCAACAGTCATGATAAAAGGCTAATTGAAATATATAAAGAATGGGTATTTATTTTCATTATTACAAATGAAATTATAAAATTAATTTAATCTCAAAGTATGGAAATAGGGGGAAAATGAGCTACCTTTTCTGAGTAAAGATTAATGACTGCTGGTGTACAGCATAAAAGATAATCCAGTCAGTCAGTCTGTTCTTACTGGTGAAATCATCTTCATACCACAGGACATGAAATAAGCTCTTAATGTGAAAATAGAATGAGAAAAGCATGCTATATTTCAGGAGACATCAGATTTATAAAGGCTAGGACACCTTATCTGATGTATTTGTAAATAGGTCTTCTGATTCATGTAAATAGGGCATCGCATGCTATATTTCATATCTGCAGCTTGTTAAAAACAAGAAAAACACAGCAGTGAATGACTGGGCATACGGATGTTGAGATACCGGCATTCCCTGGGTATGCGGTGAGGCAGGGTGCCGCAGGCGGAGGTCTTTCCACACCCAAGGAGCTTTGCCAACCTCTCCTAACATCGCAACACCTTGAAGAAACCTATTTTGCCTCAAAGCAGGCATTCTGTTAAATAGTTTCAAACAGCCATATCTTACCTGCCTGAGTTTTATGTCTTATAGTGGATCAAAAGACTGGATAGTTTGGAGGACTAACATAACATTTATCTGGTAAGACAAGAACTATCTGAATAAATGGGTTTTTTTTAGTTGCTGAAATTTGAAAACTGGGAGTGGAAGGCAATACATTTAGAGTCTACCTGAAATGGAACATTTTTAGAAATTTCAGTGAAACAATAAGTTGAGAGCCTTCTGCTTCAGGCTAAGAGTTTCTGTGCCCCAGTTAGTTTTCAGGATTTAAAAAGCTCATTTAAAATTAAGATAGTTTTGAAATGTTATATTTCATAATTTAATCAGAAAAAGGTTAGAATGAAATAAATGGGTTTATTGTCAATAACTTTTGTGAGGTTTGTTGTTGTTGCTGCATGGTTGTCATCCCTGATACCAATGTAGAAATTGTTGGGTGTATTTGTCTCTGGACCCTCCATGCACATCCATCTTCCAGATAAAATGTCTCGTCGTATATTTAAAGCTCTGTCCTTACTTCCATGCCCTGATTTCTGGAAGATAGGGGTATAGCCTTTATCTTATTCCTGGCTAATAAAAGGGTCGATTGACCTACATTACTGTAAGGTAAATAATTCTTAATCAACTTCTGCCTCTGCGGCCTGCTCCTCTATGCCTTTGCTTTTCATACATTTTGCAAGTAACTTCAGGAAAAGTGACATGGTTTCTGAGAGTTCAGGTTTCACTTATTTTACAAATGGTAAATTGTCTCATCATGTATAACACTGAAGAATGAGAATGTAATTTATAAAGGCATGAATGATGCTGACATGTCTTTACTCCATCTGTGACTGATTTAAAAAAATTCTTATTTCTCCAAAACAGACATGATTTCCAATCTGATGTTACTGTCTAAAGTCATAGTAGCTAGTAGGAAGTGAACAAAGTTGTCAGCATTCAATGGCTGTTTGTTGGTAATGTGAAATGAGATGCTGGTCTCAGCCTGTGTTTGTTGTAGTTACAGAGGCCACTGTCTCAGTTGTCACCCTTCCTCATACGCTCAGCAGAGCCTTAAAAAAGAGAAGAACTGCATACTCATTCCTTTTTGAAGGCAAACCTCCAAACACAGGATTGAAGCAAATCCACAGGGCAGTATGGGGAAGCTTCCTCTCTCCCCCCATGTTGTACCTCCTTTTGTGGAAAATGGGATCTTCTAATCTCCAGAGCTACTAAACTAGCTTTGAGGTAGAGAAGGAAGGGTTTTGATGTTTAACTTAAAGATGAATTTAAGTTTTAACTTCGAGATTAATGTCTTAATAGAAATTTGAGCATGTCCTTAACTGAAAAAAACCAAACCTGTTGAGATTTTATGTGAAAATCGTGCAGTGCTGGCTGTGGGGCAATAACAGGGCCCAGGCCAAACGCAGAACACATTTTCTGTGAATGCCTTGCCACTGGTCTCTTAAGATTTCAAAGGTAATAAGTAGGATCACATTCAGTGAAAACAAAATTAAAAATTGGGTCATCAGGTAGGTTTTAAGCCCGTAAAGAGGCTGAGAATAGCAGACTGCTTCAATACCACTGGTGCCCTGGAATGATCCACTACAGTTAACTTGGGAGCTGTTAGTTATTCCCTATTTAGTCAGGAAAGTTTAAGACTAGGTGACATTTATCTGCTGGCCCTTGTCAGTGAGGTTGAACATGACACAGATGAGCAGAAGATTTGATTGTGAAGGTGTTAAAGACACTGAGGATTCAACTTGATGCTGAGTTAGTGAACAGGCTTTTAAAAACTGATGCACAAATGGGGAAAAGTCTTTAAAGCTTGCTGTGTTCTGCTTATTCTTGAGGATAGCCCCCTAAAATGATTACAGATGTTCCACCGTCTGTAAATGAAGAGTTTAGTAATAGTAATAAACAACAAATCTTAATAGTAATAATAGTGTTGAGAAGATTCATTATTTGTGCAGTGCTTCAAGAACAAAAACTGTTAAATAAATCCAATTAGTAATTAAAGTTCGTGTGTGTAATAGAAAAATATGCTCAATGAGTTAGATTGGAAAATAATTAGCTAAAATTGGTCCATCTTTTGTGGAAAGCTGAAACCCAGGGTTGTGATTTTATACACTGTGAAAACTGTAAGAATTAATGGGAGTTTTATAATTATAACGACAACACATCATGTTCATTAGCATGTAGTTATGGAACTACTGTATTCCCATATGTGACTGTAATATATTTTAATTTTTTCTAAAACATTGATGTATTTACATACTTGAGTACTGCACACAAGTACAACTTCTGTGAAGCACAACTACTCGTTGCATGGTGAGATCTGACATTTCAAATACTGAGGAAACGAATTGCTGTCTGACAGAGCAGACAACAGGCTTGCAGAACTTTGTACTTGAAAATAATGAATTCAGGAAATACCTTGTGCCTGACTCCAGCAACAATCTCTTCCTCCCTAAGAGTGATCCCTGCTCTGTGCTCCAGTCATGGCAAACACACAGGCTGGGGCAGGGGGAAATGGAAAAAGAATCTATAGCTAATGCAAATGTCATCTTTTCATATGGATCCATGTCCCCCTTTTTGCTTATGTGAGACGAAGTTATTCTCCCAGGAAGACTCTGCATTCTGCAACTGAAGGCACCATTTCCTCCTCAAAGAAAAGGCAAATGCATCCTAAGGCTGTCTAGGATAGCAGCCACTGTAGGATAACATTTTAAATCCAGTCTGTCTCAGCTATTCAGCCACCATTTCCAATTCAGTGTTGAATTATTTCCATAATTCTCCTCCTCTCTGACCTGACTTCTGCTCTTTATGATGAAGTGAGCAAGGAATATATACATAGATCAAGAGAGTCAGCATTATTTTATGCTGCCAACTTGTCTATGAATTTGGAAGAAAGTGATACTGCGGAGTCCTTCATTTTATCTCTAGAATTGATTCTATCTATTGATATGCCCCTGAAAGAAAAAAAGAAAAGATACAAACATGTGTTAAGAAAATCAATGTTTTGTGTTGGTGAACACCTCCTCCCCCTCCCCAAGAGGGACGAACGAAGTATACAAGAAAACAAGGGATGTCCTTGTTATGGTGTGCTGATCATAGTGGTTTTCCTGTGTGTTCTTAACGAGGGTGGACAGGGGCTGTGATGCTTTATTGCCTTGCCCCTCATGCAAGTATTTATAACAGAACACAGTGGGCATAAGGTGTCTTTTATCCAGACTCTTCAAATAAATCTAAATCTAAATCCATCTTTGATAGTTTTCTAACACCAGAATAAATGACTACTCACAGCATGGGGAATTAATGAGTCAGATCCCAGATCTCCCCCATCCCAGACACCTGCTTGTCATCAGCTTTCCAGTAATGGATGGTTTAGGTAGTCTGCAAATAATCAAGACAAAAGATTGGTCCAAGAGTACCCAAGACAGTAGGAAGTCTAGCAGCAGGGACACCCCCTAGAACATTGCAATTCCTAGATCGTCCCTTTAGTTAAAACCCTTTTGTACCCTCAAAAAAAAAATAATCCTGACTTCTGCATTTGCAAGAATGATATCGCAACTGTGTAATTCCCTATAATAGGTAAAGAAAGTCCTAATTTGCTTTCAAACGGGTCAGCTTTCCTGTTGCAAGGCTGGCCTGTCAACACAATGTCTAGTTCTCGTGTCTAAACTAAAACTCTGGATTGGTCCAGCAATATATTTTTTTGGCAATCAGATACTTAAATCAGATCTAATTCTCATTATGAATGTTTGCAGGCTGCAAATGCACAGCTTCCTGTCTGATGACTGCCTCTGTATTTCTATTTTCCATATTTCATATAGCCATTACCTATTTCATAATAATTGCAGTAGTCTGCCAGGTCACTTCAGCAACGTAGATGGAAAAATGTCACTTCTCATGGTTTCTGTTGTCTCCCTTTATTTCTCCCAGTTAAAACCAGCAATAATTAAACATGAACCACCACCATTTTAATTTGCTTATGTATTCTCTCTCTAATCTTTTAGATTATTGTGTTGACTAAGCTAAATTTTTCCAATTAATCAGCATGTAAAATATAAATTTTTAAAAAATAAAAATTTAAAAAAGCACAAGACAAATTCTACCCTCAGTTATACCTCGTCATCCTCATTAAGTTTAATATGTCAGCAAGTATAAGGGAGATAAGAATCTGACCATACAGTCATCACATATGAACACTACATTTTGGTACCTAACTAGTTAGAAGTAATTTTGCATATATTATCATAACCTAGCAACACAGCTACACAAACTAAGTTGCATATGTAGATAAACTAGATATCAGCACCAGATCTGTGCTGTCAGATGAGAATAAATCCTTCTAATGTAATTTTCTGAAAATTCATTAAGATGCAGACAAAACTATCAACTTCACTGATAGTAGTAGTCTTGAGTCTAATAACTACATTGAGTCTAATAACTACATTGAAAACATTTTATATAAAAATTACATATATGTGAATAATGTGTCTATACTTTTATAAATACAATTTATGAATATAGTAATAAATGTGAATATATAATATGTGGATCAAATCACACAGATTACTACAACAGTAATCTGTGCGAAGGGAGCAGTACTGTCTCCAGTTCTCAGCTCAGCTCTGCAGTGTAAGGAATTTCTCACTGTCCCACTCAAATGTTATCTTGTGTCTCCCGTGTTGACTACAGAAGTTTTAAGACACTACTGTAAGGATTAGGTGACAGTAATCAGTCATGGTGCTGTGCATTCTGCCATGATCACCAAAAGAATATTTTCCACCTACTTTAACCTGTTTTATGCACTGTTTTGACGTTCTTAAATGATAAGGATACCAAGACCTGAGATCAAAAAAAGAAACATCATTCCACCTAGTGGCTTTCTTGACCATGCCTAAACCAGTCCTTGTCAAATGACTACTGATTGCACATTTAGTAACATTTTATTTTATTTAGATGTCATTTTCTTTAATAATAAGTGATGTTTTTGAAATACTGTAAGTATCCTACCCTCTTTTATCTTCCAAAGAGATCAAAAGCAGTACTTGGTTGAGAAAAAGATTGAACTGGGTCTCCCAAATATGGTATGAGTCAACTACTGAAAAAAAGATTGGTATAAACATCAAGATTCCAAACAGGTAACATGAAACATGGACAAAACTATCAGCTATTATACTGTTTGGGTCATGCTACAAGTGTATAAGCAGAACTGCTTTAAAGTCAATATTAATAACCAATATTGGGTTGAGTAAAAGGTCAAAGTACATAAAATCTTATTTAAATTCCAGGGGTAAAAAAATGTTGCTAGAAGTATATGCAACAGGTTTTTTTAAATGTTCAAATATGAACAGAAAAGTAACAGTAGATAAAGAGCAACCATAGCTCTGATGTCATAGTATTAATGCCTCCTTTTTCACTGATATGTTCAAAATAGCTTTAAAGTACGACCCCAGGATTATCAGTGTATTTTACTGCAGAGGAATGAGTGTACAGTGGAGGACTCATGCAGTAGCAGAAGTAGAATAGAACCTATATAGCTCTCTAGCATCCTAGCATAGTATGTTAAGTCACCAGACCCCTTTACCATGAGTGTCCTTTTTTGCTAGGGGGCTCAAAAGGACAAACTTTAAACTACGTATGTTTTAATCTCGCTTTTGTATTGGCTTTGGATACTTGGATATTTGTACTGTAGTCCTTTTGTTGAAAGAAAGTAAGTTCAAAATCAGCGTACATATTAGAATCTGAGGAGTAGTAAACAGTAATGGTGGGGTAACAGATACTTGATTAGAATCATAAATGATATTGCGAGTATATCAGCAACCTGTTACTGAAGTTTTAAGCAAATGGGTAATAATATGGATTTCAGTGGATGCTAAAATAAAAGCATGTATTGTCAAACTTGATATGAATAGACTCCAACCTATTGTCACAAATAGTGCCTTTTACTGCTTAAATGTATGTCTGAAGGTTTTGTGTAAAGTGGTTTTCTCTTCTGTCCCCTTCTTGTAGCAATTGTATTTCCTAAGGAGAAATGCTGAGTGGGAAAAGCAGAAACTTCTAGTTATGCTGTTAGTTCATTTGATAAAGGCGAAACACATCTGCACAAAATGCATGTTGTGAAAGTGCTGAAGAGCATTTTGGATGGATGGAAATTAACTGACAAATACATCCGAGGACTTTACCCATCTTTAACAGCTTTTTTAGCTGATGGCCTGGCCCAAGAGCTACCTCATTCCTGCAAATTTTGTGAAACCCTAGAGCCTGTGGTTTGGAGAAGTGCACAGGGACCCCTCCAGTTCAGCGCATCTAGAGCTAAATCTGCTCTCACTGGATTCAGAAGTAAAATATCTGATGGTTTTAGGAAAACCAGAATTTATTCCCTATTCCAGCACATCAGTCAGGGGACCCTTCTTCAGGTTGAAAAAATCGGTGTTTGTGATCTGCATTCCACTTGTGTGCGTGCACATAGATCTGCCTTTCAGACTAAGCATAAGTGTATAGCAAATATTTTAGGGAAAGTTTTGACTTCCATGCTATTTTTAAAGTCCATTATGAACTGGTGAGTTTATATAAATACTGCGTAGCAGTGATAGCCTCAAAACATCAAGGTTGCTTTATATATTGCGGTGAGTCAGTGAGGCTGTTGGCAGTATAGAGAGGCAGCTCTCTACAGAACTGGAGGTTGCGGGTGGGTGGTGAAGTGTTCTAAATACATCATATACAACCTATCCGAATAAGTAAAAATGCAATTTCCTTAATTGAATGTACTTGTAGTCTTCCTATCGCAGGGATTTATGGGCTCCCTCTAGTGGGTAATTTTAGCGTACGAGCTTTTCTTACGGGGTGGTTGTTCTCGGGGAGTTCACAGCTGACAAACAAGATGGCTGACAGGCTGCGGGAGCCTCGCCGTGTAAAAATCCTCCCGTGTTCCTGGTCAGTCTGTCGCTACCAGTAAAATTAAGCGAGAAGCTACACAGCGCGTACGACGCACTCGTTATCACCCAGTCTGTTCGCCAGCAGGGGCTCTGGCAGGATTCATTCCTTGGGAGCTACCGCCGCCTTTGCTTCAGCCACCGTTTTTAAGGGCAGCCGGTACCGCCAGGGCGCCGCGGGGAGCTTCCCGCCGAGCCCCGCGGGCGGGGGGCCGCCCCGCTCCCGCTTCCCAGCTCCCGGTTCCCGCCGCTGCCCGCGCAGCCGCCCCGCCGCGGGGGGTGTTTCCACACCGCGGTAGGAAGCGCAGGAGACGGACGATAAGGGATCCGGCGCGGCCCGGCCTGTGCCGTGGGGCCCTGCCCGCGCCCGCCCGCCCTTCAGCCGCTGCGTTAGGCCCCGATTAAACACAAATTTTTAAAGTCTTAAGCCTTATTATGATGAATACCGTTTATTATTAAAACTGGGAGCGTTTTAGGGACCTCGCTTAGTCTTGGTCGCTTCGGAGAAAACATTTTGTTGTAGAAAAGAAAGTAATTGGTTTAGCTTTTTTCAGTGTTTTAGCCCTTTTACTTCCTGGTTCTCTTGTCTCAGCAGAAAGCTGGAGTGTCGGGGGTGCAAGGACTGGTGGGGGGAGTATCATTGTTACTGTGTATTTCTGCCTGTCTTAAATTTTGCTTCGATTAGTTTTCAATTTTTAAGGTTTGGAGGTGAGTTTTTTGGGGGATTTCAGTAGGGTTTTTATTCATGCATTTGCGGCTAACTTGACCAGATAGTGCCCTGCTAAAGCTTGTGTTGCATAAAGAATATGTGCTTGTCATCTGAGACGTGGGTGAAACAAACGGTGAGTTACTTCAAGGAGAAATGAACGGCTGGACTCTTGAATGCTGAATCCTGCAGTTATCTTAGCTGTGAAAGTAATTAAATTTGATTATTTTTCTTCTCATTATAACGGCACAAAATAAGAGTGGGAAAATGTCACTGAAACAATTAAAACTGGCAGTGAAAAATAAGAGGGTTTTTTTTTTTCTTTCCCATACCTCCAGCATAGTTACATTTATAACTGAGTATGTGTCTCTTGTGGTCTCGATTACATCCTGTGTTTTTAGCTGGCAGCGTTTCCTCTGCAGAGGCCCTGTTCTCTATGCCAGCATACATTTCTGTCTATATTAAAGGAACAGAACCAAGATGAAATAGTAAATGAAACTACACCCCCCCAATAAATGGGTTTTTAATACTAATGCTTGGAACAAAACAAGAAGCAGTATATCTATCATCGTGTTTCTTTTTGTAAAACCAGCGAGTGTGCTAGCTTTGCGTTGTCAAAGATGATTGAGCAATTAATTTGAGTCATCAAACATGTTACATAGGCTTTTCTCCCATTCTTTAAATGTTTGAAGACTCTATTTCTTCAGTAACATTTTCTAGAAGTGGACCTTGGCTTCGCCAAAGTATTCTGTGTTTCAGAATGAGGATGTGAATCCTCACCTCCAGAAACGTCTCTTTTTCCAGTTTGTGTAGAAACATTTTTGGAACAGTGAACTCCACTAACAGCTGTATTCAATCTTGAGTAAAATCACTTCCTGAAAAAAGTGAAATTAAACTTAATATACAAGCTTGCTTGGAATATAATACCGTGGAGTTAGGGAACTTTGTGATTATGAAACCGAATCCATTCACCCTGCTGAGGTAATTTCTTGTAAATTGTACACTATGGAAATCTTTAATCAATGTCAATGTTTTTAAAGCTAAAATTCATACGTTTCAAATGTGCTTTTTCTTTCTCCTCACCCAGAGAGTGCATTAGTTTGCTGGGTTTGTTTTTGTTGTTTTGTTTTGGATTTTTTTGGTTTGGTTTTTTTTTTTAAAGAATAATTTTCTGCTGTGGTTGTGGGAGAGGAGTTAGGGCATGAAGAATAGCACTCTTACCTACCCTGAATGTTTGGCTGGACTCTAAGTCCAGTCATGAAAATCATGGGACTGATTAAAAAAAGACAAGTATTTAAAGGTACATCTGATTTTAAAAAAAAAAAATCAGACTGTTCTTCAGTTTAACACTGCAGTGTTACACAGAGAGGGTCGGAGGTATTCTATATTTTTTAATAAATTTGAGATCAAATGTGAGATTCTGGATATATTTACAGTGCGATCCAAAGGTAGGAACTGAGCTAGCCTATGTGCTGGTAAGTGTCGCTCTTGCAGTGTAGACTAAAC
Organism: Phalacrocorax carbo; assembly: GCF_963921805.1. Lineage (NCBI taxonomy): Eukaryota > Metazoa > Chordata > Aves > Suliformes > Phalacrocoracidae > Phalacrocorax > Phalacrocorax carbo. The sequence continues at coordinate 19,312,145 of NC_087517.1, read as the reverse complement.
CCACGGAATAATGCTCAGCTTGCAGCCAGACTTACGGCATCGAAGCTGAAGCCCACCCTTGCAGTGACTATACTGCTCAAGGTATCTGAGCTTCAAAACACAAAACAAAACCAAAAGCATCCCTGTGCTGAAGCTGCACGTTAGAATTGTTGACATAAGTCTATCATGATCCAGAACTTCAGAACAAGACCAAAAAGAGCAACACACCAAACCCAAACTGCTCAGTTTTATTTGCATTTTAAATACAGGAATAGAATGTTTAAATCCTTATAGGGGCTGAGCAGCTGAGTCAGTCATTGGGGCACTCCAGTGAAGTCCTGCCTTAGCTGCTACCTGATTCTATATGTACCTAAGGATCTAAATCTGTTTTGAATATATTTCTGCATTCAGAAGCTTGGAAGCAGAATATAAGGGCAAAGATTCGAATGTGGTTTTCTTATATTTAGGATGAGTGCCATAGCCACAGGTTACAGAGTCTATTTGCCTTCTTCCTTATTAGCATTTAGTTATTTTACATACAACTGTGACCACATTTATAGCAGAAATTGAGAGACCCGCTCCCAAAAGCTCAAGGCAGCAGGCACTAGGACAGGGTGTGAGTGCGGGCTCCAGGTTGAATTTTGGGCTCTTCTTTCCACTGGGATGTTCCAAACGTGTGTCTACTGCAACTCTTCACATGTACGCTTTTTTTCTGAAGCCTGTGTGCGTTTTCTTCCCTTTTGCTTTACTTATGGCATGAGTAACCTAAGGGCCTACCTTGGAGCAGGAAATTCCAGGAGGGGGAAGGCCACCTACCATGTGCTACAATAGCTAGCCAAGTGACTGACAAACTGCCATGTAGCTTCTCATGCCTTCTTCAGCTTTAAAGAGAAACCTTCCTTTCAGCTGGAGTTTTGTTTTAAAATAAAGTTTCACTTCCTGATTTACCAGGAGAGAACAGGAAAAAAAGTAATCTGAAATACTGTGAAATACTCTAAATTCTAAGAAAAGTTTAATTTCATGTAAGCACTGACCTTTTGGCTGTATTTAGCTAAGAAAATGTGCAAAATTTCTTCTGTGTGTCATATTGTAGATTCTGGAAAGTAAGAGGTAAATATTTTAGCTCTTACACGCACAATGTTTCACATTTGATAAGGACAGTCTTTTAGTAATATTTGCAAATTTTATGATTCATCAGTCTACAGAACTTTGAAGGCAAGTTAGTTATCTAGTGTGAAGTGGTGGGCTTCTCTTATTGCCTTATATGCTATTTTACTTTAGGTTTGGATTATCTGTGTTTTCCTGTGGCAAATATAGGTGTAAATTGCAGTAATGCAACAGACTACTCATTGCAGTACAGTTACTTTTGTACAAAAAATATACATTGGAAGTTTTCTTTTAATGCAAATAAAAATAATTGCTTTCACCCCACTTGAGCTCAGTTATGGCTTTTAGGGAATCAGAGTATACCTTAGGGCTTTTGCTGCTTTATGGTTGTAACACAATACTTTACCTGGCTTTCTTGTAAAATGTAGATTATATACTCATCTGTTGGATGATAAAGCCCTCTGGGGAGCAAAATCAGTTTCTTTCTTAGCATGATTTCTCTTTATTTATTCCAAGTTCATATAACTAAAATTAAAAATCTGCCCACCCCAACCAGTTTTTTCCTTTTTACCGCCGACAAAAGAGCTGAGCATTTTTTCCATTCCTTGTCCAAATTGTTAAGATGCCCCTAAGGACCTTTGTTTACAGTGTCTTCTCATTCTTTTTTTCCTTGACATTCTCCCCTCCCTCCAGCAGTGAGATACTAATTAAAGAGAGGACACAGTGACCCTGGGTTGTTTAGAAGTCACAGGGGAGGGGTGGTGGCACAATGACAAAACCATCCCTGCAGGAAGTAATCAGGCTGGAGACCCAGCACAATACTCACTTCTATCACCTGAAAAACCCTTTCAATGTGGAGATCCAGCCCAGAAGCAGATTTATTTTCCCTTTAATAAAGTATCTTCATTACAAACAAAGCCTCAGTATCTCTGTGTGTCAGTCTGTTTGTTTAACAGGGTTATTATGCAAGTACTGTTTTTTCTTGAACAATTACCGAGAAATATTTCTCTTAATAGAGTTTGTGTAGTAAAAGCAGAATTAGTAATAACATGTTACCGGCTATCATCTACATTTGTCTTTAATTTCAAGGGAAAAGGAGTTGGTTAGCATGATACCATCCAGCAGGATTACAGTCTTATCTAGCATATATTCATTTCACAATATTATTATGGCTATTATTACTTTATTACTAGCTCATTGATACTTGTGGTGCTTTACAAGCACCTAGTGACAGAGATATCCAGGGTTTATTCCAAATTAGATTTTGTAAACTAGAGCAAAAAGTCATCACTTTGGATTTACCCCTGTGAAAATCAGATTTCTCTTTATCCAGAAATCTTGGCTGCGGGGCATTTCCAGCATAAGGTAAAGGTAAGGTAAAGGCAGGGTCCTGCAGTGTGTGCTGGGGCATTGCCTGCTCCCGTGCAGCATTTTGCTGGCAAAGCCAGGGAGACTCTGTTGATATGTTAGTGCAGCCAGTTAGATAAATCAGCAGGCTCTAGCCCTAGCACTCCATCTTCAGTGTTATCTGTACAGTTTTATCTTGTACCCATAAAAGAATCCAGCTGATTTCAGTAGCTATCCACTTGGGCTGACCTGCGTAAATCAGATTGCAGTGTTGAAGTTAGCAACATGATACCTCCCATTCCTGTTGAATACATGGGAAAAAAAATCCCACTGTCTGGGAGCTGGATCAAACTGCAGACAACATGCACTTTAAAATGCATAATTAAGGGATTTTTCTTGATTTTTATCTTTATGGATTTTTTTTAGTAATTAAGAATAAAATCAGCTAGGAGAAACATTTAGAAGAGCCCTGTTTGAGGCAGAGAACACCATTGTGTCTTACTCCACAGCCTGAACGAATCATTGTCTTAAAAATAATCTCTTGACTGAGGTTTCGTCTGTTTTGGATTTTGTTTTTTGGGTTGGTTTTTTTTTTTTGGCCTTTTTTTTTTTTTAAATTCTCACAGGTATGGTGATACCTGGAAAAATTCGTTTTACTAATCCCATTTCACTGAGTATCAATCTGTGCAACAAGGTTTATACTTAACAATTAAACATTGTCTCTTCAGCCCAATTTAAAATCTAAGTGTAACCCAAGTATGGTAGAGTTAGATCCATTGGATCAGTCAGTTCCATGTATCTAACGTGCCTTTCACTTTCAGTGTTAAGGGATGTAAAACATATAAGAACAAAAAAAAAAAGGTAAGGATTTAGGTAAGACTTTCTATATGGTAGGTAGCAGGCACCAGAATTTTGATAGCATTTGTTCTGTAAACTCTTTTTTTTTTAATACTCTTGTTTTTTAATGACCTACTGATTCCTCAAAGACTAAGGTGCCGTGAGTTTTGATCGGCTAGTGGCCTTCCGTCTTCAGGAAGACACTATGCCCCACCACCCTAAACCAGCCTGCAAACCAGATCGTGTCCTTCCTTGCAGTGACTCTGTGACCCTTCACACCTACCCAGAGTGTGAGCTGGCCATGTAGAGACCTGCCAAGTTATTACTGTCTGGGCATCAAAACAGAGCTAATAGTATCAGAACCTAATACTGTGGTCCCGTGATCATTAATGCCAGATCTGTGCCCTGTTCGACTGCTTGCCTGTGCAAATGTGATCCAGATCAGGTACGAGCACACACGAGCTGCATTGCTGCTGCTGAGGCAGAGTTCACAGTGCAGGGCTTATGTTGGTAGAGGTGGAGCAGTACCTGCAGCCTGCCCGGCCCTCCTAGCACCCTTCCTGCACTGGTGCCCTCTTTCTCCGCTAACTGCAGGCAGTGTTTATCACCAGCTCCTGAGCCAGGCGGGGTTCCTGGCACCTCTAAGGGAACAGACTCACTGTCTCCGATGCAGCAGACACTGCCCTGGGCTGAGCAGTGCTGACCAGCGTCCTCCAAGGTGTTGGCTTTTTGGGTGTTTGGATCACTTCTGGGAGGCAAAGACAAGCGTGAATGCAGCATGAATGCCTGCTTAAAATGAGAACACTGACAATTTGGTCACCGCTGGGGACTGCGATGTTGGAGTAGAAAGGAAGTAAAAAGGGACTAAAAAGTGCCTCTGTGTGGGTAACCTTCAGTTCCAGAGCAGTACAGAAGTGTGAGAGTATGATGAGGCATACATATCGCTGGACTAAGATTGTCACCGTTCAAAAATTTGGGAAAAAAAATTACATACAGTTTGTTTTTAAAATAACTTTCACCAAGGAGAGCCCATTTGTGCTGAGTATTCACTGCATTGCATCACGTGGTTAGTGCAGCTTTGATCCAGTACAGAGTTTCCTAAAACTTGATTTAGTATCTCAGGGAATCGCAGCATAATTGATTCAGACCAAAAAGTATCAGCCAGTGTTCTTGACATCAGTGTTGGTTACTGCACTGCCCATTTGACTAGATTGTTATTGTTCAGATTCCTTTCTGGTTTTGTAATGGCTGTATTTCACATTAAAGTTCAATGGTTTAATTAAGGAAATGACTGAATAGGAAGTTACTGTAACCATGATTTCAGCTTTTAAAGAAAGATTTGCTGTACACGTGAGGAAATCTGTGAATTTAAGCTTTTTGTTAAATGTGCAACATCTCCGCTTTGTTTTTAAACCACTGATATTCAGATGGATAGATAAATCTATATCTTCAGGCTAAATCACACCATTTGCTTCTCTTTTTGGAGCTTTATTAATTTGTTTCCAAGCATATAGTATATTGCAGTGCCTTTCCCTAAAGTAAGATTTTCAACAAAGATGATTTCATTTGCACATTTAATTGAGATCTGAAGACAAAACTAAGGACATTCTGTGTTTGCAAATGTCTCTTAAAATGAAAATATTTTATGTCCTGCTACGTAAAACCCTGAGTAGCTGCTTGCTTTCAGTTTTGAGTCTGGTCAGGGCTCTGCAGCCAGGCTGCATCTTGACATTGCTGTTCCCTCAGCAATTGGGTGGGATTTAGAAGTCCGTGCCTCTGTGCCCGGGTGTAGCCCAAGTCTGTTATGTGTTACAGCTGCTCTCTACATCAGAACTGGGAAATCAACCCATTAGGAAAAATATGTATGTATATCTGTAGATTTAAACTGTGTCCGTCTACTTTTCCACTTCATAGCACACCCGCATGAACAGTTGATTCAGTCCAGCTAAGGAGTGTGGTAATGTCTGCTCCGAAGGGTGGAACAAGTGGCTGGCATGGATGTGGAGAGGGAATGCTGTGGCGGGGAGAGACATCTCTTAAATCAGATCTGATATGAAGGGAGTAGCAAAGTCTCAGTGAAAAAAAGAGGACCTCACATCTACTCACTACAAGTACCCACTCTGCCAAATGATATGTTTATTAGTTTGATCAGCTACCAGATAATTACAGTGGTACAGTAAATAGCATTAAGTACTATGCATTGTCTGAAGCCTGGGGTTTCTCAGCATGACTTTTTTTTTTTTGCCTTTTCAGTGTGTTTACTTTATAGTTTACAGTTCTTGAAAGGAGCAAGGAGCAGTCTAGTAGTACAACACAAACTAAGATCCGTAGGTAGGTATCATAAAATAATTTCCATTGTAGGGTGAGCTGCCTAGCAGGCAATCGATACTGACAATCAAAAAGTAGCTGGTAGTTAATGAGAGGCACATTGCCTGGCTCTTGACATTTTAACAAAGGAGTTCTAGCACAGTTTTGATTCAATTCTTGAATTTTATCAGCCAAACATAATAGAAAATCAATAATTAGACAATTTAAAGCATTTAAACCAACTGTAGCCAAGGAATCTAAAATACAGATTGTAAGAGAATGCATTATTTTAAATGGAAATGTTATGGTAATACATTCTGGAATTAACCTTTTAGTTAATTTAAAACTGCCTCTGGTTTTGTTAAAAAAATTAAAGGTTGTCTACACTGATGACATTTCAAAGACTTAACCTGATTTTTTTAGGGAAAATAAACAGATTTTTTTCTGTATTCTACAATGACACAGGTAAGAACTACGGTAGCGGAGCTCAACATGAGTTACTTGTTTTGTGTGTGTCTGCTCGAATGGATTTGTGGTCAGATTTTGTGTGTTTTGATGCAAAATATGTAATTTATTGTCTAAATGTTTTAAATGAAGATTCAGATTGGACTTTATTTTGCAGTTTAAGTAATTTATATCTCAAAGTTTTAGCTTCTCCTATTTTTCTTTTCCATTCTGTGAGTAAGAACAGTTTGGTCAAATCCGCTGGTGTAGCCAATGCATAACCCACTGAATATAGTCACCACGGGATTAATACAGCTCTCTGGCTTTTTTTCACTCTGGCCTAGTTCCTGCAAAATCATGTGCCAACATGATTTACTCACATGAACCATCATATTGTATGTCGTTGCTAGGAAAAAGAGTTTATCTCAAGTTACCGAATAGTGAAGTAGATTTAAAAAAAGCTAAAGACCTAGTAATGTCAGGAAAGTTAGTAGTTTTCACAGGTTTTAGTGACTGTTGTCAGGAGTCTGCAGCTGCAATTGCTATTACAACATAAGGATTTTTCTCTACTCGTGCCTCTTGTGAGTAAGTTTGTAGTTGATTTAAGAACGCTCCTTTTTTTCCAGGCAATGCCACTAGATTGCATACATGCATGCACAGAAGTGCTTAAATGGTCTGAGGCAGTGTTGGGAACAACCCTTCTGTGGAATGAAGTAGCAACTTTAGTGTAAATATAATGAACAAAGAGGATTAAAATGGAAGCATTTAGGCATATTTAGATTTTCAACTTTCTTTTCATGTCTTTTAAATGGTGTCTGTAATTCCGATAAAAATTCTTCCTGAGTTGTGAAACAGTGGGCTCTGCTCAGAAAACAATCTGAAATTTCTTGGATGCAAAATGTATTTTTTCACTTTGTGCAGAATGTGATTTATATAACATTTCAGCTGACATGATCTGACATGTTTTTATGAATTCCTTTGCAAGGCAAAAATGCCTCTAGTTGCAATTTATAGTAATGAGACTGTCTGCTGTAAAGTAACTGATTGCAGTGAAGTTATAAGAAGCAAGCATGTTTGCCTTTCCAAGCCATTAACCTCTCCTCGCTTTTAGAGTACCTAAGCCTGTGTTCTGCAGCAATGTTATCTGGGAGTCTCCAAAACCCATCTTTTTGTCCAAATATAATGTTGTGTGTGCTTCACCAAATACCGTTGGATGGTATTTTGAACTTGAGTTCAGCCAATCAGGTTAAATAATATATCCAACAGTGGATATATTGGACTGTGGAAAATACAACAAAGCTTTGTCTATAGTTGTATAAACAAATAGTAATGTGAAAACTTTTCAGTGATCTTTAGAATAGTGAAGGGTAAATTGTGTCTTAGCGTCAAAAGAAATATTACGATAGTACTCGGTTGTCTTTATTACGTACTTCTGGATTACATTAGGGGATAACTGGATCAGGTCCTGAAGCGGGCAGTTGTTTATTTGGTAGTTTTGATGGATAGGTGACAAAAACCTGACATGCGTGCAAGGGCACATGTTTACATAGATTCATGTTAAAATACTGTAGAGAAAATTATCCAAATTTGCTTCCTGCTAGAAGATAATGTATTTCCTCCAAGTAAGCAGTCCTAGAAGGTTCCTGTAGCCATTTGCTGAAATGCTTTTTGTCTAGAGCCCTGTTCAGCAAACATTGCTGGTAGTTTTGCTCTGCTCAGAAATAAGTGCAGCAAGTTGTACTGCAAGCACTGAAACATTGTGAAGATCTGGTCCCTGGGGAGCTTAGTGCAAAATTCTTTTTGAAGATCCCAGAAGAGAGAGAATCCTGGCTATGCAGAGCCTCTGACAGAAGCTGCAATAGTGGAAGATAGGCGAAGGAGTTGCCAAGGCAGTGAAGAACTTCAAAGAATGCTGGAACTAGGGGCGAAAGTTCAACCTAATTCTTGTGTTATCCGAACTCGCTCACCCAACTCTCTTGCAGCACATCTGCACAAAATAGCTGGGGTCTGGTTGTTGCAATAATCTCACTTTTCTGGAATCTGACTGGAAGTGTATGGTTAAAAAAATGGTTACCAGCGAAAAATTTGTGAGTAAAATTCCATGAGGGAGCCCTAAACCGGGAGAAGCCACCCAGCCAGCAGCACCTCCTCCCATGGCGGGGACACACACTTTCCCCACCTGGCCTTCTCCCAGCTGTGTGCTCCTGCCATTTAACTTGTGGTGGCCTTGTTAGACACCTCAGTGACCCAGGTCAACTCCCTGTCATGGCAGAAAGAAAAGCAGAAAGATTTCTGCTGGGTTAGTGAGTTGAATCAGCAAGCAGAAGAAACAGAGGATCGAGGAAAGGGCTCGAAACCATGAAACTCAGAGCTGGATGGGAGAAAGGAGCAGAAGATTTCCTCCTTTTCAGCATCCCTGAGGGGTTAAATGCACTCAGTAGATCACAAAAGCACAGTGGAAGTGCTTACATTCTGAGTGAAATCTGGAACCTGCCAGTAAAGCTCCTGTTGACCAGGCCAGGATTTCATTCCAGGTTTTCTTTGATTTATGTCCATTGATATTGGTAAACAGACCTGTGAAGTATGGTTGTGCAGTATCTGATAGATACTTTGAATCCAGCTCGAGAGAATGTGTTGAAAACAACTTTAAGAATCTATTTACCTAATAAATATAAAACTTAATTATGATGCAATGAAATATTTTTCCATGATTTGTTCTGCTGCCAGCCCATGACACTTAGCGTAAAACAATTAGTAAGTAACTACGAATTACTCCCTGAAATAAATTGTCCTAGCCATCTTGATTAATTTACTGATTACTGAACATAAATATTCAGATCATTTCTGAATTTAAAATTACAAGAGCTGAAATGACGAAGGTGAAGACACAGACTTGGGGTAGGAGTGAAGTTTGTTGCTAGTTCAGCTTAGAGTGGAAGCAGCAAAACCCCCTGCTTCTGCAGCCAATGGCTGTAGCGTGCCAGAAAATGGCTTTGGTGTTCTGCTCCTGCTTTTCACCTGTCTGTGGTGCATCAGCCACATCCTATACCTTCAGGTATAGGATCCTATAGCCCTTCAGGGCAGGGCTGCATCGGCAGGAGCTACATTCTTCTTTCACCCCCAGGAGTGGGCTCTGCAGGTTACAGACAGCCACAAGGCGCGGGGAACCTTCCACTGCAGATGCCGAGTGCCTTGCTGGTGGAGGTCTCGCATTGCTATGACCACTGAGTGGATGACATATGTGAGCACTGAATTTACATGGGAGGAAGAATTTTCGTGTTCTGAAGGTGTATCTGTTGATCGTTTTGTTCTGTGTTATATTGGTGTTGTGTAGGTGCTACAAGTGTAACAAGTATGCAATTTCAAAACTGGGAGGGATAGAGCCTGCATTTTTAGGGGAAAAATACATTTTATAGCTTCTTTGGCAGACTGAAACCCATAATGCCTGTCAGAGATTTAAGCTACACCAGATGCTTCAGGAACAATTCTATCAAGGTTTATGTGGATACTTTTTTTAAAGATACTGAATATGAGATAAGATTCAGACTCATTATTGAATATTTGCTTAACTTCTGCCACATGATCTTGTTTCTTCCCTTCATACTCTAAATTAGGTCATTATAATCAGATGGTGTATTATAAACAAATGCCTTTCTGTTTATATGTGATTATAAAACAAACTTGGAGGGTAAAGGCTATAATTTTGAAACAGATAAAATTTATATGCTCCTTTTAAATCTATGTGGAAATTAGCTTCTCACACTCCAACTGAGATGATGTAAATGGACACCAGAGAGCCAGTACAGTGTTGTCAGTGCACTCAGGGGAGTTCGAGCACCGTAAAGACATTTGCAGGTCAGAAATGAGGTTAATTGACAGGGGTGTGTGTGAGGACAGGAAAGATTTGCACAGTGCTTGTCAGCAGGTAGAGCTGTCGGTTCTTCACTTGACCACTAGCGAAGAACATTTATTGAACAAACACAACAGGACTTCTTTCCAGGGGAAGACTGAAAAAGCAAGAAGAGTCATCTTAGGACAACAACCTTGTTTGGAAGGAACTGTGTTTTGTGGTTTTGTTCCAGGATATCCACACGTATACACCTGCTGTGCACAATCTCCAGTCTGGCTTGTCACTCCTGCCAGTGCGACCGCTGTCTGCAGCAGAGGTGTGCAGAGCAGTACCTGGTCTGGTTTTTCCTCAGGTATTCTTCAAGCCCATTCAGAGCTTGAGTGTGCAAGCCTGGTTTTGCACTAGTGATAGGAACTCCATCTTTTTGGCATATCATAAGTGACTTTTTCTGCCTTTTTCCTCTTTTTCCATAATGAGCCATTTTGGGTATAGCGTGTGTCGTGATTCCAGCCTGTTCCTCATTGCTGTAGTACAAAATTTGCTTATAATGCATATGGTGCATGTTTCAGTCAAGGCTTTGAAGTGTATGTCCCATTTTATAGATGTGGAAAGACCAGGTAAGTGATTTTTTTTCCATAACTGCAGAGCACTGACAAATCTGAAGCTATTTCACGGACTTAGATACCAAGAAAACAACACACAAAGGAATAAAATTTATGTCTGGCTGATTTTCGGTCAGACATTCCACTCTAACCACTGCGCAATGATTTATCTTTTCAGTGTCATTAACTGTTCTGAATCTTTAAACTTATTTTAATTGTAGGAGTCTTTTAATTTCTTTTCTTTCTTATTTCTAAGATTCTAGTAAAGTAGTAACCATTCAAGCCTGGCCCACACGATGAAGAATTTCATCCAAGAAAATCCAGCACACCATAATTAAACAAATTGTGGCTAGAGCGAGCCTCTTTTCTGTTGTAAAACCAGCAGATATAACCCCACTTTAGAACCATACTGATTCTGAAGTTTTAGAAAAAATATTTGTGTATTTCCCGATTTTGCTTTATCTTTTATTAATATTTGTATTAAAATGTAAATACATAAAATATAAAAATCAAATAGCTGCATAGAATCATTGTTTCCTAGAAAACAGTTAGCAAATATTTTCGCTTCCTTCTTCTACTGTTCCATAAATTTATTCTGCACGAAATGTAAAAAATACAATCAAGAAAGCATGTTGAAGCATTGAGCTCTTCTTAGTAGTCTCACTTAAAACATAAATATGTTTTAATATAATGATGAACAACTTCCTACACAGTTAATAACAAAGCAGAAAAAACAATATACTTTGTCATTTCAGACAGACTTTATTATTTTGTTACACAATAAATCTGGCAACTGTTTACAGACTTTGGCTGCTTTATAGTTTCAAACAAGTGTCTGGCAACATTATCAAGCTAATGGCAGAATTCAGATCTTTGAGAGTCATTTTAGTTAATTCCACAAATCAAGATTGGATTTTGTCCTGTGTTTTAATTACCAATTATGAGCAGCCTCCTTAAATTCCTGTTACATAGTAAACCTGTACAGTAATTCTGTTTCATACTTGTGTTTCCCAGAATATATGGAGTATATTTAGGAAGGGGCTGTTTGACAGTGGAAATACTTCTATAAGGAAGTATCTTATCGTGGCTTTCAAAGAATAAATAATGCATTCCATAATATAAAATGCTGGCATGGCATTAATGAGAGACTGAGTTGCTTTCTGTGTTCATGTTCTTAACACCAGCCATCAGTGAAGGAATGGCAACAATTACTTATAATTGTGCAATTTATGAAGTGTCCTTCCAAGAACATTTAAGGAAGCATGGAAGGAATGAACTACAAGCTAAAATGAATAGGAGGAATCAAAACATATCATGGGAGCCACAGACCTGGTGGGTCCAGCAGAGGCATTCTGTGTGCACTGAAGGGAGTGGAGGACTGCTCTTTTTTTTTTTTGACAGAGAGCTATTGGATTTAAGAGAAAAATACACCAAAGTAGAGGTGATGGGAAAATTAGAGCTGTTGGAGGACTCCCAGAGAGAATGAGCTGAGGGGTTTGAATCAAAAGAAATAGTGACTGTGCACAGGTATTTTGTAATCAGTGATAAAATGGCATTTATTTTTTGTATTCCAATCTAAAATATAAGTAATTTGGTATCTTGGTACCAATAGTTGAAACACTACAGCTGGAAAAGATTATTTGTCTTCCCCTTTTGTGGACGTCATGGAAATTCTTTTCGTATTTTTGAATATGTTGTGTGATTATTTTGAAGACTGCATTCTTACACAACGTCTTCTCATTGTGTGTCCAATATCTCACTCTTAGTAGATCACATACTTCTGCAGAAATCATTGTTTCTTAATAATTTTCTTTTTCTAAAAAAAAAAAAAAAAAATTAAGTTTTTATATAAAAAAGTGTTTTGCATGTTCATGGCATTACTGTGTCCCATTTCTACTGACCTTTCCTTCTCATCCTCACTTAGCAAGGTACAGATTTTTTTTTCATTACCTGTGTACTGGGAATACTTAAATAATAATAAAAACAATTAACTATGAGATTATTTATCTATAAAGAAGCTTCCCATGTAATGAAGTTTACTTTATTCCTCTGGCTGTTTTAAACACTTTTTTGCTTTCAGTTCTGAATATATGAATTTAAGCCTAAAATTAAAAATCTGCTTCTGTGCGATGCTTAGCTTCCCATACCCCATTATTAACACTGTTCAGGAAATGCTTAGTATCTCTCAAAGTTGCATAGGGTATTTCAAAGTATTTTTGCATTGTTGTGGCTCAGCCTCCTGCCTACCCTGGTTTGTATCCTTTTACATATGACTGGGTATGATGGGAGGATGGGTCCTCAAGCAGATGAGCATTGTGGTGGAAAGCCCATAGGTCTTCTAGGTCCCGTCAAGGTGGGGGAACAAGGTGCCCACAACCACTCCTCCACTGATGGGTCTTCTGGAGGCCCTGAAGTGGCCAGGAGAGCAGGGTTGTCAGGAAATTCAGGAGATCCAATCTGGAGTCACAGGGTTTTGCAGTAGACTGAAAGTTTCCCTTTTAAAGCAGATCCAGGGCTGAGGGACCATCTGTCCTACAGAGGCACGGAACACCCTGAGGGGAAATAGCTACTTTGATTGAATTTTGAGATAAATAAGGGAAGCCATAGATTTGATTTAGAGCAGAAATGGTAAAGTAGCAGCTTAGATGTGTAGAACTGTTTTTAAAATAATGGCTTTGTTTTACCAGTCTACTGTTTGTTAAGATCAATAAATGTTACTGGAAAGATTCTTGAGGACTTCCAGTTGTCGCCAGGTTTTCAGAGAAATCTTTCTTTCTGTCTTTACCCAGTCTCTCTGCAAACCTAAATTTCTGAAATGTACATAAAAACCCCCAAACAAAACAGAGCGTGTAATTACAATAATGTAGCTCCAAAATGTACCAGATCTGCTCAGCAAGATTTCCTTATTTCTGAACAAGCAACTCTGTGTAATGTAGAGAAGCTCTGAACATAATTTATACAGACACTTAGATTTTCTTAGACCCTATGGTTACCTTTTTCCCTCAGGATCAAAATGAATTGCTCATTTATAACTGTAAGCAGCAAGATGCCTGGCTACCTGCAAGTCTGTTCACACCTGTTGTAACACAGTTAATAATAAAGTCCTTGAAAATATAATTTAAATCATTACATTGGTATATATTTTATAGCTTAAGATGTCTTATTTATGGGATTGCTAGATGAGTAAGACTGAGACTGTTCTTTGCAAACAAGGCATGTTCCTTGCAACCCAGAAAATACGTAGGGGAACTGTTACCAGTATCTTGAACCGATGTATCGCTGTACATGTACTGAAAAGTCTAGGGAATTACCTCGAGCCTTATCAACTTAATCTCAAATGCAGGGTTTTACACAGAAATTGTTTTGCCTATGTTCTGGAGTAAGAAGAAAGCAGCGTTTTCATATAAGCGTAGGTTCAGGTTGGAAGGGACCTCAGGGGATCTCTAGTCCAACCTCCAGCCCAAGGCAGCATCAGTGAAGAGATTGGGTCAGGCTGCTTAGGGCTGTACTCAGTTTGGTCTTGAAAGTATTCGATGATGGAGACTGCACAGCCTCTCTGGGAAATACCTGCTGTCCTTCTGTCCTGTCCGAAACTCCCTTGTCCCAATTTAGGTCTGCTGTCCCCTTCCCTCTAGCCACCCTCATGCAAGAAGTCTAGCTCTGTGTTCTTGATAACCTTGTCATAGCTATTGGAAGGCAGCTATTTCCCTGTTTGAGACAAAAATGGAGACAGATTACTCAAGCCTTTTAAAAAGAACAGAAAATGTTGATAGGTAGATAAGCACTTAGGATAGGACATCAAAGTTTTCTTCCCAGAAAATTCTGTAATGTGTTTTTCTTTAACAAGGGTAAATAAGCAGATGCCATTTGATTGTGATCTAGTAGACTTTTACAAGATTGTATTTGTTGTTGTGTGCTTTCCTAAGATGTTAGGGAAGAGAGTAATGGTAACTGAGGGAAATATGTCACATACTGAATGCAAGAGAGGGAAATCCGTGTCCGAATCACGGGAAGCTGTGGGACATGTGGTGGCAGAGAGGGCAAGACGGCAGCGTTTCAGATACTGCTTTGGAGTATTCTTGAGTGCCTTCCCTGGTATGACAGTGACTGAGAATAGGCCCAATCGAGCATATAGTGTTTACATCCCTCCAGCCTCCTCCCTGGGGGATGGAGCAGGAAGAGGAGAGGGAAGGAATGATTGATGGGTTTTGAAAAGCATTCCCCTGTGAGGGGAAGGTGTGGTCACTCTACGCATCTCCAGCTAACAAAGCCCTCCTGGAGGTGTGGCAGATGTACGCTTTGTCGTCACCCCTTTGGTGACCAGAACAAGCTGCGGAAAAATACTGTTCCTGTTTTTCATTTGGGAACATGGCAGATTTGAGCAGGAGAAGTAGCCTGTCACCATTAGAGTTTATACTGCTTTATGACAGCGTTTCAGCACTGAATCCAACTGTGTCATCTGTGACCGTGGGGCCATAATAAGACCAGAGCACAGATCGCCTACTGTATGTAGTACATCTCGGGAAGGCATGAGCACACAGCTACATTTCTATCAAATTAAGCCACAGGTACATGAACATATTAAGCCAATATAATCTGATACTGCTGCCAAAACAAGCAGTCATATCCACCGTCTCGCCCCTGCCTATTTTTGCACCCATGCTACCTCCTCCATTAGGATGGCTGAAGCACTATCACAGCCACATGCTGAACCAGACAAAGGAAATGATCTGGAAGAAAACTAACCTGATCAGAGGGGGAAAAAAAAAGGAAATGGTTTCACCCAGAATCAGTTGCTGCTGAACCATTGCCTTTTTCAGCAGTGATGCCAACTGATGTTGTAAAGCGGGCATGAGGCTACAGCCTTAACCAGACCAGGGAACATGTATTTATCCTAGCTCTAAGCATCTCTGCTAACTTTATGCCAGCAGTGGGAATACAAATGATCTGCAATCCAGCATGAAGTTAGGGTAGTACAGACAGACAGTACCTGATCTGGCATAAAGTCTGCCAGTACAAGCTTATTCCATCAAACATTTTTCAGTGGCAGTGATCACTATGTGGCTGCAGTGCTTTTCATCCAGTACTAGCAGCCCTTAAGCTTGTGTTATCAAATCAAGGCCAAACTGAATGAGATCCATTTTAGGACTCGAAAGAGGAAAAAAAAAAAAGGAAAGTTACGCAGAATGTAGTTCTGCCAAGTGACGGTGCTTTCTTACTGTCGCCTGTGCTCAGATGGGCTCTGATCTGTGGTGGCAATATATTAGGATACCAAAATACTTGGTGTTTTTTTCTAGGGAACTGAGTAACTGAAGATTATGGCTTTTGTAGATAGTGGCGTTGTTGGATGGCACTGTGTTACACAGCCCTTCAGTAATGAACTACCTGGCAATTTTTCACTTCTTCCTGCTGTTTCCCATTGTCATGTTTGTGTGTGTGTGTGAGATTAGGGCCACAGCATTATCAGAAAGAGGAAGAGAAACCAAAAGGTGCCTGATGATGCATGTCTGCACCAGGTCTTCTGCAGTGTTGCCGATCGGAAACTCAGCGGCTTGACAGAACTGTGTCTCTGGACTTCTTAAAAACTAGATTACCAGCGTCACTGGGTAATATAATAATGTAAACAATGCAGAGTAATAGCGAGTGATGTTAGAAAACCCTTTTTATCCCCATATCCCAGTCTTGTTGCCTAAGAAGTGTAACCGTTCGTAGGCCCAAATTTTGTGGAGAAAATCAGAATTTCCCCCTTGCTTCCCAATTGCTGCCTTGAGGCATTAATGAGGGCTTTGACCGGATGTTCCTCCGCCTCCCTCCAAGAAAAACTTGGGGCAATATCGATCGATACAGTATTTGTTGCCCGCGGAGCAGTCAGCCTTGCGGTTTTGGGGGTGTGTGTGTGTGTGTACACAAAAATCAGCTCTCCCCGTATAAAGCCGGGGGATCGCGGGGTGTCCCCAGCCGGGCGCACCCCGCGGAGGGCCCGCGGAGGAATGCGCAACTTGCGCCCGTCCCCGCGTGCCGCGCATTCCTCCGCGGGCCCTCCTCCCCCGCCCCGCTTAGGCGCAACCATTGCGCGCCGCGGGGGGCGCCCGCCAGCCCCGCTCCGCGCCTCCCCTGGCGCCGCGCCCGCTCCGCGCTTCCCCGCCGCGGCTCGGCGCTCGTTCCCTCCCTCCCCTCCTTCTGGGCGGTGGTTGAGGCCGGCGGGAGGTGGGTCGGCTGGGCCGGGCTGGGGAAGCCGGCGGCGGTGAATGAGAGCCCGTTGATGGCAGGCTGGGCGGCCGCGGCGGGGTAGGGTCGGCGCGGAGCGGGGAGGAGCGGGGGGCCGGGGCGGGGGAACGAGGAGCCGCAGCCGGCGGGGAAGGCACGGAGGCGGGGAGCGCCCTGCAGCCCCGCCGCCCCGCAGCCCGGCGGCCGCCGCCAAAGTTGCTCCCCATCCCGAGGGGGAGCCGGGGATCAGGCGGGGCGATGATCTTCCCCAGCAGCAACAGCAGCGCGGCGGGCAGCAGCCGGACCCCCTATCGGAAGCAGGTAAGAGCGGGGTGGGGGGTGTATGTGTGTGGCTCCCCCCACCCTTTCCCCCCTCAGCCCCCCCTACCGAGGTGCTGGGGGAGGGGTGGGGAGAGGGGTGGCGACTTGCGTGAGTTGCAGCTCCCAGCCTGTTAGCTTCTCGGGAGCTGGGATTTACAAAAAGAGGCTCCTTATTTTCTCCCTCTCTCTCCCCCCCGCCCCCCCCCCCCCCCCCCCCCCCCGCCGCCGAAAGCTGCGCGGTGACCTTGCCGAGGGGCCGGCGCGGTGCGGGGCGGCCGCCGAGGGCCGGGCGGGCGGCTCCGGCCCTGCTGAGCTCGGCAACAAGTTAAAAAAGACCCGGTGTTGGAACACGGGCCGCGAAGCGAAACTCGGGGATGGGGATGTTTTTCGCTCGGCGTGTAATGAGCGAGAGGACCGCGGCGCGTTATTTCTTTCAAACAACCCTCCAAAAATCCTTCGCCGCGCTTCAGGCGTGCCCCTTCCCCCCCCCCCCCCCCCCCCCCCCAAGCGCACAAGGGAAATCCTGTGACATTTTAAGGGCAGACAGATCGCTCCGATGAGCTTGGAGCGCTCGCATCTATGGAGCTGTACTGAAAGAGGTATTTCTTTGTTTGTTTGTTTAGTCGCTGGAAATAAAATAGTTGAAATAGTTGGGTTACAGCCTTGCTGGGCCGTTGTCTTGTCTCTTTGGCTGCGCTCTTTACACCCCCCCCCCCCCCCAAACCGTTGGCACAAAAGTTACATTATTTACTGTGAAGCGTGTGATTTTTCATCGACTCTTTGATTACAAAAAAAGAAAGTTACATTTTAATTTCATCGGAAAGCGTGCTGTGTGTTTGTGTGCCAGAGGGTAAATGGAGTAGAGGTCGCTGACAAGCTCCCGGCCTGACAAAGCACGCCAGAAATACTACGGCAGGCTGCTTTCCAGGTGAGGAAAAACCCTTCCGTGTCTGCTGCCCCTCGCAGCTGAAACGAGTCATTTACGGGATCGGTTAGCGATTCCGGGGGAGTTGTCCCGTTTTGCTCGGGGTCAGAATTGATCAAGGGCAGAAAGAGCAGCTGGGATCTCGCTGCCCCGCACGGTGACGGGTTTCGTAGTAAATATGGGGAAATGGGCTTCGCAGCGCTGAACTCCCGGCGCGCGGTTGGGGCGGCGCGTGATGTGCGCGGCGGTGAAAGCCAGGCTCGTATTTTCTTGAAGCTTAAGCAAAGATCGCTATTTCCCTTCTGCTTCTCCCGTATTTTATAGAAATATCTTTTTTTTTTTTTTTTCATAAGGACTGCCTGTGTTATCTCAGCAGCACTCTGCAGATGCTGTCTAACAGTGCGTGGAGTTATCTTTGTATCTTGTACTCGAGGTGTTCAAGCCCATACATAATAAAACATGCTTATTGTGCGCGCTGGTTTTGGTTTGTTTTTAATAAATGCCCCGGGTACGCCCATGCTGATGATCTTGTCTGGTGCCGCTGCATAGTTTGTAAGTGAAGCCAATTTATTAGATAGTGTTTTGTTACCCTCCCCGAAGGGCCGCGGCGTGGCGCGGGCCCCCTGGGGCGTGCTGCGGTGGCGGGGCGCTGGGCGGGGCGGGCGGCAGCGGGGGGCAGCGCGGGGCGAGGCCGGCTGCGGGCAGGGCTGCGCCTGGCGCGCCGGTGTGCCAGTTCAGTTCGCCTGCTGGCCTGGAGCACGCTGATAAGATGCTCTTCTTTTCACAGTGCACTCCTTAGATTCAAAGAGCTAAAAGGGCCGACTGAATCAGAAAAACAAACAGACCCTTTTTTTTCCCCAACAGGCAGAGAAAGAAATGAATGCGGGGGTATTATGTGGGCTTAAGACCCTGGGTACCAAAGGTTTCTTTTGTTAGTGCGTAGCCATTCTCCGCTCAAACACTTCCTACATGAGGAGTCGGGGCCTGTGCCTTTCTCCACTTCAGTCCGTGGAAAACTCCTATCAACTTTATTAACTTAGACTACGGTTGTTTAAAGATTGACTTTCTCATCTCCCTTTCACTCAGACTTCAGCTGTAGGGGTGAGGGGGTGTCAAACAGTGCTGAAGAGTGTTATGAGCCTAATTTTTCAACTCTTGATAATTAAGAATAGTCCAGGTGAAGTCTCCGCGTGCTCTGTGTAACCCATATTCAGGCAATTGAATTACAATTGTGCTTCAGTCTGAGACACTAGGTACTGCTAGTACAGGAGTAGTCTACCGTTGTCTCTAAAAGAAGAAACTAGATTTCCTATGCTAACAGCACGTAGCATAGGAAGCTGAAAAAAAAGTAAATAACTTAAAAATGAAACTAAAATCTTCTGAGTAGCTTGTATGTCTCTATTAGCATTGTGACATATGTGATGTCAGAATAGTATAAGAGCACTTCAGTTTTAGTATTTTTCTGTTTCATTTTTAAGAGTCTATAACAGATTCAGGTGAAAAGATGAGTGATTTGTTGGTAAAAGGCAAGGCAATACTCTCTTGATTTATTTTTGAGGCACTGTAATGTAATGTGAAATTCTGCCTTTACTAAAAACATTGACAAAGTACCAGTTAGCTAGAGTAGGCCTGGAGCTTTACCCATACTCTCCTTTTGTTTTCCCAAAGATCTATGTTTTGTTTTATAAACAAATCTGTGCTTATAGTATTATGCTTGTTATCTGCTGTATCTATTTCAGTGTGTAGCTCAGGCATGTAGGAGCCAGTCCACATCCTCAGTTTCAGGTCAGATTCGATTGGGTGGTGCCTAATCTTTTTCTCTCTTTTAGAGTACTTGTAAGAATACTAAAATGAGATCTCTGAAGTAGTATTTTCAAAAGGATTTCCTGCGTTATGGGTGGACAGGCATATTGAAAATACACCTACCAGGCTTAAGTTAGACATTGCTTAAATTGAGTGTCCATTCATCTGAGAACTGGCTTGAAATGCAGATTCAGGTCTAGTTAAAGAATGAAAGCCACACAGTATCTGCAGTAATAACCTACCATAATGCTCATGGCCATGCATCCTATCTGAAAAAGGTAGGTGTAAGCTAGTATTTTTACTAACAAGGTTACTGAAGCTATGCAAAGAATGCATATGTGTGCATCTGTAATGCAAAGGCAACAAAATGACATACAATATCCTGCTTAATACAGGCTTTCTTAGCTCTCAGTTTGTGCATGCTGAGAACGGGATGATTCTCTGTCCCTCCTCCCTCTTTTGTTATTCTCATGTAAATCGGGAGGCGCTCCTCCGAAGTAAATATTTCTACACTCTGTAAAATTATCGTAAATGGGAAATTAGCCTTTCTTCTGCCATCTGCTCCTTGAATCTACAGAGCTAGTGCATCTATTTGATTAGGGATTTTAAATAGCTTTGTGCAGGGAGGTTTCTCTGCTCTCAGGTTTCTCGAGGAGGAAGCCAGAAGCAGTTCTGGAGGCCTGGGATGGAGGCAAGCATGGGGTCCCACCTACCACACAGCCTTGGGTGCTCAGGAAGCCCCATGTGTCTTGTGCCTTCTAACAGCTTTGCCCAGTAACAGTGGTTCTTGTTAGGTTTTGATGAGTGTAATGTTTATCTGGCCAGCGTAAGGAGATTGACACAGTTTGCTGCTTTAGAGCAGATTAACTGGGTGTAGCTGCACGTGAGGAATTTAACAGTGATTTGGTGTTTGGCCTGTGTAAGGAGAGACATACAAAGCTTTTGATTAATCTTTTCATGCAGCTCTGTTAACATCAAGTGCTGTGTCACAGGTTGGGTTTTGTTAAAAGCTGAAGATTAAGGTGGGTTTCTAATGATGGTTAAATGGAGAAAGCTTTTGCCAGTCTTAGGCTAAAAATGTAGATTAGCTTTTCACTCTATAGGTTTAACATATTGAGAATCTACACCTGTAATCCTACTTACTATTTCCCAGTTGGCGCTGTGTGTGGTGTCTGTGCGTGTGAGAAGGAACCTCATTAAACTTGCAAGACCTGGGCATGGCCATAACTCAAACCATGCAGCTCCACAGAGCAGCCTGTGACCAGACATTTGACATTACACCTCTTGTGTGCCTATATGGTGCTGCTAGGGGAGGCTGAGAAGCTTAAGAATGAACAGATATCTTTGGTTACCTAAATAAATGGGATTAGCTTTTTTTTCAGTCCTATAAGAATTTTGTAATTTTGTATCATTGGGTTGGGCTGACAGTCTTATTCCCCTTTATATTGTATACTGTGTTAAAGGGTCTGCCTGGGTTTAACAAGATTCAGCACTTATATTAATTACCAGCTATTTTAAATTTTTAAGTGCATCTACAAGATTGTGAAGTTCTGCTTTATCCTCAAGAGAGCAAAACTGCTCAGTCAATGGGTTTCTATACTTGTAACACAAACATGAATGAAAAAAAATAAAAGGAAGCACCTTCTATTGTCAGGCATAATGCTATAGATTATGAAAAGTGATATGATTGACTTATCTGTATTCAGCAATCTGAAGTTTTTGTTTATGTTGCCTGCCCTGTTAGAAATACTATTTTTATCTGTTTGGAAGTGTTATTGTTTAAAGTATGTATCTTTGCCATTAAGCTTCACATGGAGGGGAAAATAGAAGTCTGTGTCTTGAACATCTGCTGTTTTGTTTTGGGTTCTTTTTTTTTTTTTTCTGAAACTTCCAACTGTTAAAAAAATTTGCTTGAGTTAACACATTTCAGATGGGTTAGATCCTTTACACTAGGATTACTGGCAGGGAGGAGAGGGGAAGGAAGGGAGGGGAAAATCCTTTCCTGAGAGCTTGAGATGGCTCCTAAAACATCAGCACAGTGCTGCAACCCAGTAAATAAAGATAGTAGCCATTTGACATGGTAGCTCTTTCAGTCTGCATTTTTTTTTTTAAAATATCTAAAGTCTCATTAAAATTGATCTTTGCTTGTTGCATGAGATGGTGTATAACAAAAGAAGTCAGTGGAGAATAGGAACTTCTCTGCTGGCTTTCCCTCATGGCTCTGTTTCTGGCTTCTTATGAATGTTTTTCTCTGTTTCTACATCAGATTATTTTTAAAATAGCATACTTAGGGGACACTGAAAGCTTGTAAAGCTGTAGTCCCAGTGAAGAGGTGCCTGGAGGTGTTTTGATCTTGGATGAAGCATGTTGGTCAGAAGCTTTCTAGAAAGCCAACAGAACCACATTCAAACACTCTCAGAAACCTTGTTGAAGTAATTGTTAGTTATTTTGCATATGTTTCAGAATTGCAGTGTACTGTGGTAATTGTAACAGCCCTGCAGAAGCCACTGTATTTGCAGCTTCCTGATGCAACAGGAAGGGGAAGGGATGAGTTACAAATAGAGGGGGGGGAACTACGGGTTAGATAAGCAGGCACCTCCTAACCCAGCAACTTAGGAAAATATACATGCAACAAAAAAAAAATCATGTGCTGTAGGGGCTGGTTACTGTGATTAGCACAGGTTTAGCTCTTTTCCTCAAGAGACTGCAGTTAAAGCAGTGTAGCTACAGCTGTGTATTGATGCACAAAGTAGTTTTAAACTGCAGTTGAAGTAATTGAATGCTGATGGATTGCTTTGAACAGGTTCAAGACAAACTAGGTTCATGTCAGTTTGAGTTAGTTTATTTATAGCAGTTTAAATTTAGTAACATTTATTACAATTTGTATAAATTGATTTTTAACAATAAAACTTCATACCAATTTTAAGGCCTAACCTGTGCACTAAGATGCACTGGCTTAAAAATATCTAGCAAATGTTTTGAAGTGCTATAATCTCTTCAAAACAGAAACGTAGTTACAACGCTTCAAAAATGTCTTTTTCTGGATTTATGTTGTAGTATGAGGATATATCAGCCCTTGGTCTATTGCAAAATAAAAGCTGATAATTACAGATATGTACAAATATATAGTAGTGTAATACATAATACTATCTCTTTGTTCATATGCCCTCATAAAAGCGGTGTTGTTTGCTTAACCATAATAGTTTAGGAAATCACTGGTGTGTGTCTTATTTAAAGTATTCTGCTTTAGGAAAATGATGTGTCAAATAGAGTGGGTGTTTTGATTTTACTTACTCATTTGGTAGAACTGTAGAACTCTGTGAGGTTGCAGCAGAAACAAATAATACATTGTTCTGGGGAGCCTCATTTGGGCTTCATTTTACTTGGTTCCTTGGTCGAAGAACAGCAGAAACAGCAGGCCAAGGTGAGCATCAAGCTTAGTCTAGCCTGACATTTACCTGTTTGTGAAACGAAATGCTTCTTTACAACAATATATGTAACTTTTTATTTCGTAATTGATTCTGTTTGGTCGTGTCTCTTATTGGCAAGGGCACTTTCACACCTTATTCTAAGTGGTTTTTTCTGTTTCTCCACTTAAACAAGAAGGGGATTTATTTCTTTATTTACCTTCTATTGTTTTCCATTCTTTCATATCTGAATCTCCTCTACCATATGGTGCTTTGCTTAAAGAAATTGGAAACATGACTCCTTAAGTTAACTACAGCTCATATATTCTGTCATCTGGGTACTACAGCATAACGTTAGAATTCAGCCCTTCAGGATATCTGAGGTACGTGTGTGGCACTTCCATTTTTAGTGTGCTTGGGGAGTGAAATACAGGATTCAGGTGTGCATTTGGGTGAGCATTACAGGGAGCTTTTCTCAGGATTGTTAGTCGCTTCAGGGCACTTCTTTCATGCCTGAGGTGTTACCAGCTCCCAGGAAGGCTGCTGCAGCTTGCTGGAGGAATATCCAGTTGTCTTTGACAATCTGAAGCAATATTCGTAGATGCTTGACTCCTCTGAGGTGATTCAGAATCCTGTTTTAGGGTTTGCCCAACCCACGGGAATGTTATCAGGTTGTGCTTGTGCCACTGCAACAATCCAAAATCACTCAAAACAGCAGGCTGTCAAGAGTAAAATCAAATACAGTTCCTTGTTTACAAATCCACAAGCAAAATTATGAAATTCTTAAAACTGTGGAATGGGGACACCCCCCACCCCCCAAATAGTGGTACAGGACCTAAGTTTCCTTTACTTTGTATGCAGCCCTGTGGCAGATGGTCGTCCCAGGGAGACTCGGGTTATTGTGCAAACCTGTTGCCTCAGGTTGAGTTCAGAGAAGAGGCTCTGATTTAAGGCTCCACATTTGCTTTTATACTTAACCTATTTGGAGGGTAAGGGGTAGAGGTTTCTTATTTTAAGTCGGTGATGCCTCTTTCACTCAGCCTTTTTTCACCAGACTATAAGTTACTTTTCCTGCTTTGGAAGTATCAGTGTCTCTTGGGCATCACCAGGTGCAATGCTGCCTGCCTAGGCTTTGGAGTGCTCCTCGGCTAAATGCTAAAGAGATGGTTGGTGTGTTGCAAAGGAGATTTCACTCTACGATGGGTGAATTTCAAGTCTCATGGTATTTTTCTTTCTCTTCTACCTATATGTATAATTTGCCAATAATGCTTTAAACAGTTGTGTAACAGAGGCTTTTCCCCGTCTACTACTGGAGTGGGGGATACCCTGTTATTCCAGCTGCTGCAGGTGACTAACAGCTCTGTAGCCTGTATGCTCTTCTTTGAAGGATGGCCATGGTTACACATTTTGAACCATTTGTGTTGCCACACACAAGTGTTTGTTGTTCTGGCTTAGCTTAGCTATTCACTTAGCTAAAGTTTTAAGTAACCTATTACAACATGAAACTCTTTATGTAGCGTACAGGTAACAGAGAGTACAAATTTGTGTTAACTTGGCCCACTGTAGCTGTGCTGTGGGAGAGGAGGAATGGAGTGGGTGTGCCACGCATCAGTGAGCCCATTGCATGGCCAGGAATGTGCCAGGAAGGCAGCACCTGCACCTGGGAAACCTGGGCTTCAACAGAGCTGGGCGCAGAGTTCCACAGATTGCTGTCTGGTATGAAAGCAACTGCCAGCAAGACAAGATCCTTTGAAGTGTTTAGTGGTCTGTCTTCCAGATGAGTTCAAGAAGAGTTCTAAACATGCGGGTCTGAATTTTAAGACTCTTGCTTATGCCAGTGCTTATTTACATACCCAGTGGTGCCACTGCCTGTGGTGAGACTACTGACATGAGTAAGTGCTTATTGAGACAGAGAACCAGAAGACTTTCGAATTTCCTTAGTGAGAAATCAGAGATGAATAGTTGGTGTGTCCTAGGGGTGGTATTAGGCTAACATTCAGCAGATTCAAACAGTATTTAAATTGCTTTAATATTATTCCATCCAATCTGCTTGGCTTACACGATACTCATTACGGTAGTACTCGTGCTTATTTGAAAATACTTCTGTGTAATTTGGGAAAAACATTTGAGTTGGGTATTAAATACAACTGCTTAGCTACTAACCTTTGAAACAGGGACAGCTTTTGGCTTTTCTTCAGCATACCAGGCGATGTAGCTCTGGATGCTACTTACAAGAAATGCTTACCAAAACTGAATTTTCAAAAAAGCATTTCTGCAGTATTTACCATAAACAAAAAGATAAATGACAACTGTCTTTATTGTCTAATGGCAACAACACTTCCAATGCACATGTATACATGTAAAGATTCCAGAATGAGGGACAATTTTTGAAAGGAGAAAACCAGCAGTATCCCGCAGTACTGCAGAGCTATAGAGCACATTTGAAAGCTTGAGTAGTTCTTATGGTGAAGAATACCACGATGTAATTCACTATGTAGGATTTCATTTGGTTAAAGGTGCTAGTGAAATTTAGGGCACACCATGGCACCAACAGAATAATAGTGGTTTTTTCGGCTGTCTGAAGTGCCCTAGGAGCTGCTTCCATTCCTGGTTACAATATTCCAGGATCCTATGGTGGTAAATGCAAGATGGAAATGGTTAAGGAAGTCATTCATTGTTTCAGCATGATGTTAACATTTTAATTGCTATAGTGCCAAAATCAGGTTAACTTCTGAACCAGACTTTGTCCAATTGCCAACAAACGTACTGTTCTTAGATCTGTCAGGTGTGGAGTGTTGTGGTCTCAGGGAAGCCACTAAGGACTGAAGACTGGCTTACTCATTAGAAAAGACACTTCGGCTTTTCATGTCACTGTTCTTTACATATTCTAATGAGTTGTTGGGAATTCCCTGCTCTGAAGCTCCTGACCACTTTGTGCTTTCTATTTTAATGTTCCACTTGTAACTCTATTGTTGCTTTAGTACTATTAGTGTATGTTTTTATATTCTAATATATAAGATGGAGTGAATGATCTAGCCTATCTGCATGTTTTATCCTATCAAAAGACCCTTTTTTGTTGTGACACTTCTCTGGTGACCCTCTTTCAAAATTACTGAATGCTCACAGCTGGTTTCCATCTCCACCTTCTTCCCCTGAAATACATTCTGTGTTGAGTCATTGTCCCAGGTCAGCCACACCTGTAAAGTTTATTCAAGAACATTACAGGGATTAAGATGGTGACATGAAGTTCAAATTGTCCTGTCAATGATATTTTGGATAATCTTAAGTGAATCGTTTAGGTTTGGCTCTTCAGAATGTATTTCCTACCTCCCATAGATTTTGTACAGAAATTTAAAAAACGTCCATAAGTGGCTCAGATATTACAGCAATTAGAACTAAATATCTTGCATATATGCATGCATACAAATATATATTTAAGTCTGTTTTCTAAAGCTCAGGGTAGACCAGATTTTTATAAATCTGAATACTTTGTGTTCAAGTTCTGCCTGTCCCTTACTGTGTGATTTGCTTCTTTACAGTCTATGGGAATGTTCACACGAATACTATTATTGATATTTCCAGATTAATAACAATGGCAGAGTTTGTATTGGTGAGAAACTGGATTGGTAAAACTATCTAGAACTCCAGTTTTAAAAAGGAGTAGATGTTGTTTTCTGTAGCAATAGTTGTCTGTCTTTCTGAGCAGAAATTTAGTGTGCGGAAGGGCAGAGTTCAACCATTAAAATACTCCATGAAGTTCGGTGGACTAGGTTTTTGCAGAATTTTAATCTAGATAACTTTAGTGGTTTTGTGCCCTTATCTTTCCTACTGAGTTACGTCCTTGTTGGTTGTTCCCCCCCTCCCCCCCCTCGGAAGTCCTTACTCCAATATCCTGCTGTCCCATTTTAATTTTGAAATCCAATCCATAAATTCAAATATCTGGTTTATTTTTTTAGGAAATGGAATGCATAGTCTTTCAATTTCAATTTACTGTGACTTTTGTAGCTAACTAATGATGATTTGAGATTATTAGCGTTAAACATCCAATGGTTGCACAGATTGGTAGGCTGCAAAGGTAGAATCGCTGCGAAGAAAAATGGAGCTGAATGTTCGTATTAAAAATATAATTCCTTGTAATTGCCCACAATGTAGGACAAACCTGAAGGCAGTTGCTCAGGACTGTAGTTGTGCACTAAGTAGAGGCATGTTAAAAAGTGATCATGTTAAAAAGTTAGCTATTAGCTGGGCAGATTCACTGCACTGTTTTACTTATCAATTCCAGGTGTACTTATCAGAAGTGTTTTCCTTTATAACTTTCTGATGTGTTCAGGGGTATGATTCCTCAGCTGAATTCTTGTACCAAGGACAAGAACATGACTAATAAAGCTGTGGATCAGTTGGGCTCTGCTCCCAAATGAACTGGTTTATCCCTGACTAGTGTTTGACATAGCATTCATATATAGCAGCAGGCATGGTTCAAGTGAAATGTTCCTTCCCCTACTGGAGACGGAGTCTCTCTCACACAGGTGCTGGAGTTGTATGTGCCAGCCATGCTCACGTGTGGCCTGCTGACTGCATGGGGGGGGGGGGGGCTTCTAAATACATTGGTGACTGCTGTAAGTGCTACTTGTATCCCTTCTGTGATTTTTAGCTATAAGCGTTCATATGTTTGAGTTAGACTATTATCTATGCTGCCAGGACCACTTCATCTTGGCAGTTGAACTCATATACTCAGTGTTAGCAGTACATCTGGAAGCTTTCCTAGGTGTTATCTAATTCTTGTATTTTTTCATTTCAGAATTAACAATGATCTGTAGTGTCTATGAAAATGATTCATTGTGCAGTCAGACATTTAACCCAGCAGCTATTTGGAGTGTTGCTTCCTTTAACTTTTAAGATGCACCAAGGAATGGCATCTTGCTTTTGCTCAGCATACTGTTGCTAAAGTTAAGTTTGTAACTTAACTTTAGAACTAAGTTTCTGGATGTAAAAGGAATCATTAATTACGCACTGTGAAGTCACAAACTTTTAATTTTAGAATAAGTCAATTGTGTTGCTTGATTTTTCAGGTATCTGAATTATATTCTTAACAACCTAAAACCACTTTTGTCTCAGAATTAAAAATCTTACAGCTAAAAACCAACTGCATGAGTTAAAAGTTGTAGTTTACAAAAAAAATTTCTCTCGGCTCAAAGGTTGAAGTTTCAAATTAGAAGGCAAAATGCAGAAATTGAGTGCTGTGCAAGTGAGTTAGAATAGCTCTTCTCTTTTCATTATTCAAATATAAATTCCAGATTTCAAGAAGAGCAGGAAATGATACAAAACCCCAGACATAAGTACACAGGTTTTTTTTGGAAGTGCATGCACAAGGATTTTGGAAAAGATGGTAGTTTTTAAAGAGAAAATAGAATGTTTTCAGCAAGGTATTGGATCTAAAGTGATAAGCGTCAACCAAAACATCATCCTTTAAAGAATGAGAAAAGACTGACTTGGGTTTGTTTTTAGATAAGGTTATAAGGAAAATCTGACCCTAAGGCCAGAGCAGCATTGCTGCATGTGGTATGTACGTAGGATTTCACCAAAGTTTTAGCAGACAGGTTTGTGCATGCAGCTTGTTTGCCTTACTGCTAAGGCTTTGTTACAGACATAGGTACCACATGTATTTGCTGCAGTTGTCTTAGTTTGTGTATGTAAAACCAAAGGTGGTTTAATTCCTGATTGTTTGACAGCCTAATGCTGTTTTGTTACTGCTTTCATGAGTCAGCAGTGATGGTAAAAGAAGCAGTCTGAACTTCCTTTTCCTTCCCCCCCCCCTTTTTTTTTTTCCTTGGTGAGTGGGAAAGAACAGCTATGGGGGCAAGGCTGCTGCTTTTAGCAGTAGTGCCAGCTAAAGCTACTCCTTGAAGTGCCATCTCAGTTTGTGGGTCTGCAGTTGTCCTTAGCCTGCCATCAGCCACATCTCTCCCTTGTTCCTGTCCCTGTAACTTCTGCCTTATCTCATATGTGTGGCTCTGGGGCAATCCCAATTGCAGAGCTGATCCAGCTGAGATGCATAGGGCCAGCGGTTGTCTCCCATCACACTTTGGTCTTCTCAGCCAAACCGAGGGAAAGGTTGGCTCAAAAGCTGAGCTGCCAACAGGGCCAGCAAACTATCTTTGTTCTTTATTTGGCTCTGCACCAAAGCCAGCTTATCAGACCAGCAGATCTAACCACTAGCGTTAAAGCTTTTTTGACTTCCTTATACCACCCTCTTCCTTTTCCCTATCTGCATATCCTAGATCTCTCAGAAAGTGCAGTTTCTACTTTGCAGCTTCAGCAGTTGATTCTTCATGTTAAAACACCCTACCAATAATGTTTGAAAGATTGCAGCTTTCTGTGCTGTTCTTAGTTGACCTGATGCCACGTTTAGACCATCAAAGGTCAGCACAGACGAATCATCCCTAACATGCAACTAGAGGTCTACTGGGGATCTCTGCCAGAAGTTACCTACTCTTGGAAATCTTGCCCCAGTTTTTATGGATGAATCTTCAGTTTTAATCTTGCCTACCTTTACAACTTCAAGAATTTCATCCTACTGAAGGAATACCAGTTTCCTTATTTATAAAGAGAAGCAAACTACTCTTTCTAAAAGCAGACTCTTGCTGATTTTTGCTATGCTGATTTTTAGCAAACTCCTTGCTGTGTTTCGTCAAGTCCCCAGATTTGTTGTGTTTACAGTATTGTGGTGAATTGCCTTAACATAAAGGACTCTCTCATCTGTGCATCCTTGATCACTTGCGTTTACATTTTTAATAACTTCGCATAAAGAGGATTAGATTTACTAATTGGTTAGATGCTCTAACTGCTACTTTTAAGTTAAATGCGTCATGCTATTATTTCTTACAGCATCAAATTCAAAACAGTTCACCCACAGATCATCTTAAATCAGTGCTCACCGACTTTGTGCTTTGTACAGACTTCTGAAGTCAACTTCTCGGGGCCATGGAGGTAGATGTGCTGCCTGAACTGGCTTTCATGAAACAACAGAACTGTTTTGCTAGAAACAGCCTGGATCCGTTGAGACTGATGCAAGCAAATGCTAACAAGCCCTGCTTGATCCAAGTTGAATGGTATTAAATAGCATTCCTACTATACTAAGCATTGTGTTCTGGTGTATCCTAGTCCTCAAATGGTGCTGGAAAAATGATCTCTCCATTAAGTACATTGCTAATGAAAGAAGTGATATTTGTATTACTGTAACATCTGAAACTATCCTTAAAGAAACAAAGTACATGCTTTTTTTTCCTGCTCTTGTGCATAAAAATTGTCAAGCAACAAAAAAGTTGTTGGAGGGCATGATCGCAGAGTACTGTGAGATGCAAAAGGCGTACTGACTGGAAATGTGAGAAGAAAATGCTTCCTTCTACTAGAAAGCTAAACCAAGCTACAGTTGCAAGTTAGGAATTTGGAGATGTCTAGAGACAAAAAAATATTACTTCCTTGTCTTTTCCAGGTGAAAATAATCCACATGTCAATATTTTCCTTGTATTCTTCATAGCACAGTTTCAAGAAAGCATGCCATAAAAGCTTGTGGAAGGGAAAAGTAGAAAGTGCATAATACTATGAGTCCTCAGTGTTCAAACAACCTGTAGTATAACTCAATGTTTGAGTAGAGGGATATGGAAATCTAAAAGAACGTGTAGATATAACTGCTTTATGTGTGTATACTCACACTTTTTAAGGGCAAGGGGGCAGGATGGTGATAAGAAGTCAGAGAAACATTCATAATTTCTTGCTACTCATCAAGCAGCATTTTCTGCTGTTAGTGCTTCATGATCAGCTGGGGACATCTTAAGTTGTCTGTACCATTTTAGCAGCATTTTCTGTATTAATAATAGCTGCAGGATAAGTGATGTTTGGTATCTGTCTGAACCTTTCATTGGCTGTATGAGCTGTTCTTGTTTTTGTCCTTCCCAGGAGTTAAACGTAGCTGCTTTTGCCACGCTAAACTAATTGCAATTTGTTCTGCGGTGCCTGTGTGCAGGCAAATCTCCATGTGCTACATGGGAGAAAGCTGTACAAATCATTCTGGGCATGACAGACCACTCCTTCTTTTTCACAGACTCACAGAATGGTAGGGGTTGGAAGGGACCTCTGGAGATTGTCTTGTCCAACCCCCCTGCTTGAGCAGGGACACCCAGAGCAGGGGGCACAGGAACGTGTCCAGGCGGGTTTTGAACGTCTCCAGGGAAGGAGACTCCACAGCCTCTCTGGGCAGCCTGTGCCGCTGCTCTGGCACCCTCACAGGAAAGAAGTGTTTTCTCATGTTGGGGTGGAACTTCCTGTGTTCCAAGTTGTGCCCATTGCCCCTTGTCCTGTCATTGGGCACCACTGAAAAGAGTCCGGTCCCATCCTCTTGACATGCACCCTTTAGATATTTATAGGTATTTATGAAATCCCTCCTCAGCCTTCTCCAGGCTAAACAAACCCAAGACCCTCAGCCGTTCCACATAAGGGAGATGCTCCAGTCCCCCGATCATCTTGGTAGCTCTCCGCTGGACTTGCTCAAGCAGTTCCCTGTCCTTCTTAAACTGGGGGACCCAAAACTGGACACAGTACTCCAACTGTGGCCTCACTAGGGCAGAGTGTAGAGGGGGAGGATAACCTCTCTCAACCTGCTGGCCACGATCCTTTTAATGCAGCCCAGGATACTGTCGGCCTCCTTGGCCACAAGGGCTCATTACTGCCTCATGGTCAGCTTGCTGTCCTCCAGCACTCCCAGGTCCTTCTCAACAGAGCTGCTTTCCAGTAGTTCAGCCCCCAGCCTTAAATCACTTTTGCTGGCTATAAAGCATACTTGAAGTATCGCAGTATTCATTGCCTTCCCTGAGAATTTGGCAAACAGCTAGCCCATCCTGGAGTTACCAGCACGCATGTAACTGCACTGATATAGTTGCATTAATGAAAATCTTTGGTAAGTAATGCTGCCATGTCACACCCACGCTACTGGCATTGCAGCCAGGTGCCCACACCGAGGTCTGCGTGGGGTTTGCAACACTCCCCTCCCAAATGGGAAAAGATGCAGGACACAAGCATTTTAAAAGCAATGAAGTTCACTCCAGTTCTTATCTAATGAGATTCTACACTTTATTTTAGGAAGCCATGTAAAGTCTCAAGAGTTGTTTAGAAGAGTTTGGAAATTTCATTTGCAGTCTTGTACATGTTACACGTGGTCTCGTTAAAATCTAGAGAAAATTGGTATACGTGTTGCAGCGTGCAAACCAAGCAGAGTTTGCTCCCTGGTACTCTATAGAAAAACCCTATGTTGAAAAGTATCTTCTGGTCTGTCAGTTCTATACAATGTTGAAATGTATAAAACTCTTGGACAGTGTTTTAGCTGTGTAAACGAGTGCAGAACCACTGGGTGAGAGTGGAACTAGGGCGATGTGTGCAAATGCAGAAAACTGACAACTCCTTACATAGTGAGTCTGACTTAAAAAGTTGCTATTGATCTTGCCCTTGTTCTGAAAATGGCTACATTGCTAACTTTGTAGTACTTGGCTGCTTCTGTTCAGCTTGGTGTTTTTGTTGTGGGGGAGAATCACATTTATGGAGGTGTGGTCACCCTGCCATAAAGATACCTGCAAGTTCAGTGTCAGTCTATATATGTGTGTGTATATATAAATGTATATACGTGTGTGTGTACATACACCACTTGCAACAATGTGGTCTCAACCATGGACTCTCTGAATGTCAAAATATCATGACAAATTTAGCACAAACTCTTAATTCCATTTCTGCTGAAATTTAGTTGACAGTCACTTCAACCTGTGCTGATATAATTGTATCTTTATGTGAGTGCAGTGTATAGAAGGCAATGGGGTAAGAAATCCTGAAGTTCTATTTAATCTGCACTGTCAGTGTTTCTTGAATGAGGTATGTGCTTTCCTAGTTATACCTGAGATTTGCTTTAATACTTTACCAGCAATATTGTGTATATCTTCTTCCAATGCGTTGATTATAATGAATTGTATCAGCTGCAGTTTATCATATTGCAGAATATAAGAACCACTCAGGCACTTTCTCAAATTTCAAAAGTGAGTGAAAAAAGACGAAAGAAACTTTTGGTTCAGCACAGATCATGCTGAACTCACTTCTATGGCAAATCCTGTAAAGGACTATGGAAATACTTGCAGTGGAATAACTGGGAAGGACAGTGATGCTCGGAGTATGTTTTCCTGTTGCCCAGCTCCTGGAGGAGTCGTTCTCGCTGAAGTCAGTTTAACTGTAACTTGGCATAGGCACATAACAAGCTGCTGAGCAACAGAGTTGGACCTTCTTGGTGTCAGCGTTACAATAACCTTTATGGTGTACTTGTGCGGTATATCTACGCTGGCTTGTTCTTTGCTGGTACCTCTACAGTAGTTAGCCCTGGAGATCTAGAAATGCATTAGACAATTAGAAAAGGAAAAACATCTGCAAACAGAGTAGGAAGAATAAAATATCTAATCTGCATTCAGTCTTGATGATGGAGTCTTACAAAACTGGCTTTTTCTACAGGGTTGTGGTTTTTTTTTTGACATGCTACCTTTTCTCCAGCTAGAGACGCTGGCTGCAGTGAAGTGGGTGTAGTCTGTCAGGGAAAGATTAAGGTTTAGGAATGTAGAAGAAAGGGCCAGAGCCAGCTGCCTGCACTGTCCCGTCTATGTTGTCAAAGAATGCAGCAGGAGAAGTAGGAATAGGCTGGGCTATATTGCACTGGACTACCTATTAAATACTGGCCTAACGGAAAGATGGCCTTACCAAAAAGAACGTACATTCTCTTTTTTTTAAATAGAGTAAAGGGATACACAGTAACACTTCTGCTGCTGCGCTGGGTGTACTACGCTGCCCATAAGGAACCAGCAATCGCAGACAAAGGGATTTTCATAGGAATTGACTCCCTCACGCATGGTCGGGCACAAGTTCTTCAATTTATTTTTTAACTTGAATAAACAGAAATGACATAGCGCATCCCATGTCAGCCAAAAGAGCCATCTGTGGTCTAACCCTGTGACAAACAGTATAGCAATAATTCCAATGCCACCAACAGCGTGGAGTTTGCCAAAAAAGCAGATGCTGCTTTTGACATGCATCTTCGATGCAGTGCCTTTTCTATCCTATCATTGCTGTCTATGGAGGGAGGGTGGATAGGGGGTAGCCAGATGAGGAGAATGGTGAAATTGTAGGGGTTTTTTTGGGGAAAAAAAAAATTTTTAAAAGGTAACAAAAAAAATATACTAAAAAAAAAGCTGAAATAAAAACCTGCAGAGTTCTCCTATGGGCTTCATGAAACCTGGGATACTTGTTAAGTAAGAGACAATACTTGCAAGAGCTTATCAGAAATCTAATACAGTATGGAAGAACAGTAAATAGTACTTTAGAAACTTTTCTGCAGAGTTTTTAACTTTTCAAAATAAAACATTTCCTTTCCCATTATCTTAAAAAACTAAAGATCGGCCAAATGTATTTTATTTTTTTACTGTACTGCCACAAGCCGTTGTCTGAATAAGCGAAAGTGAGTATCTATGTGTCTGTACTGTGCTATTTTTTAGCACGGTACTTAGACTCATCAACAACAGCTCTGAGATACATAGACTTAGCTGGACTAACCGGCAAAGTACAATGATGGATGGCATCCATAATTGTTAAGAAAAGAGGATGGCCTCATGAATATTGCATATTTACTACTTTATGAAATTAAGGACTTATACCTATGGCCATAAAAATATGCATTTTAACATATCGTAAATAGAAGTACTTGAAAACAGAAGGTTTTCGATCATATTTAATATTCCCCATGGCCCCATTCGTTGGTACTAGAGGTAAAAGTTCACAACAGGCAATGACAAAAAAGTGAACAAAATAGCAGCTGATTTGGAGATCTGCATTCTTCTAATAGAAGAGTCTGTCCTCTGAACAGAAGTAACTGCCTTTGTGTGATGCAGGAAAGTCTCACTGCCAGAGCTTAGTTTTGCAAGATTTGCATAAGAGAAATGGTTACCTGCTGTCTCTTATTTTCCTACATGGGAGCCAGAAAAAAATCCAGGATAAATCTAGATCTCATTTTCCATACGTTTAAGTCCAACCTGGTGGTGCTGCCATTACTCTTCCCATTGCACTATAAATGCAGTGAGAGGATAATACATATTATTTATTTTCAGATCTCAGTACACTTATTTCCAGATTCCATGAATAATAAAAAGTAATTGCCATTTTTCCTTTGTATTTTTTTATATGGTAGATATCTGATTGTTTTTAATTTTTCTTTAAAAAAAAAAGATAGAACTCTATCTTAATCAGAGCAGTATTTTCTACTTTGAGGTACTAGTGCACCTTCTGATCTTCAGCCTTGCTTAGGCTTAGGGTACCTTTATTAAGCAGTGGTTAAACCTAAAAAGGTTCAGAAGCACTGTGAATTTGAGGCCTGGGGAGGAGGAGGAAGTGATAGGATTGATGATGCCTTTCAGTGTGCCTTTTGCTCTGCTTCCTCCCCTCCCATGACAATGCATGCTGAGAAGCTAATGAGTTTATTAGCTTGTGCTCCACTCCAGTCCACACCTCGCTTTCTGCTGCAGGGTGCCTTAGAAAGGGAACTGCTGATCTAGGCAGTATTTCCTTATTTTGTTGATGAAAATATCACATGGGATGGTTTCAGAAGTCTCAGTAAAGATGTCTAGATATTTACTGCTTCTGCCTTTTCCACAGGCTGGTTGCACTGGCAGTGAAGAAATTTTTTTTTAGTGTGATCTGTTTTTGACAGATCTGTTCTGTCTGGGTTTTTTATCATTGTTATTTTCTAGATTTTTTTTAAACTGATTGTTCAATAATTTGTTCCAGAATATTTCTGGGAATTGAAGTTGAGCTGACTGCTGTGAAATTCCCTGGGTCCTCTGCTTCCCCTTTTAAAAAAAAAAAAAAAATTAAGAAAAATTACAAAACATTTAATGTCTGACAGAGAAGTGAAACTATTTATAGGAATTCTATATGTGCTAGCTGCAGTTTGGCTGGATGTTTCTTTCATGTCCTGGGAATTCAGCAACTTTAGTGAAGTAGAACAATTCCCTGATTACTTGTTCTTTTCCTTGATTTTTCATTTGTTTTGGGCTGACACCTGAAGAGTGTTTAAATGGTGGTAGTGAGTACAGGTTTCCCATTTAATAAATGCTTAAGCAGAGTCATATACAGTGAGAAGGGACCACTATGACCTTCTAGTTCAGGGGTCTCTGAACCTCTTAATGCTGTCAGCACTGACATAGTCATCTGTCTGAGGCATATGCACTTTTTTCTGCAATTTTCCTCTTAAACCTCATAGCTGCTGCCTTCAGTGCTCTAAGAAACCTTCCACATGCTTATCACTAGCATTTCATGGACTCCACTGGAAATACGGCCCATGCCACTATGGAGGAACTTCCTGCTATCATATGACCCAGTGTTGCCCCTCTATCATCACACAACCCGAGACACAAAAACATACTAATTTTTGACTTAGGGTATGTAAGTACTGTCTTCTGAGCTGTCATTGAAGTGCCTCTGAGCTGTATGTGATTTGCCAGCTCTGATGTGACCATCCCTGGTCTAGTCTTATCTACTGCATAACAGGAGTTTTGAAGTTAGTTGCTGTTTCAGTTGAAGTGTTTCTCCTACCAACAATATCTTAGATGTTTCCTGTTGTGGAGAACATTGTAAGATTTTGTGCCCTGCTATTAAAGTGTACCAACAGATGTATAATGCAAGGGAGGAATTATTTTTATTCTCTGTACTCAGTTTCATGTGCTGGACTTGCTATCTTTCAGAGGCTTGCATGAACCCATTAGTATGTGAGTTAAGCTTCCCTGAAAGTGGATGTGTTTTCTTCTAATTGTAATTTGAATCCTTAGGCTGGAACAAAAACTTTAAGATTGTCTAGGGATTCAGTACCCTTTTTTTTTCCTCTGGATCCTGAGCAAAAGCCTTGGCTGGTTTCACTGAAGGAAATAGGTCTGTGTATTTATTAGAGTCAAGAAGGAAGTTGGTAGTGAATTCTTTTGTGTCTATTGCTCAATGAAGGGCTAACCACAAAAACATGTACATGCTTTTTTTTGTCTGGTAGATCTTAGTACCAAGCTTTCTTTCTCCAGGTACTTCAGTGTCTTGACTTTCTTTTACTATTCTTTAACATAGACTAGCTGTTGGATTGCTGCAGCCTCCTCAAATTTCACAAACTGAAACTCAAATATTTTGCTTTAGATGTGTCTAATTCTGTCATGGCTAGGGCATGGTACCAATGTATTGCTTCAGAGGATTGTCCAGGGAATCCAGGTATAAAACTGAGAGGGAAGAGGATACTGTGACTCATGATGAGCAAGTAGAAGGGAGGAGGGTTGAATGCATCTGCAAAGGAACAGGACATAGCCCAGTTCAGCACTTTAATTCCTCTCCTTTGTGATACTTTTTGTGCTGTGGTGTGGATAGTTTCATGTATCCAGCACCTTTTATTTGTCTCTGGAGTAGGGGAGTCAGTGGAGCACTTAAAAATCCCTGATGGGATAAAGTCAATGCAGTAGGTGAGCCCTGGGAACTTTGAAGCTTTTTCATTATCTGAGGCTTTAGAAGAGCCACCTGAATCAGGAGCTTCCTGCATCCATTGCTTGCTCTGTTGTTGCAACCTCTCCTGCCATCTCCAAGTTAGAGGTGTGGGGTTTTTTTTGATGTGTGTGTTTTGTTTTGTTTTTTTTTAATAATAATGACAAAACACCCTCTTCTTGGAGAAGAAACTGTTTGGTAGCATCAGTGTGGGGTTTGTCATATACTTAATGTGGCCTGGATTATGCTTCTACTTTAAGTGCCTTCATAAAAAGGAAATACATAGATTTGGTGCTTTGTTTCATTACTAGCAGAAGATTGCTGTTGTATTAAGCAGTGGTATGTATACTTTAAATAATATCAAATGTAAAAATATGGGAATGTGACGTTTTGTAACAAGCTGGAATGGTTTACTTCTGTACTTTCCATTGTTAGTAATCGTTGCTTTCTGGTGAGAGCAAGTTTAGTCCTGCTCTGTTACTGTGAAGGGTGCTTTGTCCTCTCAACATCCTGAGGAAAAGGAAGCAAAATAGCTGTCAGTGCGGAGAGAGCTTGGGTTATAATCACAATAGTCTAGAGGTGAAACAGTTAGGAACATCTGAGCTGTGACTAAGGATTCATGCTAGACTTTGTCTGTTTCATTGCTGATAGAGCCACTCTCCATGAATACATTTTAAAAAAGAAGCTGAGAAAAGCACTTGCTCAGTCCTGCATTTCTGTATTTCAAGGAAGGGCTTCTTAAATGGCTCAAAAAACAGGGGTATTGACTGCCTTCTTGGATGTTGCTGGAAATGTTTCTCATTCTTGCTGGTGAGATGGCTCAAATTAGTTAAAACAACAGACTTAAGACAATATTAAAAATTTTAAAAAGGCAAAGTGAAAATAACTTCACTTTTCCCTTTCTTAGATATGTGATGATATCTAACTATGTTTTTGTTTCCTTTTATTCCCTTTTAGTATGGAGAAGACTAAGTTGTATTTAGAAATGCAATTTTCGTAGGACTTGGCTATAACACATAGGCAAGAAAAAGGGCATAACCCTCTATTTTTATCATGCAAAGCTCCTCTTGAAATGTATTAAGGAATAAAATTAAAGCTGAGGGGATTTTTCAACCTGTTTATTACAGTCCATCATTATCATAATGCCAGCTGTAGTATTTCGGGCATAGCTCTTCCATGCCAAAATATGGAAGGTTTACAGACCTTTTTGGAGAAACCCAGGGCTGGATCTCCAGGTGCTCCTGGGCTGTCTGTGATATTTCATAACAGGGAGAGTATCTGCTTGATGCCAGCCTCCACCCACAGGGTCCTGCCTCTTCCTGGCACCTAGTTGTTTCTGCTCCATGGGGATGGAGCACCAACACCCATCTTCACCATCTAAAGGAAGATGGAATAGGCTTGGATCCTGGGTGTGCAAATAGCTCTGTGACCATGAGACATGATATCAATGGTCTCAGCCTTGTGCAATAAACCAGCCCTTGCTGGATTTGATCCTGTTGACTCTTGCGGTATCTCTGTGAGACCATTTTCTTTACCTGGGCAAAGAGAAGTTAACGTTGGTGGTTTAAAGGAGGAAACGGGGGAAGGTCTCGTGGTTTTTCCCTCCTGAGGAGATTTCCAACAGGAGTCTGGAGGACCCAGCTTCTGAGATGCTCTTTGTTTTGTACTGGTATCATCCTGAAAATGCTTAGAAAGCAGCTGACTTGCTGAATCTTCCTATGACAAGTGCTGACAGACTGAAGAACAACAGTTGGAGAACCTACCCTAAGGCAGGAGATGTGAATACAGCAGTGGCAGATCTTTGTTTCTACAGGTTGACTCATGTCCACTGAGAACTGGACTTGGAGAGGCCTCCAGAAATTCGGTTTTGCTTGCCATAACATTTCAGACATGATGATGGAAAAACCATGAAATACAATAGTGCAGGACACTCAAATGGTATCTCCACTAGAACTGTCAGTTTGCAGGCTTAGGCTAAGTGATCAGGGTTTACTGTTTCCTTATCTAAAGGAAGGTGATAAAGTAACTGTCTTCATCAGTGAGCAGTCATTTCTGTTAAACATTTGGAGTTCTTTCTGTTCAGGATGTTATTTTATTCCAAACCACCTCCTATTTTGTAAGTTGTGCACTAAGTGTGCCAGTGTCTTGCTTCACTAGATGTGGCACCTTCTGTTTTCTGGAGCCCTCACTTTCATTGTATGTGTAAGGCTCTGTGTTAAGTAGATTAATACATAAATAAAAAATCAGCCCCCAATTTAATCCAGAAATCTTTCAGATTAATGTAATTTACTATTTTTATCACTGTTGCACACATCCACAAGAATGTATGTTAATATTTATATCAATGCCAGTTACTGAAGGTGCTGTTTCAAAATGCTGTTTAGTAAAATCAGGGAGGTTAGGCAAAGTCAGGGTAAGCAGTACTTGAAGCTTAATCACCTGAACAAAGCTAGGCAAACACCAGTGACAAGATTTTGAAACTATGAGGTGATCCAAGTAGCAGTTCAGGCTAAATCAAATAGTTAATGTATGCTGTAATTTATGGCTTGAGTTTAGAGTAGATGTGTGAGAACTAACTCTGTTAAAAGTCATGGTACTTTTCCCATCGGGCATTTTACCTGAGCAAAGGAACTCATAATTAAATGCTAGCATGTTATATAATGTCATAGACATGCTTTTATTACACAAAGTTAGAAACTTAAGTGGATTGCTACCATAATAATCATGCTCTGTTTTGGGACAGTCGTTATCCAAGTTAACTTCTGTTTGTTGGAGTTCCCTTGGACTTTCGTACTGTGAAGGCAGCAGGGATCAGTATCTCTCAACTCCCAGGTCAAAGGAATTTCTCAGGGTTGTTCTGTTTTGTTTTGGTTGGGTATTTTTTTGTGTGGCTTTTTCCTGTTGACAGCGAAGAGATTTTTCTCCCCCTCAGCAGGCAAAATCCTGCTCTGACTCACTTTCAGTCCTTAAGCATAGAGTGGTTTATAAGGACAGGAATGGCTCATAAAGATGAGTATATTCTCCAGTTGTTTTTCAATACTTGTGATTATTCTTGTTTGGGTTTTATATTGAGAAGCAAGCACAGGCAGGCAGTTTTTTCTTGGTTTAAGGTGCTCCACGGGGTCTTTTCCATTGCTGAGCTTTTCGTTTTCCTAATGAGTACCTGTGGTTTTCCCACTACTGTGGTTGGGCTGTGGAGGGCTGGAGGGAAGGTTCCTCGGAGATCAGGCAAGGGTGTTGGGAGCTCCTCACAGCTGGCTCCAGAATGGGGTGAGGGGATCATACAGCATATAGGATGATTATTCAGCCACCAGCCTTTTTTGCTTAGATATTTGTTGAAGATGACAGGAAGGAAACTGCTGTGGGGAAGGAACGATTGCTAATTACCCTCGGGAGTGAAGACTAAGGAGGAAATGGCAAACCAGTGTGGAAAACTGTCTTTCTTGTGAAAAGGAATATTGTCACAAGAAATACTGTACTATTACTTAGATTCATTCCTCCTGTACTTGTGTTCAGTGTTTTAATTTATGATGCAATTATTAAAAAAAATTAATGAATGTGGTTTTATGTATATTATTGTAAACTGTTGTGAACTCCATATGATAAAATCTTGAGAGCTTTTGATATGAATTTGCAGCCGAGACTACAGTTTTAAAAACACAACTTTAAAAAATGGATTTCAGGTTTTATAAAAAGCTTTCAGTTAATGCTCATGAAAGCTGTTTCTAAACAAACAAAACCAAACTTTGGCCAGGTCTCCACTGCAGAATGTCTTGCCAGCGAGCACTGTATCAGCCAGGGGTGTGGAAAAAAGTCATACATCCTTGCTGACATCGATATGTTGGCAAAACCCCAGGCGTGGATGCAGCTGTGCCGGCAGGAGAGAACTTTTATCAGCTTAGCTTATGTTGTTTGGGGAGGTGATGCAACTAAGCCAGCAGAAAAACTCTTCTCTTGGCATGCGCTGTCAGCGTGGGAGGCTCTGCCAGCCCAGCTACAGCAGCGAGGCTCTGCACCGCCGACGAGCCTTTTGCAGCAACTGTAACTGGAAAAGAAAAGCCCCTTTGAACAAAAGAGGGACCTCTATAATTTAGTTTTTACAAGTAGTTGTTGATGAGGAACAGAGCGGAAAGAGTGATTCAGATTTTAAAATTAGGTTTTAATGTAAGAAATGTGTTTTAAGTCGTATGGCTTTAAGATGTCACTGGCCCTTCAGTGGGTATCTGTGTGTCGCTGGATTGCAGGGTTTGAGAGCTGTAGTATGCCCGGCACCTGTTTTGTAAAGCCTTTTAAGGCTGGTAAAGGTATGAGTTTCTGTGGAAGAACCGAAAAACCTTCCGCCTGTAAACTTAAGACGGCAACTGTAATCACATTTACGTTCCCATCATATTTGGATGTGATCACTAGCACTACAGTATCTTCATGTTTAAATAAAAGCTTAAATTTCTCAGAAAGGAGTGTTTATCTTTTACAGGAAGAGAGGGTTAGGATTCCTGCTCTCTGCACACACAGAGAGACAACCAAAGATTTTAAGGCAAAATCATAGTAAGAAGTAAAAGCAAAACTAAACCGAAGATACTGAAAAACAGACTGGAGACTCTTAGTCTCCAACAGTAATTACCAGTTAAGATGAAGACTGGTATGTGTATGCTGACTTTTATGGCAGCTGTGCATGCATGCATGCATGAGGGAAATGCATGTTTTGAAGCCTGGAGCACAGCAGTTGTGCATTTGATCACTGTTTGCATTTTGAGAACTCTGCTGAAGGCTTTTTGAAGAGAGGAATAGCACTGTGCCAGACTAAGGTTGTTTGGTTTGTTGTGAAGAGGTTTGGAAACTAGTTGCTCTGTCATTCTGCATTGCTTGTAACCCTAAAAATAATTGCCTGGCGTTACTGGAAGCAGAATGGTCTGACAGCCTGACTTGCACTGCTATAGTTAAAATCTGTCAGTGTTTCCATTACAAACTCGGAGGGAGGGTTTAATCTTTTTCCCCATTTAAAATCATGCCTGGAAGAAATTCTAGATCAGCGCTTCAACTCCAAGTATAAATCTTTTGGAAGCGATTTGCTGTTTCTAAAAATCTTTATTTAAGAACAAACAAAAAACCCGCCAACCCTATGGCAACGATGAAACGTTAAATGATGAGGAATATATTTCATTCTTTTTGGTAATTTTCAGTTCAATTAAATTAGGCAACAACAATGTTTCTACCTATCAATGCTGATTTTTATAGTGAGTGTTGCAGTTTGCTGTTCCAGCATATTACTGCTGCATAATAAACTTTGCAAAATGCCAAACTGGGTGATTTCAAAACCTCCTAGGTAAACACAGAAGAACCAAAAATTGTCATAAAGCATCTGATAGAAGGCATGCCTTTCTACTTTCCTCCTGCTTGGAATTTCATTCCAGTTTCCCAAGGTTCCCTCCAAAATAGCTTCACTTTTCTTGTGTATTAAGGCTGTAGTTTCATGGATGCTTTAAACCGAGGTAAACTGTAATCCCCTCCTTTCTGCCTACACATTCCTGTTCCCTCTGCCTTGTGACAGCCAAAGCTTCTGCGTAGCACAAAACCACATGTGGTGAAACAGATCAGGAAAGATAATTTTTTTGGTTCAGGCTGTGGCTACACAACTGTTTGTACTAGTCCAAAGAAGAGGGTGGCACCAGGGCGGGAACAAGTGAGTCTACACTGACATGTCACTTTATATTCCACTTCTTTTTTTTCCTTCTCCCCCTACTGTGCCTTTCCTCTGCAGTTCACAGGGTGGTTCTTTGCGATGAACTTGAGCCGTGGAGGCTCAGGCTTTTGCAGGAAAGGGGCCACATACAGCCTGTTCTTTTTGTCTGTGAAA
The DNA here is from genome assembly GCF_963921805.1 of Phalacrocorax carbo. Taxonomy (NCBI): domain Eukaryota; kingdom Metazoa; phylum Chordata; class Aves; order Suliformes; family Phalacrocoracidae; genus Phalacrocorax; species Phalacrocorax carbo. The sequence continues at coordinate 19,268,572 of NC_087517.1, read as the reverse complement.
ACCTTGTAGTCACAAGACTTTTACTGGCAACTTTAGTCTCTAGTATATTCGTTAAAGTATTCCTGTCTTACAACACCACAGATCTATTCATAATGCTTTCTGGACAGTGTCCTGCTATACTGTTGTTAATGCAAATGATTAAGACTGCTCTACTGCAGATTTTCTCTAGGATGTTTTTATTAGGGCCTGATTTTAAGAGCAATAGCATTAGATACCTTGAGGATTGGGTAGAAGTGCTTATGTGCCTATCTGTTTTGAAACTTGATTTTTTTGCCATTACATAGGATCTCTTTCTTTGACACCCTTGAAATAATCCACAAATGCTGAGATCAGTGGCAGTATAAAAGTTCTGCCAAGGCACACATTTAATTTAAAGTCTGATCCTTAAGCTGTCTATGCTCCCTCTCTATCTTTAAAAAAAACAACGGTGGTACTATGTGAAGTACTAAAAGCCAGGCGAAATATAGAAGGGGCTTCTAATTATTTTTGTTTCTGGATAGGTTAAGGAAATAGCATAGTCTTCATGTCTGCCACAATAATTCATTTATGATGTGAAATAGTCAGAGATGTCAACTTAGTTTATACCTGCTGGAACCTAGAGGAACAATCTCTTGTTTCATTTTCACATCAGATGCCACACTGAAGAGTGTTAAAATTCTGTGAGTAATATTCAGCAGAGGTTATATATAATTTTGAGCCTATGTCGTGCATTGAGTGTGCTTTGGATGGTGGTTGGATATATCAGAATGTGCCTGTCAATCCTGTCCCAAATGTAGTGTGAAAGCAGGTGTATTCAAAATACATGAGTAATTCCATACTGATTTAACATAGCGCTCCGAAATGGTAAACAGGCTACTGTAGAAATTGCAGCATGCAGATTAGCTTAATCTATCTATAGTTTAGTCTAATGTTCTTTTTTCTTTGCAGCAGTCCATTGTACCAGCCCACCCAATGGCTCCTCCTAGTCCCAGCACCACCAGCAGTAATAACAACAGTAGTAGCAGCAGCAACTCAGGATGGGATCAATTAAGTAAAACAAACCTTTACATCAGAGCACTGCCTCCAAACACCACTGATCAGGACCTGGTAAAATTATGCCAACCGTAAGTACTATGCTTAAACATAAATTATAATGTTGTATCTTAAAAGCTTATAGTAGGTATACAAAATGAGCGTTTGGATTATGAGGGAAGAAAAAAACCAGATGTGTAAATAAAAATCCTCTTGCTCTGGTAGGGTGGCAAGTTTCAACTTCCCTGGCAGTCGGAAGGAAAAAAATGCACGTGGTGCTTTGGAGAAGCAACGGAAGTTGAAATATAGTGGTGAATAGAAGCAACCCATTGTTTTAGTAAAAACTGTGATCACCCATACTGCTGCCTGATGCTGTTGAAACCACAGATAAATGAAAATTAACACCTAAATGTGAAACTTGCTATTAAGAACCTGCAACAGAGGGTCTCCTTTTCATGGCTGAGATAATTTGTTGATAGAAACTTCTCATGTAATTGTTCTGTATCACTGTAAACTACAGTGTGCATTTGAATGCTTGTCCTAGTTTCTGACTAATTTATGTTGGCTGTACGTTACTGCACAATTCTATTTATGATTAGAAATAGTAGATCTGCATAAGAACCCTCTCTAAGTGGCTGGAGTTCTGGGTAGACTTGGCTTAGCAGAAGGTTTTCAGGCAGTGTTGTTAACATGAGATTTTTTTTTTTGCTCGTGTGAGTTTTTGGTTTTGTTTTTCAATTTTTACAGCAGCACATGCCTTTTGGTTACTTTCAAATGTGGGTCAGCTGTCAAGAGTGTGCAATTATGTGTTGATACAAAGTTAAAAATCATGTTTCTTAAATGTTTTAAAAAATTTAAAAAATCCTTAGTACTTCCAAAATTCATAGTGCACTTTCTGGATTATTTTGAAATCAAAAGTACTTAGCTAAATTTTCAATACTCTAAGAAACACCCAAATATCTCTTGAATGAATGGAGAATCATTAAGATTTGTATGTAACAGTACTGTCTGAGATTCTCAAAGTAATCTTATGTTCAGTTGAACAGATAAGTAACTAGGAATATACAAAAACACATGCCCAAGATGACAACACAAGTTAGCAAAATAGCTAGGAAAACCTGTAAGCCTTGGATTACAGTTTATATAAGGCACCTTTTTGAATATTGCAAAAAATCTGATAGTGAATTTATAGAGAATAATTTTTATTTTTTCTTTTTTAAACAAAACTTGAACTTTCAGGGTAGTAATAACATATCAGTCATCTTAGTATTATAATAAAAGCAACTTGCTGTCAGGTCTTCAAAGAAAAAAATTTTCCACTTGGTCATTTTCCCAACGGCAAATGAAATCCATGTGTTTTACAGAAAAGAGAACAGATTATCAATCTGTGAAAAGATCCATTGATAAATTAAACATTTTTACAGCTTCCCGTGCAGCAATGATCTCTTGTCACTTGAATTTTAGTTGCAAATGCGTGTTTTAAAGAAGTGGATTTTTCCTTCCCATTTTTGTCTTTTGAAGTGATGAAGAAACCTTGGCCTGTGCACTCATGTTATGTTAGGACAGAGCTGTGAAGTTATTTTGCACTGGAGCCGCCCAGTAACTACTATTTGTGCAGTGGTTACTATAGCTCCTTAATCTCTTTCTGAAGACATTTTGGTTTGCACAGTCTTAGATGTTATCGATTCATGAGCATTCTAGAAAAAAATATGTTCAATACTTTGCTGTCACTGGTCCTTTCCCTCTTGCATAGCCGATGATTCTGATTTGGTTGTTGTTGCTGTTCAATATATAATTGTATTTGGAACAGCATGAATTTTGCAAATCAAGAAAAGGCAAGGGCTGCAGCCATGAAGTTATTAAATCAATCGTGATATGAATTTACAGGCTTGAAAGGCTGTGGCGTTTCTTCTTCTGAGATATTTCTCTCCTAAATGTCTTACTTGAGAGGAATGGAGGCCATCTCAAAATTCTCCATTTCTGCTGAGGAACCAAGTGAGGGGTCCAGAAATTTTAGGCTTGGAACATCTTTCAAAAATCTGGGTAACCTATTAAGACCCTTGGGCTTCTCTGCCAGCATAGCCCCATAGCAACTAACTTGATGCTGCAGTAAGATAGAAATGACAACACTCTCCCTTGACTGCAGAAGTTCAGGAATCCATTTTTATAGACTATAGGAAGTTTCAGATGCAAAATGTTTTCTTCCTACAAATCTTCCTAAATTTCTAGGACATAGAGGGCAAAATATTCTTGAAAGTGAACTTGCCATGTTCATTGTTTAAGCTGAGACAATACAAAATAAATGGAGAATAAAATCTTGGACACATAGAAATCAGTGAAGAAACGGCTGTTGACTCCAGATCTCTGAAATATTTTCATTAGAACTTTCCAAATGCCTAAGATTTTACTGGGAGGCTTTAGGGTAATTTTAACTCCTTTTCCCCATATATAGAGGATCTTGCTGTCCTAAGAGGTTGTCCGCTGGAGTGCTTGATGCTAAGAATGGATAGAAGGGCTGCTCTGCATATTGTAGAAATGATCCTGCTGGCTGACAATAAGCAGTTTTCAGTGGATGTATGGAAAAAGGTCACTGGCTTTTGTTTTATATCTTTTGACTGTTGTCAGACAAGACAGAAAAACACCTGTGGGTTGAGGCAATAATGGTTGAAAAACATCATTGTCACTACAAATGCCAGAAACATCCCATCTGCACAGATTTTCCCTCCCATCACCATGGACTTGTATCATATAGTATACTGAAAAGTTATTTTCAGTGATGATTATTGTAGAGAAATATTGCTTTCGATACCCGTAGAATACAAGGTAGAAAAATCTGTGTGGGTCTGGTTGTTCAGTGACTTTTATTTGCTTTAGTTGGTATAATTGCTCTAGTTCTCGCTCACAAACAGCTAGCAGTGCTAATTTTGGCCATGTTTTTATTTTGATTAATTATTTTTGGTGAATCACTAGGGAAACCTCTTATCAAATTATAGAAGTGTTGGGCTTGCTTTCCTGTTGTAGCACAGCTGTGCAGTATTTACGAGCACAGTTAGCAAACGTTTACCATTCTTGTGGAAAAGTATTTTCCTGGCAAGAGCTCAATTTGCCAGTATACGCTCTCCACCTTCATCGGCTTAGTTCTTTCAGGTGCGCTATTACGTGAAGCTTTCTCCTCTTTTCCAAGATGAAAAGAGGAATTACAATTTTGTTGTGAAGGCTTACCTGGGAGTACAACTACTTTTAGGCAGTATAATTGGCTTTTCTGTGGGAAATGAAGCTGCCACGTCCTGAATAGTTCATTCAAACTTGAGCCTGCTACTCCAGTTCTGTGTTGGGAAAACAAATTTCTTCATATCAGTTGTGCCAGAGGCAGAAGTGTGGAGAAGAATAAGGTAGGTATTATGTTTGTCGCAAGCATGTCGTAACAGCCAACCCAGAAGCAGAGCCCAGAGTGCCAGGGGGACACTGTGAGTCAGTCCTGGCCACAAGAGCTTTCCATTAGGTATGTAAGGGTAGGCAAAGCAATCGATGCAGTGGCCCATGGATACTGCCTTTCCCGTGGGAGGCTAGACAGGAGCGATCAGCTAAATGGAAGGATGAGAGCAGAGGAAAGGAAAAATGAGAGTAAGGAGCCGATGAGCACAGTTTGGAGAAGCCTGCAGGAAGATGCCTGGCTCTGCTGTGCAGTTTCTTTTCCCAAACCACGTAGTGCCATTGCATGAGCTCTGCTGCGCTGAGTGCACCTATGCCATGAAGTGCTGGTTTTGCAGGATTGCTGGAGCAGTGTTAGTCTCAGCCATGCCTAGTTGTACTCCCTTCTCCCAGTGTGGCTATTGATACTTGCACGATGTGCCTCCTTCAGCTGTTGTGTTGGCTTTTTGCTTATGAATACGTTATTTAGGCTTTAATTGTACTTTTGTATTTGGTGACTGTTAGTAATTTCTTGTAGCTTATTTAATATCTGGATCTGAAGATTAAGCAGTTGAGACTGCTTAAGTGATTAGGGACTTAAGCAAGTGGGTCTTAGATTCAGCCAGGAGTTTGTAACTTGCTTTGACATGCTTTCTAGGTGCTTTCCAGACTTTCACTAAGTGCTGTGTTTCACCATGGATGACCTTTATGCCCAAGCCACGTGGTTCCAAAGCTCTGTGCTTTCCACTGCCTTTGATTTACTTACTAGCCAGCCTGCAGCATGGCATCTCTGTAATGCTGAATTTCTTCAGACACCTCCTTTTGTGCCATTTACATCATTAAACAAGGATGATGCAGCAGACCCTTCATCCTCCTGACAATCCCCAGTCCCAGGGTGAGATTTCAAGCTTTGAGGCTTAACCCACATCTCCCTCATTCAATTCAGCATAAATCATCATGCCAGCCCTCCCCTTGGTGTGCTCCCTTCCAGGCTATTTGCTCATACTGTGTCACTTATATACACTACAAACAGCTCAATATGGTATTTTTTTTTGAAATCTGTTTTTGCTCTGGACAGTTTCACTTAAGACTTCCCCCTTAAATTATTGCTATATGGTTATATTGTGTGTTTAATGGGATTACAATTAGGAAAGCAGCTGGTCTAAGGTAACAAAGTTAGTGATATAATTACCACAACAGACATTGCTTTGTGCCAGGATGGTCAGAACACAAAAACAGAACCTTGTAGTGGCTGCCTTTGCTTATGTGTGTTAGGAAATCACGTTTCTTATTGAGAGTATATTTTAAGGATTCCTTCCTAAATACTCAGAATCATGAACACAAGCATAGCTGAAGCTAATGGCAGGCTACTGGTGGTTTTGAAATATATGAGCCAGGCCTGCTATATAGCTTTGTTTTCACAGCATGGGAACTTTTTTGTGTAGTTGCATGTTTCCCTGTTTTGGGGCAAGAGCACCTAAAAGTTTTTTCTATTCCTTGCTCTTAGTAAAACACACATTTTTATTAAGCCATGTGACAGCCATTAGCATATTAATGTTACTGTGTTCTTTGCTTGCTGTGTGATTGTGACCTCTTCCTGTGCTGCTGTTTCCCATCTCCTTCAAATACACTCAGGACTGAGAAGTGGTGAACTGGAGCTCAAACATTTACTGTAGCAGGGAGGTGTTGTCACTGTGGTCAGTTAAGAGCAAGAAATCTCATTTTACTCAGCATACCTCATTAGAAAAAACGACATGGCCGGACTTCAGGAAATAGTCTGACTGCCTTTTGCATTTAACTCTTGGGAGAATGGTCTGGGTGTGGGTCACTGCTGCTCAGCTCAATCTAAGGAAATGTCTGTAGCACGTGAATATAACCCCTTTAGACAGATGGTGCAATAAGGGAAACCAGAATGGAAGACTTCAAAGCTAACTTCTCCAATTTTTTAAAGTATTTTCTTTTCTCCTTTATTCTCCATTGTTCTTGCATTTTCCTTTCATGGTTTGTCAGCTGCAGTGAAATATTGCATTCATAATTATGTGGAATATGATTTCATTTCATATAATTAAGTGTGATACATCAGTGTCTCGGAAACTGTTCCCTTTGAGATCAGTATTAATACTGATTATATTGGAGCAGGAGTCTATTTCTTACTTTTTTTGGGGTGGAAAGAAGTCCTCTACAAATTAGTTTTTAGGGGTTTATGTAGGCATTTTTAAAAAAAGTATTGTTGCATGCATCTCTATAAATAACACTAGATTTAGAGGATATAATTTTGTTGCTGGAGGAGGTAGATTCTTTAGCAATTGAACAGTATGGGATTTGTAATGTTCAGCTCGATGTTGTATGGTACCAGCATCATCTTTTGTTGTGTTCTTTCTTCAAGCACTGTGGCATGTTTTGGATTTTGTATAATCTGCAGTAGAAGTCCCTTAATGGTACTTACTAATCCGGTTTTGCTCTTCAAAGTAAACGTAACACCAAGAATGGTGAAGGTATGTTCCCTAGATGTAATAACCAATTGTGTCAGTACTGTTGCCTGTGCAGGCACACATTGGTGTGGAACACAGTGCAGTGCTGCGGGTAAACACCCACAGTAACCTTGGGACCAGGATTTAGATAATCTCACTTATGTTCTGCCCAGCTGATGCACCCAGTTTCTCAGCTAGACAAACTGCCAGAGGAGGAGTGGCATGCCAGTATAGTATGTAAACCGGCTCCGCCAGCTTCTGTGTTAGCTGATGATCTTCTAAGAGGTTGCTGTCGAAAGTAAGTATCCCATTTCTACATCTGAGAAGAAACAGTGTTCACTTTTGTGTGTCCCTTTTGCCAGATGCAGTGGGGAGACGTAGGCCTGACATGGAGACTGAAATGTCCCTTTTTGTTAGGGCTTGACTTCCACAGTCAGGGCCCAGGCATTTGTGTGGTATGCTGTGGGAATTGCGAGTGGCCTGGAGAAGTGATGTTTGGCAATTTCCTTTATTTTTTAGCAAGTGCTTTCAGCAGTCATGTTACGAAGTATCTAGTCTGGCATGATGTGATGGAAGACTCTCTATCTTCCCCTCAATATTTGCACTTTAATTAGACAGAAATAAAATTCAGACAGCTTTCAATTCATGATCAAATTAACTCCATTCTGAAATCCTCTCTGAGGACTTCCAGGGTATTTTTTGGTACAATAATGCCTTCTTGTAGAATGTCTTTAGGGAGCTGTATGTATATTTGGGGAAATTTGTAATTGAGAAAAAGGTTTTAAAAGTTGTCCTCTAGAGTCCTATCCTCTGGATGCAGACAGTCTCTAGAGATGCCTTGAATTTAAAACAAATATAGTTTTAATTTTCTCTTTCCATTTTGTGATTAAGCAAAGACTGAAGTTTTTCGAATTCAGTATTTCATTTAGCCTGACAGTAATCAGCAGTTTCCCTCAGCACACCCTCTTAAAAAACAAGCAGACTGAAAACAAATGCACTGAAGAACTCTGTGGTTGCAGATGCAGGGACCCAGCGATTGCACAAGCTCCATCTCCCACAGGAGTTGAGAGTTTAGTTGCAGTGTGGGGCCGGAGGAGAGGTGATCCCATGGAATTTCCTCTAGGAAGTGGGGGCGAGGGAGGAGAGGAGAGTGGAAGGAATGTTTCAGCCACAGCTGCTTGTAAAAGAAGCACTAGGAAAACAGATTGGTAAAAGTTGCTGCCATGGAAGGTCTCGTGTTGAAAAACAAAAAGCTGATTTGGTAGCGTGGGGCCTGTAAAATCTGTGAGCGTTTGCAAGTGTGCAGGTATTTGTTGTATGGAGATGCAACCCTTGTTCCCTATCGCAGAGCCCCAGGAAAAAAATGTCCCGTGGCAGCTGGTGGAATCCTTTTGATCAGGGTCCTGGTCCCGAGCTTCCCCGATGGCAGGGGCCTGACTCATCTGAGAGGTGGTAGCACCACAGTTATTCGTAGGAATAACCAGTAATTCAAGAATCTTTTGAAGGGGATTTTTTTATTTTGGTGGACTACTGAAAATGTTAAGGAGTACTAATCAGGTTCTTCAGCAGGTTCCGTGATGACAAACATTATCCCTTCTCTTAGAGACCACTTAGGCAGGTGCCTCAGAAACCATTTCAAAATTGAATCAGCATAGAGCCTAAGATGATTCCTGGCCCAGCATGCTTACATTAAACTTACCCTTTTTCTCAGGATACCATTGAGCACAGAATGCAGGATCAGTATTTGCAAGCAGATTCTTACATCTGATGTCTAATATCTCATGTGGTTTCAAATAACACTTGGAAATCTTTGAAGTCTTGACTTTGTTTGCTAAAGGTTAGTTCTGCTTAGGTCTGATTTCTGTAATGTTAACTCGTTGAAATGAAAAAATGAACCATGTGATGTGACACATAAGACCAGTCATTTTTGGGGAACCTTTCAACCTTTTTTCCCCTCACATTGTTGCCAAGCTGCATTTAGGGTTGAGAAAGTAACACCCTAAATTGTATGCAATCCAGATAATAAACATCCATAGCAAATGTAAATGCAGATCCTGGTACCTCCAGTGAAACTTGCAATTGAGGAAAAAAGGGAGAAAAGCTAGTGCTTACTGTTCCCCACAGCTTCTACCCTAAAATTCTACCCTGTCTTGACATTCAGAAAGATGTCAGCTGTCTCAGTTCAGTTTGAGCAGTGCCTTACTCAAGACTCAGACCAACTTTGTAGAAAATTAAATTTCTAAAGGGCTGCTGGAAGAAAAATTAACATTTGATCATTTAAATATCTAATCTTTGCAGGTAGTTGTGCAGTGCCTGGAAAAGAAGTCAGATTTTAATTTGAGTGTTGATAATATGATACATTGACATAGAGCAAAAAACACTAATGAAAAACACAAGAAGAGACGACTTTATTTGGGGTCTGTTTTGACACTGTTCCTAGTACAAATATTCCTGTGTGAGTTAAGTTAATCATTAACAGAATCAATTTTGGTAGAAGAAATATGTTCTGATTTGTACTCCTATCCTGCCCCTTCCATTTGCATTTCTTCTCTTACTTTAATAGCTTATTTTCCCAAAAGAGTAAAAAATTTGTAATCTGTTGCTTTACTGCCACAAGACAAATCCCCCAAGATAAACATTGTGTGTTATTTCACTTTTTTTGGAGTATTAATATTTAAATTGAATTGATCATTTTGGCCATCTTAAATGTATTAGCCCAAAATGTGTGTTGTTCTTAAACGTTTATCTCCTCTATTCTGTCCAATTGTGTGATTGTGCATACTATCTTTAAAAAGGCAGTATAGACCAGAGTTTTCGTGTAGGAGGACATTGTTGACTTAAGGCCTTACACATTATCAGTATTTCAAATCCTAGTGCTGCGTTTTGGCTTATAGTCACTAACAAGGTTTCACAAGTCTACCAAAATACCAGCAATTATTCTGGTGCATTAATAAAGATGTTTTCTTTAATGTCTGAGTGAATGCAGTTGAGATAAGTGTTATGTTAATAGATCTAAAAGCAGGAGGGGAAAAAAGCTTCACACAGGGTAATACACACACTGGAGAAATCTCGAATCTTTTATTTGCAAACCGTAAATGTCAGAAATAAAATGATCTAAACACCGGAGAAAGAGCCAAGCTACTTATTTATGGTTTCAAGGAGACCACTGATAGAGTAATGGAAGAGCTTTTGGAGCCTGGAGACTAGCAGAGTTTTACAGTTCAGTACATAGTTTTATTTAGCATGTATGTAAAATCACCAAGGAACTGATGTGTTAACAAACCCCATGTAAAACAGAAGTGCTTACCTGTGCCCCTAAGATGATGGCAAGCTTTACACCTGTTTGTTTGCAGTATGCTCACAAAGGCTGGATCCTAGAAAGCACGGAGCACCTGCAGTACCCCACAGCTCCTATTGCCATGTTAGGGCTTAAAACCAGGTAGCGCTCCATAGCGTGGAATTAGGGTTTGTTTGATAGTGAAGGCTGAACTCTTCAGCTACGTAATTGCATAGTGCCAGATAAGCTCTACGGTTTCTGGTTCGTTCTTTTGGTGTGGTGGGTTGTTTGTTTTTTTTTTCTCCTTCTTAGCCTGTACTTTTGCAGTACCCCAAAGCAGAAATCTTGATCCCAGTGTTAAGTCTGAATCCCTTGGCTGAGTTCTGGAGAGTCTGGCAGAGTGAAGAGAGACTCTTTGCCTTTGAGGCCTGAGGGTATCAGCGTGGTGGGATATCCAGTGGAGCTGACATAGCAGTGTGCATTGCCTTCCCTGCATCATTGTAGTACTGCAATCTGAAAAGGAGTGTTTGTAAATCATCTGCCTTTTTTTTCCTCTTGATATCCTGTACTCAACCCCCTATACTTCCCATACTTGAAGTTACTTGTTTTTATTGTGTGGGAGGCTCTGTCTTAACTTTATTGCTAAGGCCTTTTTTTTTTTTAATTGCCAGAAATCTATTTGCTGTATTTTAAAGATCTCAAAGACTGAGAGGGAAGGTGTCACTCCATATTCCTTTTTCTCAGTGGCAACTTACAGGATTCCATGTTGTAGTACAGAGAGGTGCGGCACTAGGAGTGAATAACCATTAACCAGGACTGCAGTTGAAAACAGTCCATCATCATACCAAGGCCTCAGCATGAACATACTCTTTATTATGTAAATCAGGATAAATTGTTTTTTAATATCTTCCAAATATTCAGAGCTATGACATGATAAAAATATACAGTGATCTGTCCCACTCTTCCATTCTTCCCAACTGAATTGCATGTTACTTTGTTCCATGAGAAACTCTGAAGTTTTTTCCACCTATTTTATTAATTACTTATTCAGTTAAATATTTTTTAATTCTCTATGAAGTCTAGGTCACTTGCTCTGAGTTAGGTGGTTTTGCAAATGTCACTAAATATTTTGAAAAGAGTGGCCCTCCCAGGAAGAGGGGACAGCCCTGACTGTTGCTGATCAACTGTTTCCCATCTAACACTTGAACTGAGATCGAGGTGGTAGTCTAAGGAGCACAGGGTCACCTTTTTGGACAACTGACTTGTGTAGAATTGATATGATGCAAAAAGTAGGTTTCAGTAGATCACAGAAAGGCCTAAGTTGTTAAGATGTTCTTGGGTAGAGAACCAGCATAAGAGAAGTTTTTTTGTCTGATTCCTTTTAGAAAAACACAAAAAGATTGTTTTCTTCTTAAGTTTCTAATTAACCAATAAATTGTGCTTTTTGAAGCAATGACCTGGAGCAGACCCTGTGTTGGTCTAAATCAGTATGGAACATGGGACATCTCCTTCATTTGTGGTGACTCTTTTGGTCTTTTCTATCAAAGATTATGTCCTTTTAATTGTTACTTAAAATTCATTGATCAAGTGACACTATATTCTCAAGACAAGAGCCCTTCTTCACCTGAACTCACTTGGGTCCAAATTCCTCAATCAGAGGAGACCAAAGATTTGGACTTCTCCATGGTTGTAGCTGAAAGGTGAGCAGCAGCAAGACTTTACTTTCAAAGGTAACTGGTTACTGACCAAACATCCTAGTGTTTATATGGTGGATGTAGGTTTTGGGAACATTGTTAGATTCTTTATCTCATGGGATTAAAAAAATTAGATCATTTAATTAGAAACAGAGCAGAATACATCTAAATATATATATAACTCTAAAGCCAGATGCTCAACTCTTTCTAATTGTCTTGCCATGTACTTCACAATATGCTAATAAAAACTGTTCTGAAGAAGGGATCCACTGCTGTTCATATCACCACAACAAAACTAGTTAAATTTTTGCCATGAAAAAGGGGAAATCAGTTTCTGTTTCTCCAATGAAAATTTGAGTTCCTGTGATAGAAGACATTTTGGTGCTATTACGACATTTTAGCTTTGCACTTCTTTTTGTGGTAGTCAGCATGCCTTTTTTTGCCCTTTCCTTAAGCAAAGGGGAGGGAGGCAGCTTGAAGTGCAGAGGAAAGAGTAAATTTTCATAATTTTATATTGTAGTCAGGAAAGAGCAGTGTTTTCTGCTGCTCCTCAGTGTCCTTTCCAAACGTCTGCTTTGTTCAGTGGGACAGAATTTAAAGAAATTTTAATTGTTCCTCAGGGATTTAACTGAATTTGTATTTGGATCTGGGTCGCTGGTGTTCTGCCTTCTCCAGGATCTTATAGTTGTCTTCTGCTCGTGCTTGTGCCAAAGTATTTGACATCTCTTGAGCTCAGCTTCTGCAGTGGTGGAGGAAATGTGAAGCTGTTTCTCTCAAGTTGCTTTCCTCTAGTGGTAGAGGTCAGCATTTGGCTGTGACAGATCTCCTTTATTTTTTTGGCCGACAGTTCTCTGACATTCTTGCTGCTGAGATCATCCCCACTAGGGCTTTCAGAAGAACATCTGACTGGGGCTTAAATTCTTCACCTTCTGCTGTTCTGACCATATAGTATGTTATGGGAAATGTTTCAGTCCTTCACCATTAATAATTAATTTGCTTCTAGATACCTTTTGTTGACTCAAAGATCCATGAATTTGTGGTTTCTTCCATTCACTGTGATTTGGTTTCGGGTTTCGGGTGTGTGGATTCTTTTAATCCCAAGGATAATTTAAGAAGGAAAAAAAGTATCATTAAATTACTGCAGTCTGAGTCATACTTGGTCTGTGAGTTTAGTTCCCTGGCCTTCCCACACAGCATTTCCGATATGCACTGAGCTGAGGGTGTGCAGGAAAGACTGTAGAGTGACCTAGATACTGTTTAACTCTTTACTAATGAGTGGCTTTCTGACACTAGATATAGCCATTGCATTTTTGGATTCTCAGTCCTTTTCTGTGTAATAGCTGTATCCATTACATTTTCCTGCTTCTGAGTGTTTTTGACTAAAAGATATTTTAATGTTTCTATATGGATTGGTTTAAGCATCTTGTTGAGATAAATTGATTGGAAAAAATTAGTAAATGAACTGTTTTAGAATCTGAAGCATAAGCATTGAGATTCATTCTCAAGTAGAAGTTACGGCTTTCACAAAGTACTTCATCACTTTTAAGAGAAGTTAATTCTGCTGCACTCTTGCAGGCAAGGAAATAGTCACCTCGGGCTCTCAATTATAAAGAAAGGTCTGTAAAGCATGAAACACTTTGACCATGTCATACAAGTTCCGTTGTTGGCATATGTTGTTGAGTCTGTTAAAGAAAGTTTGTTGTGATACAGACTAACTTCACTGATTTGGGGCTTGCCTGTCAGCTTTGCTGTCATGCAGTGGTTGGTTGATTTTTCTCGGCACTCTATCAGAATGTTTTTTGAATAGTCCCTTCTGTGGCTGCTGGTGCTCTGGGTTTGTGAAATTGCCACAGCTGTTCCTTTTAAGAAATTTTGAATCCAAGTCTATTTAATGTAGATGCCACCCAGGGTTGCAGTTGATAGAGCCAATTGAGGGATCCCCATTTTCTTTGAGCCTAGTTGACCCAGTCTTGAGTCACCCCTTTGCACAGATGCTTGGGTTTTCCCTGTGTGTCCAGCATTAACTTCCTTTGTCTGTGTTCTTCACTGTGAAGCCCATCAGTCAAAGTGCTTCCTGATGGACACCAGCCAGAGTGCAGTCTGGGACACTGAATTTATCCTTCCACGGTGGCATTTGACATAGACTTTATTTAAAAAAAAAAAACAACAAACAACAAACCCCACCCCCTAAAAAACCCTCAACAGCAAACCCAAAACACTGGAAATGAGCGTCTGGGGATCCCATTAGTTTCAGCCAGCTTGGGTATGTTCTACATGGCAATCTGGTAGTGGGCAGTGCCCTGTGACAGCAGGTCTGCCTGCAGTTCAGGGCTAAGAGTAGGCTGAATGTGCAGTGGCTCCAGAAGACCTCGGTTGTACTTGGCTAGCTGCTATAGTGATGGGATCAGAACAGGTTAATGATGTTTTTTAAAGAAAATGGTATGTTTAAGCTACCAAAAGCAAATTTCCAGATAAGTATCTATTATATTCTCTTTGCAAAACCTGCAGAAATCAAACTGCCTCCTGCTGGCTTCAATCAATATTCAAAAGACTGTCTATCTTAAGCAGTGTGAAACTGAGGAAGTGTCACTGAATACAACCCTGACGCATCAGCCACAAAGGTTGCACTTTAGATTTGGTGTTACAGCTTGTGATTGCTCATGTATCTAAAATTTGGCAACAGATGGATAGTATTTTTTTAATGCATAATACTCCTCTGTCCCTATCTCAGCCCTTAATACTACTGCAGACATCTTTTCAACAGAGCCATGCAGTTATAATCAATAATATGTGAGCTGATGTTTCTGCTCAATAACATACAGCCACTTAAATGCCCTTCTGAAGTATTTTGACCCCTGGAGAGAACTACTTTAGTATGACCATTTTCCCTATTGAAATGGAGATATTTGCTGTTCAGTACAGCTGGGACTTGAGACTAGAGGAGCAGATTCAAATAGGGATCAAGTCTACATGCTGTGCTGTTAAGTGGGCAAGGCTTCTGGAAGGTTTAGCAGTGATTTTGAATAATTTGTCCATTCGGTGCTCTTCTAGTATGATTGATGTTAAGTTACCAGAAATTAAAGGAGATCAGATTCTAATATTAATTTTACAGTTTCTTCATAGTTATTCTACACTGGAATTAACACATAATTATTGAAAGCAGGATGTTACTATGAGTATTTCATGAAGGAACCACTGTTAAAATGCAGTTCAGAGAGACAAAGTTATTTGAATGTAGTGGGTTTTTTCCTCTTCTGCCGTCCAGACAGAAGGAGGTCAGTCAGCACTTTCCAAAATGAGGTGTTCAATTAGTGCAAGATGCAGGTAAGAATAAACAGGTATTTATGTGTAGAAGATATTTTAACCCAGCAGGCCAGGTCTTGGATTTATCTTGTTGGCTTAGTGTTGTCTTAGTATTACAAGAACAGAAAGAAAACATACAAAATATGCTGACATATTTTTTAAAAAGTTACCAATGACAGGCATTATTCCGGTGACCAAGCATCTTCCACACAAGGTAAATGCAAGAAAGCATTGCATGTGTGTACATATATATTTTTTTATGTATATATGTAATTTACACAATGTGAGACAGTGTTTTCTAGTTCAGAGCTGACAGATGGGTTAGGGCTAGGAAGTGGGATGTGGCTGACAGTGCCCTTGTACTTTGGCAATCTCCAGTCTCATGGTTTTCAAGGCTTTGCCAACAGATTCCTTGGGGCGTCGTTTGTTTAAACTGAGGGTATAAGACTTGGTTAGCAACCTTCACTAGAAGGGAAATTAATAAGCAAGAATAAAGATTAATCTTCTCCAGGTATACAGACTTGTAGGATTAATAGGTGTCTATCTATCCAGATAGGAACTAATCTCACACTAGCTAGTACTGTAGCCAGAATAACACCTTTTGATTTATACTGTTCTGACTAAAATAAGGGAGAAAGGTATTGGGAAGTGTTGATAAATAATTTTTTTCCCTTGCCCTGTCCTTAATTCCCTCCCCCAAGAAAAAGAAATATGCTTAGGAAATGCCAAAATAAAGGACAACACATCACATGTTGACAGTGCCTGAATTTGGCTTCCCTGGATGGAAGAGGAAGAACTGAAAAACAAAAGGTCTTTAGGTAGAGAGACTACTTTATGCTCCCAAGCTGATCTGTACTGTTTAGCACAGGGAAGAGGAAGGAGTTATGAATAACAAGAACTGCTTTCTTATGTCTTCATAGTTTTATTCTTTCAAGCTGTTAGCGTAGGCTCTGCAAAATTGGTGAGGTTGAAATTTGTCAAGATTTATGGTTGGGTGTAGAAATACTGCTTTACTTTCAGATTAAAGCAGCTAGCAGTGGTAAATCAATACAGGCATGTCTGCAGACCTGCCATGAGCTTGGCTTATAAATACATATCAGCATTCATCTGGTTTAATTTGTCATTTTCCCAAATCATTGTCCTGATTAGTGATCATTTCTCAGTATGAAAAAAAGGATAAAAGAAATTGCTAGGCTGTAGAAATAATATTCTAGACCTGTAATTTGAACCTGTTCAGAACTTTATTATTTTGCTTGCAGATGAATGATGATTTTCAGAAAACCCTGTATCTTTCATGGCTATGTGAAACTGTGCTCATAATTTTTTTACATTCCTTCTGGGAGCCACAGGAACTACCATAATTTATTTTCAGAGAATATTGCTTCAGTTTTTGCTTTCAGTTGTGTGTAAAATGCAGATTTTTTTTCCAGTGCTTTACTCTTAACCTAGGCATAATTTGTGTCCATTCTGTAGTCTTAAGGTAAGACAACAACAGGGTGAAATAATTTGCTTTCTTAAAATAACATGACTTTGTTCTTCCATCTTGTAGCTGTAGGAAACCGTAACCCCTTCCCGTATACCTGAATAATCTTGTCAGCAGATGCACAGGCAAACTCCTGCAGAAAATGCAGGCTGTCCTATGGTTTTTGAGTAAGAACAATTGTAGTAGTAAAAAAGTGGGTTAGCCAAGAATTCCACACCTTTTTAATAGTTCTTTTTGTAAAGAATGCTCCATAGTTTGGTCTGCTGAACTGGATGCTGGATGA
This sequence comes from Phalacrocorax carbo, assembly GCF_963921805.1. Classification (NCBI taxonomy): domain Eukaryota; kingdom Metazoa; phylum Chordata; class Aves; order Suliformes; family Phalacrocoracidae; genus Phalacrocorax; species Phalacrocorax carbo. The sequence goes on along the minus strand of NC_087517.1, from coordinate 19,251,639 downwards.
AACAGATTAGAAAGTGCAGCCTTGTTTGTAAAGCAGGAATTGAGAGGCAGACATCTTGATTTTTTTTTTTTCCCTAACGTAGCATTTACTGATGATTTCTTGTGCAAATATCTCCATATGTTAGCTGATTTATGATAATTTATGATAATTCCGAGATTCATTGTTTGTGACTATCTGAATAACTGCACAAATAATTTTCATATGAATGATCCTCAGTCAAATGTCTTATGGTAAAACTTTCTATAATGCTTTCAGTATAAGAGTACTTAATATAAATTACAGTATACTATATTAGAAGAATAGTAGCAAATCAGTTTCTAAAGAATTCAATCTAATTTACGCACATCACTTCATATTCCGTCCAAGTGTAAGATATTTTTCTCAAAGAACAATGCCACATAATTTAAGGAAAATGCAGAGTGGTCCTTCACTAATGTTGGTCATCTAAGTTGGTAGAACATTGGCAGGAAACAACTCTCTTAATGTCAATTAGCATTTGTTATCCCTACAAACAAATGTTTGAAATGTAACATAACTACGTAGTTCCTACCTTTTAAAAAACTTTGCATATGAGTTTTCAAATAGAAAAATCTTTTAACAGTGTGGGCAAAAATAAGTTATGAGGTTTTTACTTAGCTCTGAACTGTTGATTTCATAAACTCTAAAGAGGATAAGCGGTTTCTTTTTCTGAAAAAAAAACCAGACACTTTGGTTAATGCACTATGATTTTTATTATCTTTTTCTTCAGTTTAAAAGAAAGCAAGCTATGGTTACTTAGAAAATACTTCACTTCAAAGTGTGCCAAAGAGGCAAATCCGTTTGTATTTCTTAACCGATAAACTTTAAAATAATGAGGCTACTGAACTGGTAGATAGCTGAGCAGATGGTTCAGAGATTATGCTAAATCACCTTAGCTTGTCAAAAGCTAGGTTGCGTTACTATAGTGGTAGTGGCTGCATGAAGCACTGAATGGGATCATTGTGCTCAATTTGTTGCTTGAAATTCCATTTTTCTTCATAACTGTAAAGACATAAGATGTCACATGCTAAAACAGATCTGTAGTCAACAAATTTAGGACCACCATATTAGTATCCTGGCTTTCATAAGAATCATTTGGATGATGAGAATCCTTAGGTGTCTGAAATATGAAAGATGATCTCCTATGCAGTGAAGAGTTTGGCTCTGCCACTTCTGCTGCTCTTGCTTTCTCCTTTTTCAGTGTCTAGAGCTGTTGCTTAGGTCTCTCCCTACCATCAAGCTGAGCATTATTATTATCTTGCTAGCCTAGGAAAGATTAAATGGAAATTAAATACCATGTGTTTAGTAGTAAAAATCATGCTGCAGCTGAACAAAGATAGGCCAAGATTCAGGGCTTTGAAAAAAAAAAAAATCTCACCCTAAGGAGCAGGTGATTATTAATCATAGTTCTGCCAAATATCTGTATTCACATCTTCAGCAGAGCAGCTCAGGCAACAGATGCTGATAAACTAGTCAGAGCCTGGAACAGAACTTACAGGTTCATCCTTCAGAATTTGCCTTTTTTTTTTTTGATTAGCAAAAAAAGCCCCCAAACAAACCCTAAGGTAAAGATTTTATACTTATGTTTTTAAATTTCTCATTATTTCAATTCTACTGCTGTTTTACCTCAAAGTAGCATCAGTTGAATTCTTCTCTATGCCTGTCAGGGAAAAATATGAGAGCCTTCCCTTTCAACTCCAAAAGCTCTTTGTGGGAAGGCTTCATGGATTTTGGTATTTTTTCTCCTTTCTCCATGATTGTGTCATAATACTGAAGAATAACTAGGGTTTTTTTCACATATTGCAACATTCTTAACCTTATAAAGTAAAACTAAATAAATGTGCCATTACTTTATTTGTTGATTTAACGTTGACAGAGGAAAACACCTCTGCAGGGAATTGTTGAAAAATCTGTTCATTTGGTACACACCAGAAAGTCACATTAGGAATGCTGTTTGTGTCAGCTGTAATACGTCTTAAACATCTAAAATATCTAGAGATACTAAAAAACACAATTTTCCTCAGTTGTACTAAATGAAAGGGCATTGTACAGTGGGTTGTGCTTTTAAGATAATCACTTTGTTATGCAGAAATGAGCATACTTAATTGAAAAACCTTTGCAAATGTCATAAAAATAACTATATGATGCTAACAGGACTTTTTCCCCTTGACTTGCAGACAGCTTCTAAGGAGTGGGTAGAGATCACTCACATCTCTACAAAGCAAAAGGAAGCAAACATTTCCTGACTCTAAAAACATTTCTTCCCTGTCCCCACAGATCATCCTTGGCTAAACCAGGAAATAAGTACTCTTAAGAAAAACAAAATGGGTAGCTGAAAAATAATAATATCCGAAATCATCTTCCTGTGTGTCATTTTGCTGTTTTCGATTCCTGGTTCTTTTTAGCTATGGAACAGTTACATTTGTGTCGAGCCTGTACACTATAAACCAAACATGTACTCATAAAATACTGCTTTTTATCTGTTAAAATTAATACTGTCCAAGAAACTGAGAAGGTATTTGTTCACACTTCACCAAACTGTGTATGTCCATTATGCTGAGCGTCTGCTCTTCTAAGGACGGATAACTATAAGAGCTAATAGTATATCTGATTTTTACATCTAGTTTTGCTACTTTTGATTACGTCTGAGTGAAATCTGGAATTGTAACCTACTGAGCCTGAAAAGATCATTTGTACCAAAGTAATACTAGGTTGTACTAGTGTGGGTAACTGCGTCAGTAACAATGACGATATATGCTTTTATCCACTGATCCCTGTTTAAAACACAAATATGCAAAACTTAAATGAAGAATTAAAGGTAGAGAGGTTGCAAAGAAAGCTTTCTTGATCTTGAAGAATTTACAGCAGCATGTAAGACACTTGAATTGTCAGTAAAGCCAAAGATCTGTGGCATTGGGAGGTTTTTGTTTGGTTTTTTTTAGTACACAGATCCCAACTCATCAAAAATAGTCTTTACATGAATGGACAGGATGTAATTTTAGTCATTTTATAAAGAAAATCAAAACAGTAGTTGGCTTCCATACTGATAAAGAATACCTCCAAATAGATTATAATTTATCTCTGAAGTAAAAAAATAAAAAACGTCAATGAGGACTACTTAGTATTTTCAAAATATCCAAATATCCATCTTTCTGAAGTACCGGAGAGTCGAAGGGACAATTAGTAAGAAAGGAACTAGCTTTGTGTCAAAACCACATGGCCATTTGACAGAATGTTGTCAAAGCAGCGCTCTAAGTTTAATTTAGGTTCATAAGGAAGTCCTGTTTTGCACATAGTGGAAGATGTGATCCAATGCCTGAAACGGCACATCTGGCTGAGTTGATTAACCCAGTGCTTGAATATATGAAGTTAGTATAGGAGATTTTGCGGAACCAAGCAGATTTGGCTAATCTATAACGATTTCAAAATGAACTTGTACTAGGCTAGGTTATGCATAGTCTTTAACTGTGCAAATAAAACCAAGAAAAACATAACGGCAACTTTTATTGTAATATTTAATTATGCACTAAAATTGATTGGTCCGGCTCTTGGTAGTAGGTACTTGTTATATTCCAGTAGCAAATCTTTAGGTTCATGATGGCCATAAAGCAACTGAGTGATTCCAAAGAGCTTCTCAAAGAACAGTGTGTCTTCCAACAACAGAAAACACAATACAGACAAAATGTTCTTAGCAGTGTCTCTTCTACACTAGGGCAGAGATGTGGTGAAGGAAAATTTAAAAATGGAAACCATATGGTTTGATTCTGTTCTCCAAACTCGGTATTCTGCTGGATTGAATAAATGTCTTTATCAAGTTTTTGTAAGAGAACAATTACCCATAATTAAATAGCAGGATTAGAGTAGACTATCACGAGGATTAACAGTATTGTATTGACAGTTATTTTCTGCAATTTCCCTTACTGGGAAATTAAAAATTTGATACATGGAGAAACAAAAAGTCCCTGTGTTTATCTAAGCTTAGAATGGAGCAAGAGCTTAAGGTTCAGTACACCACTTTCCCAAGACGCAGTGGAGAGAGGGAGGTACAGGAGCCAGATAAAACCTTTTGTACTGTGCAGAGGTGTTTTTTGGATCCAGCAGAAAATATTACTGGGGCTCCCTACTGAATTTTTTGTGTTCAGCCAGGTTCTCTTCCCTTTCACAATTCCACCTGATAGTGAGTTCATGTACTCAAAGCCACTTATATGTTGTGAAATCCATGCCTGGTTTTACCACATGATTCTGACTCTTAGAAATAAAGAGCATTCCATGAAGGGCAGTGATAAGATGCTAAGATGTAAAAATTAATCTAGAATAAACACAGAAGGTGTGTAACATTGTTTCTGCATAGCAGAGGAGTTCTGACAGCACTACAGTAATGCAAAGGATAACAGCAGGATCTCTAGGAATGCTGCTCTTTACAGCTGGACTGGACTTAAGCAAAGAGAGAGGACTGCTCATCTTCAACACAAAGTTTTGGGTGACTCAGGATGGAGGACCTAAGCAGCTCTAAAAGGCAAGGATTTTCCGTGGTAGCAGAGATCCTTCTGGTGTGTTACTGTCTGAGTCAGTGGCAGGTGGTAGAGGAACCCTTCACAGCACAAACTGGAAGACAGTTTGAAAGTACTGCAGAGGGAAGCACTGTGAGCTTGGTGATATGAGCTATATTACAGTAAGCTATTGTGGACAAAGATTTGAACAATTCATTCCAGACAACCCCTATCAAGCCTCTCACTGCCTGTTCTTATTGTACCTCTGCTAATGCACACATAGATAAGTTCTTTCAACACTCAGAATAGCACTTGTGGCAGAGACTTCAAGCTCTCTTTAGTTCCCCATTCTTTGTCACGTTCACGATGGCATCTTATCGCCCTCACGTTTGCAAGTATGTTTGTTACACTAGCAGATGTACAAAGGGAGAAAAATAAACACTGGTTTGGTTTGATCCATGTACTTAGTTTTTTAAGGACCCTTTTCTTTCATCACCATGGAGGTCACCAAAATTAGGCTTCAGAGGTGTTTTAAATGTCAAAAGTTTTCCTAGCTATTTGTAATAAATCTGTCAGTGTGCTTATTTGCACTGGGTTTGTCCGTGTTGCTGAGCAGTGTGATTTTTAAAAAGTACATGTTGATGCTTTGCTTCAAGCCTTCCACTTCAGAAGTATCTAAGACAAAGGTATAGTCCTGTGTTTTGACATTGACATTGCCTGGCAGTAGGTCTTACTAGGGCAGCTGAGTACGTGGGGTTACCCTTTCATTTCTGCACAAAGAGTGTGTAATGGGCAGCAGCAAGCATTATCCTATTAAGCAGCAGTACTGCTTATCTTCCTAACTTGGCTTTTGAACAAGTTTCTTGTTTATCTCATACCCAAATATACATTTGTATTGGTGTTCAGTACTATAATGATAGCTTGTACACTGGTACACAGACTGTTACTGAACATACCACTTTTAATCCTATAACCAATGCACCCTCAGTTACTTACCTGCCTCTTACCCAAACCCTCTCTTCCTTAATATGTCAGTTGACATTGGTACAAGTGCTGTAGAGAAGAGAGATGCAAACTTGAAAACATTTCCATCTCCATAGATGTTAACAGCACTCAATAACAACAAAAAAACACAGACAAAAAACCACACAAAAAACCCAAATCAAAAACAAAACCTCAACACGCCCCACACACAAAGAAAAATCCCAGACCCAAGCTCTTTATTGCTGCTGAACATTCAGTTGACATTATTTTGGGGAGAAAAATAATCTGCTTAATAAGGAGTAGCTAGCTGGCTGTCACCAGACAGATTAGCAGCTATTTCTCAAGATTAGCACTTAAAATAAAAGAAAGCATATTTTAAAAATATGCTTCAGAGGAAGGGGAATGAGCAATCACTAATCATTGTAGAAGTGATTCTGCTAACCATAAGAGATGTACTCTGCCGTAGGTAGCAAGTCTCACTGACCGTGCAGTAAGGCTTTGGAGCAGAAGAGTGGCCTCAGCAGGGTGCCTAAGACGACTAGATATGTGTGAGCTTTTAGAGGAATGATGGTCTTCAGGCAAGACATAACATCATAGATGTCTTTGGAATATAAGTTTTCTCTTGCTTGCTATACTCCTTTTTGTAAGCAGGCAATACAGATTAGTTTGCACCATGGCTTTGCTGTGTTTTATAGCTCGTTGATTTCTCGTGGGTCTTGATTGCAGTTGAATGCAGGAGCCTGTGTTAACAGCAGTATTAGGACTGCAGAATTCAGGAGGAAGGAAGTAGATCTTCATGATGGTTATAATTTGAAGGAAGCACTTATGAGGAACTGCAAGGAGTAATTCCCCTGATATAAGACCGTGTGGTGGGAGCAAGGAGGGGAAGCATTTCTCTGCTCAGGCCATGTGGTGGCATAAACTGCGTTTCTGTGCTTCATGGAGTGAGTGGAGAGCTAGCACTTGGGAGGAGTATTCACAGGAAAAATCATAGAAGTCCTGGCTATAGCTGCTGTTGTTATGCTGGTTCTCCGAATCATTCCTAGATGCACACTGCTGAAACTTCCTGGCAGTCTTCCATGGCAGCTGGTTCTTCGCAGGAGCCGTGCTATCTAGGACAGTGAATTAAATCACTAGTGGTCTTGCGTGTTGGAAGACAGTCCATGAAGTGGTTGCAAAGAACAGACATGCAGACACATGTTTTTACAGGCTGGTGTGTGTCAGCATCTGTGGGCCAGTGCAGTCCATAGCCAGCCCCTGATTGCCCTCCATGACTAAATTGGCTGATGGTTGCAGTTACTTTGTTTACATAGATACCCGGTACTGTATTTTTTTTCCACCACCACCACTACTTCTTCCACTCTCAAGAACTGAACAGTAGCAGGGACAAGATCATCCTTCAGGGATTCCACCCCACCCCACCCCCCACCCCTCCAAAAAAAAAAATAATGTTATGGAGCTTTTCACTTTAAGAAGCTTAGAGAAGCTGATAGGGTATGAAGAGTGCTGGCCATCAGATATAACGCTGGGTGCAAGCAACTTGGGACACAAGAGTTTAGTGGATCTTGAAGAGCACTGTCCCTGAACAGTTTGCCTCTCAGTTATAAAACGTATGTTTACTCTGCACTCTGAAAAATTCTGGAGAAAGTTTTCAGAACTTTTGACTTACGAGTTGTAGAGCTTTCTAAGTGACATGGCATATTTGGAAAATAAGGAAGTACCTGCTCCAATTATTAGGCACAATTTCTATTGCTTTATTACACCTTCTAGTATAATATGTTTAGGTATGCACTTATTTTCATTGACACTTGTACACTTTTAGGCCATAGATGGATAGTTCTATTTTATATCAGTGTAGATGCTCACAATTTCAGACACAAGAAGGAAGCCAACACCTAGTTGGCTAGTGTCCCAGGTTTACCCCCTTGCAACTATTTGAAACCATAAAATAACTCATTGCATGAACAGAAGGTGCTTGAAACTGGTCATAAAGAGTGATAACTACATTGAATCATATATTTAAATGTTCTTTAGGGGGAAAGTACTTCGTAAATGGGCTTCATCCTTCAATAACTATCGCTTTACAAGTGACAAGTTACTTGAGTACTCTTAACTAGCTAAGGTTAACTTTATTTATTAGGCCTCTTATCTATTTTGAAGAACTTTTAAGACTAACGCAGCCACGGCAGAAATTGAGCTAGTTGTCTTTTGAAATAATATCTTTTTGAAATGATACTCACTCCATTGAAGTTACATTTAGGAGGTGAGCTGGCAAAATTTCATTCTTCCTGAAATTCCACTTTGTTATGCTAATAACATTTCTCATAATTTTCAGTTCATTTTGGGTTCTTGTGCAATGATAAAGAACTTATTAGCACACACTGCTTAGATATACCTCTTAATGTAATAATTTACATTATATTCTCATGTGAAAACAAAACTGAGTTGCGTTGTTTCTCTTGTGTACTCACAGCGCTGTATCAAATGTAGCTCAGGCAAACACTGGAGGTTGTGGTAAGGAACTTTGGAAACTTGTGCTCTATTTCTGATGCCGCTGCAGGCCAACGGAGTTGCTTTTTTTAAATTGAAACTGGGATTTTGACTTCCAAGGAAGATTGCAAGTTTTCACCAGCAGTGGCAAATTCTGCTCTAAATTTGATCAAAAAACCTAATACTGATAAACTGAGCACTTTGGAAACAGCAGTTGTTCCTTATAGCTGAGATTGCTGCCTGCCTGTTTCCCAAGCTTAATTGCTCTTAGATTTCTGGGTGCTTACCTTTAGAATGCATAGCAGATTGGCACCTGTACTGCTCAGTTATTGAGAAGCTGAGGAACAGGCAGTGAGCGTGGGTTTCGTGGGGTTTTTGGGTGGTTTTTTTTTGTTTGGTTGGTTTTTTTTGTTTGGTTGGTTTTTTTTGTTTGGTTGGTTTTTTTTGTTTGTTTGGTTTGTTTTGTTTTTTAAACAAAAAAGCTTTTCAGAGGGATGTTTTGGTTTGAGTTGAAATTGTTTACATTTTTGTTTTCCATTTTAAAAATACAGAAAATTCTTTAGCACCTTTGCTTTCATAAATCTGACTTGGCACCTTCCAGAACAGTGTTCTAAAGAGATATCTATGTTTTTTACTCCACCCCACACCTCACCTGTGCTGTGTTAGTTAGCAAGCCTAGCACCAGCAAGTCAGTTTTTCTGATTTATCTGGTATGTATCTACTGAGAGAGTGGAAGTTTGCATCTAAAACATCATTCCTTATATGTACCAGGATTTTAACTGTGTTGTATTCTTTTCTCTAAAGCACTTTTTCTCTGGCTTGTTTTGGGATTCTTCTGTGCCACTGGGAACATAGAACAGAAAAAGATCACGCTTGAAATTGTTGACTTTTTTTGTCACTTCTGTCTACGTATAAGTTTTTGTTATGTAATTATGTAGTGTATATATTATTCCTTTTGCTTGAAAGTAAATGGTAGTAAGATATAAAATAATATGAATTGGGTATTTGTTGTAATAGGATGGGTTTTTTCCTCATTTTCCTTACATATGTATAATAAATTTTAGGTATGGGAAAATTGTATCCACGAAGGCTATTTTGGATAAGACGACAAACAAATGCAAAGGTATGTATGTTTGCCTCTAAATTACATTCACATGAAAGTCCTAATTGATTCTATCAAATACACTAATGTTGAATTTTAAGTGCTTTCAACTTGCCTCTTTCCTCCCGTGCCTTCTTATTCCTAAACTAGTCTTATTCTTGCCCATGGTCAGTGTATTCAATACATTTGTTTCCAGTGGAGCTGGCAGACAGCCTATGTCAGAGGTGCAGCCAAGCTGGAGTGAAGCTGACATGCACTGTGCTGGTTGGCAGTTCGCCTTTATTTTAAAAACAAAAATAGAGTTAAAAGCAGCTTTTCCCCTTTTGCCTGGAAAAACTAGGGAAGCTTACAGAAGACTATTCAACTGTACTAAGCAGCTGAAAAAATTATATATTGTGGAAATAAGCTCCATTGATTAGAGTAGTTTAAAGCAGCACTTAATTACATGTTCTAATCCTCTAATTGTGTTTTGTTATATGCAATTGAATGTATTGGGATCAAAGAGAGGGTTCATTTTCACCAAAGTAATTGCAGCTGGAAAAAAAAAAGGAAGTCCTTTAGATAAGCTGGATACATCACTTCACTGATTTTCATCACTCATTGCAATTACAGGGAGATCATATCCCAGCAACATGCATGGTGGGAGAAGGTGTGGTAGCAGACACTGAAATATCAGATTTCAGACGTTCTTTTTTACAATTAAGGGGATGATTTCTAAGCAAAGTGAAGAATTAAGTCAGCTGATTTAGCAATGTTAATAAGTGTAAAGCTCATGAATGAGTGTAGAGCTGATAAGCAGAGGCAGGAAAGTTCATCATTAATCGAGATGCAGTTTTTGTGCAGAACTTGGAAGCAGTGCAGAGGCATAGCTTCTTAACTCCCTATCTTAAGCAATTAAAGGGATGCTGACAGTTCAGAAACAGAAATTGCTAGAATTTTTTTTCCCCCAGCTTGTATGCAGATGTCATCTGCATATATTGTGTCTAGGAAAGATATCCTTTTCAATTATTTTAATTCATTAATACCTGTGACAGCACTTAACTGATTTATTCTGTCCATTCCCCCAGTTCCTGAAGACTTCATTAGCTCTGTCAGTGATACAGAAAATCTCACAATAATGTTTTAAGAGATTTAAGCTGACTTTTGCAATATAGATTTTAAATCTTGCTGGTGAAAAGTGGTAACTAGCAGTCTGTTATAACAATATACAGCAAGTTAAGGCTGCAGGGAAGCTCACTGCATGTCATTGAAATTGCAGTAGGAACATAAGTAGGCAGAATGCAGATATCTAACTGGAATTTAACCAAAAGATTGACAGCATCTCTGGCTCTTGCCAAAAAACTACACCATGGGATTTAAACTAAGTAGAGCAGCAAGTGATTGAGTTTATGTATCATCTAAAAGATGGCAAAGCTGGCTTTGATGGCGTGCTTGGTATTAGTATGTACCTTCATCTGTATTGCACCTTGCAGTGTGGTGGTAGTGATAACCTGGGCTGTCATGGGTACGGAAAGCTAGTTTTGGGTATGGAAAGCTAGTTTTGCCTTGGCAGTACAAAACTTGATATGAGCTAATTCACTCCGTTTCATGTCAATACTTAACAGTCCACAACACCACATGTTACAGTGAACATTATGCTGCTTTCTTCAGCTTCTTGGCAGGTTAAATAAGCTTGCACTGATGCACAAGGTTGCTCAGGTTGTTTTTCCCAAATTAAGGTCTTTAAAGCTGGTTCAGTTATATTTTTACACAACCTTTTTGTCCTCAGTATAGGCATACTGTAAGAGAATACTACTACCTTCTGAAGAAATAATTCCATTTTCTACTTCCAGAACTTTTTTTTAATTCTTGGGTTGTTTGTTTTCTTTTAAACCAACTTAGACATTGGAGAGGGATTTCTTTAATATTTGAGGCTGTTCACGGGTGGGAAGGATGGTGCTTGAAAAATGCAGACTAAAGTTTGCAATAGCATCTAGGGGAAGTAGCTTCCAAACTCTGCCTTTTGGTCAGACCTGAGCATTCAATTCCCAGGCTGCATTAAAAATCCCACCCTGTAAGGTCAGTGTCTGCACAGGCCAAAGTATATTGCTGTTTAGATGTCCTGAACCTGTTAGCTGTACTTTGTTTTTCAGAATAAGGAAATAAGTGACTGCAAATGTATAGAAATTGTTGCAATTAACTCTGGGTATACTTAAACAGTTTGAGATTGCATTATATGTAATAAATGCTTTCACGACAATTTTTTACGTTCTGGTTTTGGTAACAAACAATGGGGAAAACTCAACTGATTTCACTGAAGCTGAGTTTTCACTCACTTTTAAAATTTAACTGTCTTTCATGTATATGCAGTGAAGTAACTAATTCACCAAAAAAAAGTATTATGATACAGTAATACTAGTTTTTAAAATTAAATTCCTCTCCCAGTTTTGAGTAAATGACATGTAACTTGGAAGCTTATTGGTCACTTTTTCAAACTGGACTAAGAATTTAGTTTAGAAAAATCAACAGATTATGCTTTACTTGGTGATCCCTATGAAATAAACTGATGATGTCACTTTTGCTCGTAGAAGATACATAGCCAATAACACAACGTAAACCACCATACTATTTGTTAGCAATTTGGACAAAATCCTGATGATGAGTAGGCATGGAAATAGGTTTGTTCCACTAGGGTAGGTCCCTACCAGTTCAGGGTTGAAGGACTTCAGTAGATATTTTTGTTTGTTTGGGAGCGAGGCGACACAGGACGGACTGCATGAAGAACTTTGGAGTTCAAATTGGCCCTCTTCACCAACACGAAAATGGTATTAAATAATGGTGATAGTAGCATATGAACTGATTATAAGCTGGTTGCTGTCTTGTTAATAAAATGTTTTGTATTTCAGGTTATGGTTTTGTTGACTTTGACAGCCCGGCAGCTGCTCAGAAAGCAGTTTCTGCTTTAAAGGCTAGTGGAGTCCAAGCACAGATGGCAAAGGTGAGTTAAAATAACTGGCTAATTCTTGCAGTGGGTTGTGAACAAGCTTGTACATTAGGAGAGCATCGGCAATGTAAATTTTCAAGTGCAGGCCCTTTACAGAGAGCACAGTCCTCAAGCCACATGATATATTGAGGTGACAAAGTGCAGGCTTTTGACTGCTGTATTCCAAATCATCTCAGCTAATGAAAAAAAGAAACATAGTACGGTAAAATCTCCAAACTTATCTGTTTGGATTTATCAATTTATTCATGATACTATTTTCCTATTGGCTTCATCAGAAGAAAGAAAGCAATAAATTGTAAGAAGTACAGCAGGAGTAGGAATTGCATTCCTGGAACAAGTCAATAGCTGGAATAGTTTACAGCACAAAGGTATGAAAGGTTTTATACATTGCCTGCTTGTTGTTGCTGAGGTTAGCAGCTTCGCAATTTGGGGATGAACTTTTTGCCATGCTGCGCTGAAGTTTAACCTTGTGATTTCTGTCTTCAGCCTTGCTAGTACATCTTCTGTTAATGTAAGTAAAATTTAAATCTGAGCACTCATGATAGGTGTCTTGAAATTCTTAGTCAGCTCTTTAACAACCTATTTCTACATCAGGACAAACCCAAGCATTATTAAAAAGAAATGGGATCTTTTTTCTTTTTCTCTCATTTTTACTGATCCTTGCCTCTTAATCAGGTTATTAGCCAAAAGTGATCTTCAGAGCAGCGTTCTTTCGGCATAGGACGTTTCTCAAATCTATAAAACCAGGGAGATGATACATTAGTAATGATTTTGTCATGCATTCTTGTTAGGTCAGATGGCCTGGTTCCAATAGAGTGCCATAAACACCACTACAGATTTATTAAATAAAGAAAATATTACCAATATAATCTGTTCATATAATTTGTGGTACCTGTTACAGCAAATTTTTCTGAGTTTGAAAATTATATTCTAATTTAAAAAAAAAAATCCAGTAATTAAATAGTAATCTCAGAGACTTTTTTTTTAGTAGTCTGCCACAGATCTAGCAAATCTTTTATAGTTATCCATTAGGTACAGATTTTTTTCAGATGAGATATTTTCCACAGCTTCTCAGCTGAGGAGAACAGTTAAGCTAACAACATAAAATGTCTTTGCATGGTTTCCAGGGCAATAAAATGGAAACCATATGTTTCATACTTAATGCATGTTTCATTACAGCCATGACACAAGCATACATGCTTACTGGAAAACAGTTGTTTGTTGTTTTTTTTTTCTTTTTATAAGGCTTTATGTATACTTAATAAAGACCTTTCGATTAATCTTTAGGTTTTAGGTAATCACTTCAAAATATACACCAGATTTTTCAAAGTCTCTGCCATCTTATGGATATGACATCTAGATAGGAGGAGAGAAGAGAGAATGTGAAGTCATGTAAATTTGTTTTGCTAATGAATTTGTTTGATTTATTTGTCATCATGAGTAGATGGAGGAGCTCTAGTAATCTGGTAATCTAATGAATAGTTTCTTAATTTTCCCCATAGTATATTTTTCTGACTCATTTCCTCTGACAGTTAGTGGCAATATTGCTAATATTTCTTTCTGTTAGCATTAATGAAAAAATGTGCACCATATACCCGACAGTTTTGATTGATTTTTCTGACACTGTGTCAAGCCTGGTGACCTGTGAGAAATCTGTAACTACAAAGTCTGTATTCCAGTGAAACTTCTTGTTCTGCTTCTTAACATGGAAAGAGTGTTTGAATTGTTAAAAAAGCCCAACACAATGAACAGTACCACAACAAACAGTCACAAGTGACTAAGAGTTTGAGTGCTTTGATTTTTATCTATTTTGAGCCACTGGATTCTTTTTGTTTTGTTTTGGTTTTTGGGTTTGGGTTTTTTTTTCTTTCCTGGGCAGTGCTGCTTTCTTTTTGTCTGAAAAAATCCTATCTCCACTTGGACACTCCAAACTGGGAATTGCCAGTCACTTACAGTTGTTTTGGCAAGATTAGCAAATCAGACTCTTCACATGCAAGATGCTATAAAGGCTTACTTGTGTTTGTGTATTTAATATTTTACCCTTTTGCATGTTACTACCTGTGCCATGAAGTGGTGGTCTTGCGGTGAAACTGTTCAGGCTTTAGCCTGAAGGTCACAGAGAAAGATTTGGAGGACAGTTTCTGAGCTGTCTGGCCAATGGATTTCCTCACAGACCACTACAACTGCTTCAGTTCCAAAGAGAAATAAACGCCTGTCTGCAGGGTTTGTCCGTGGGAAGGTGTTGTTATTACGCTGTGTCCAGGATGTCAGTCAGCAGCACAGCTCCTCAGTATTCTCACCCTCCTCCCAGAAATGGTGGTAGTCCCTGACCTGCAGCAGCTGAAGGGGAAGGAAAACATTATTGCTGAAGTCTTGTTCTCACTGTGGCTGCCGTAAACCCCTTTTTGTGGTGTCCTGCCGTGGCTGTATGTCAGTGGGTGAAAAATCACTTGCATTGCCAAGACCATCTACAAATCCTAGTTTAGTAGAAGTGGTTCAGATTATACATATTAAAATCTTTGTTTTGTAGAGATAACATCAAATATTTGACTTTGAGCTTTTTGTATCCATGGGGTGAGATCATGCTGTACTCAGAAGTCTGCTTTCAAGTTGACCTGACTCCAGCAAAATACAGTCTTGTCCACTGTTGACTGGACTGGGAGGGCCTGCGGCCCGAGACATGGCTTCAGGTCCCATCCTGCCAAACCTGTTCCGGGAAGTCACTTTTTGTGGAGAAGTCGCCCTGTCTTGGGAGATGTCATGATGATAGTGTGAATGAAGGTACCCAGTGTCAGACCATGGCTTATGAAACATGTCTTCAGTTATTCTGCCCATTCCGAGATGTGAATTGGGAACACTTGACTAAGACGAACCAACTTGAAGTCTCTTGCTCTGTGCTGGTTAACAGTATCTTCCACTGAAATGGAAATGCCTCCAATGATTCCTGTTGGTCAGATAATGCTGCTGAGAGCTTACATAAGATGATATTGCATGTCCAGGGGATGAGAGTAGCTTTTGGACTGAAATTTAAAATGGAGGTAATGGGCTAATGGTAATGCCCCTCTCCTCTCTTCACATTGAGTATTGCCAGCGTTCACTTTGTCGGTCCTCTTTTTCAGTGTGTACAAGTGGCTGTGGAAAGGGATCAGGAGATGATGTTCGCTCTAGTGGTAGCTGGCTTGCCAATAGCTTATCTCTTACTACAGAGATAAGGTACAGAAAGAGCAGATACATATGTTGCAAAAGTACTGTTATTTCTAAGCTAGTTAGTAACTGGCTGAGTGTCTAATTTTTATTTTCATTAATTTTAATTTCTTGAAATTTCTTCAATCTGTTTATTGTCCTTGCTCCTAGAGGAGTGCTGTGATAATAAACCAATAATAAGTTCAAAAGCTCTGATTTTGCAGAGCTGTGCATTCTTAGGTAAGATTAGTAGTAGTAGTGGAAAGTGCTGCCTGTTTTCTTTGTTAGAAAATTTGTTACAGTTGCTGTCAGAATGAATTTTCTGAGAAATGTCTCTCTTTTCCCCCCACCCCACAGGTAAAATCAGTGAGATAACTGTAGGTTTCTACGCTGTTCAGAGCAGACAGCAAATGACTTCATTTAGGAAGATAGATGCACACAAACTCTACTGTATATTGGCATTTTGAATGGAGATTTTTAAAAACTGAGAATCTGTAAGGGGCATTTGAGATGGTGAGGTCTAAATGTTATGGAGATATGTCACCTAAATCCCCATAGTTTTTTGACCTTGAACTTAACAGAATACATTTGAGTCAGCATCAAGCAAAAATCTCTCTCATCAAGTGGTATTCAACTAAGTTCAACTGTAGTGACTGAAGTAACTGTTTCAGATGATTGGAAAAGTGGCACTTTAAGTGAAAAGTTGAATTTGATTCTTCTGGACATAAACTGATGTGTAATTATAAAAGGTAAAGAAGAACTACTGAATAAGAATGGCTAACAAAACACAGTTCTTCTCATCTTTCTATCTAGCAAACTTAAGCGAGCAGGAGAATGATTGTGTTTGCAGCCCAGATTAAAGTCAGCTAGAGAATTTCTATATTGTACTGACAGCAATGTAGAGATATACACAAGGCAGCTAGAATACCACCCTGGCTGTGGCAGCTCAGAGTTCATCAAGTGCTGAACAACTTCTTTCCTGGTGTGGCAGTGACATTTTTGTGGCCTTATTGCCTAGGTCATGGTAGAATAACAGAATCCTGAGATAATACAGTGAAAGGGTTCCATCTACTAAAACTGTTCAATGTATGGAGTTACCACTTTCTGCAAAGAGCCTCTAATGTACTTTGAGCATCACAAGAAGAATTAACATACGTTCCAGTGTTCTCACAATTGTATTTCAGCCCTGTCCTTAAAATTAGTGTAGTGTCCTCCCTTTAAAATTATGTAACCATCCGAGTCCAACACGATTGCTACAGACTGAATGAGCCAACTCCTCCAGATTTTATGTTGTTGAAGACCTTGCCTTCCTTCATGTCTCCTCTGTTCTCTCTTCTGTATGTACGACTTTGCTATAAGATTGTCAAGATCATTTATAACTTAAATGATATTCATTCTTTTCCAGTCCACGGTTGTTTTTGTGGTTTGTTTGGGTTTTTTGTTTGGTTTTTTTTTTGTGTGTGTGTGGTTTTTTTGTTGGTTGGTTTGTTTTTTTTTTTATGGAAGTACGAACTTACCTTTAGTAAATGTATGCCACTTATAATAGAACCCGTGGAAGTAGAGGATTTCTGTGGTCAATGGAACTCATTAATTTGAGCCAAGGAATGCTGTTCCATGTACTAATGTGTGTTTTGGGGAGAAGACTCATTGTTTATCCATTCAAAGATTTCCCCACAGTCACACATTTTTAGGACTTAGGGCCTCAGATTCATAATGTTATAATGTCCTGCTCCTTAAAATTTTCACTTCCACTGACACAATTAAGTATGCTCCTGCTTATATTGTGTTAGCTGTCACGTTAACAAATCGATAAATATTTTCAGATATTTTAGGCTTGTGCAAAAAAACTAGGGTCATCTTCAGAATTGTTTCTTATTCAAATTGTGTCAGAAGGATGCCTGTGATGTGGTAACAATGCAGAGTATGTTGTACCATCATATACCAACTCTTTCACCTTTCTTAAGTTACAATTTTGGTTTTCTGGAGCAGTCTGTGGGCCTTCAAAGCAACAGACAAAACTCTCTGAAACTCATTGGGTGGGGGTGGGTTTTAAGTTAGTCTAAAACCCAGAGGTGACATGAATTTGTAATCTTTGTATCTTTTACTAATGGTTGCACAGGCAGAACTATGGAGCACTCCCATGTGCTGGTAGCTTTATCTTTCTTTTCAATTAATTTCAGTGCAGGAGCAGTTTTTTAATATACTAAACTTGAGGTGACTTTTTTCCAAGCATATTTGAAAAAGATGAACTGCCACACTATTATGAAGTGTGAACTGCACAGCAGGAATGGAGGTTTTGGGAGGGAAAGGCTGCTTAGCCATTTGTCCTCATCTCTGTAATAGAAATCAAGGCTTTTCCACAACTGTTAAACATAATGTATTAAAGGCAGTCTTCCTTTATGTTGCTGGTGAAGAACATGGTTTTGAGTTAGCAAAAATGAGAAACAGTTAACTTCTATGACTTTTGATAATGTATTGCTTTTTGTACTTGTCTTCACTGTGGCAACCTTCTGGAGAATTAAATCAGTTTTCATTCCTACAGAGTAAAGTAAGAAAATAAGCATAGGTTACCATGGTAGCTAGTGCACTTAATCTAACTGGAGAAGGTAGGCATATTCCAATTTTTTTTTTATTCTGCATCTGGGCTTCTGAATGCCAAAGAACAGATGACAGGCAAACAGGAGCTAACTCAAGCAGATTTCTGCAGCAGTTTTTAACAACTGTCTTGTAAGAAAAGTTTTCTTTTTACATAGTTTGTAGTACTTTCTGTAGGCAATAGTATTAAATCCTGCTGTAATAGACTATTTTAACTAAATATAATCAATCTATTTGTAAAAGTTCTTAAAAGTCCTTATAAAACAAATCAAAGGTAAGCTGAGTTTGGTTACCTGGGGGCTAAATGACCAACGTTTCAGGAATTGCATTTGCATTAAATAGGACAGCTAACAACCACTTCCACTGAGTACACAGCTTCAATCCAGAGAATTCTTATCTCAGTTGCTAAGCAGTGCTGGAGCTTGTTCAGACTGGGGTCCGATGCCCTGTTATGAACTCTGGTGGGCTTGTTCAGCTTTCTGTTGAAAATGGTGGCAACCATGAGCAACATGCAGAACTCCCAGGGAGTGCCTTGGTGCCCTTCTAGCAAAGGGAAAGCAAAAAAGCTAAGGAATAAAAAGTGAATGTATGATTGCAGGGATAGTCTGATTGGAAACTTGAACACAATGCTTATTGTAGTTACAAATTCCTTTTCATATAGTTCTTATTCCTCTTTGTAGTACAGATGTGCCTGTGAAAATGAATTAAAATGTTTAGTTTATTAATCATATATAGTGTTTATGCAATTCTGGAGAACAAGTGAAGATTATGGTAGTGATTTTTCCACTGAACTGTCTTGTTCACAGTCTGTGGTCAGACGGTATTAAAACTGTGGCTAAAACATATTTCAGCGAGACATGGGCCAACTGTAAATTTTAAAGTAGTTTCTATATGAAGTCAGACAAGCATTTAATCCCTTCCCTATCAGCCAGAGGATCTTCCATGCTGTGAGCAGTGCCTAGTCACATGTTCCTGAATGGCTATCTGCTTGCTCTGACCTTACACAGAGCAAGAGAAAACAGATGTCTTATCATTTTGCCAAGTTTCTTGCTTGCAATTTAGGAACAGTTCCACACGCACAGGGAGGTTTTTGTTAATTTCTTTCAGATGATGGTAGAGCATTTTGCATTATGTAGGACTCCTGATCACCACTTTTCTACAGAAATGAGCATTAGCAGTTGATTATTCTTATCCTTTTTATGAGAAATACTGTATCTTGTAGTCAGCTTATTAAGTTAGTGCTGTAAGTGCTTTTGGGGAATAAGAAGCGCGTCAATCTGCAAGAGCACTGTTCTGTATCTTTTGTATTACTGTTTTCTGCTGGAGAAGTTCTGGAGCTGTAGCTAAAGGTGTTTGGTGAGAAAAGACTGACAGAAACTTGCTGATGTGAATTGCTAGAAATAAGACTTCCTAGCTTCCCTGGTAATACAGATACTCACAGCAGCCCACAGTTCTCCTGACACTGCGCATAATCTGCAAATACTGAGAGCTTTCAGCGTCTTTCAGGACCTGCTGAAAGTTTTGATAACTGAGGAGAACCCTGCATGAGATATGAAGATTCTCAAATTAAGCAGTTTCCTAAATCGTGTAGAATTTTTAAAAAATCTCAACGGTTTAGTGATTTATGTTTTAATGTTAGCTTGCTGCCCTAAAGTAGGAAGCTTTCCACTGACTTCAGTAATTCTTTTTGATCATTCCCATAAAATGGTACAAATAATTTAAAAAGATTTAAGATTTCTAAGGTGAAAGCAGCTTATATGATTTCATGGATTTTAAGCATGGGAAAAACCCTATCTTTGAAAGCACTTAGACCAATTACAATGTATAGGCAAGGTTTGAGCTGAGTCGTTATGTTTGCAGACATTTTTGCCAGTTTCACTTTTTTGCTGAATTCCAGAATAAAAATTATAAACTTAGATAAAAGAGGAATTATTTTTCTCTTCTGAAACAGAACTGTAATAACCATGTGAATTACACTATGGTGAGGCAGGTTTCGGTAAGGAAGTAAGTCACAGAACACTATTAAACTGCTGCTTGCCAGAGAGACAGAGGGACGAGTTAAAGTTTGTGTCTCTCCTAACTTCCTGACCTTTTAACTGTGTAACCATTTTCCGTGCCAAAACCTTGTATAAAAGCAAACATCTGTTTGTATGGTGCCTTTTGTGTAAGACAGGCTAAAGATGGATGGGGAGTCCTAGTTGTGGTTGCCGTTTGGAAGTCAGCTTGGAAATCATGCATGTTCTAAGGGGAAGGAAATGACTTGCTGCTTATGATAGCCCAAAACATACCCAGATAGCTGTTTTAAGGTTTAGTACTCTTGTGGAGATGACAGAAGCTGCATGGTGACGCAAGTAATTAACAGGAAGAGAAGGAGGTGTTTTGTACATTAATAAGTATCATTTTTTCTGCTGCCAAACTGTATAAAATGCCACATACAGTCTAGGAAGAGGTCAGTCTTGCTTTAGGACTACTCCAACACTATTATCTTAGTATTCTAAATGAGCTCTTTTCAGAACCAGTGGCAGTCCTTTTTTTTTTTTTTTCCTGCAAAGTGAAGAAGTGGATTAAATTAATGTGTTCTGACCTAGTTGGACTCAACGGTCTTTATGGATCCCTTCCAACTTGAGATATTCTGTGATTCTATGATTTGTCCTTACAGCTGAACTGCTGCTGCTCCCCAGGGTGGCTGTGGGTTTGCACCTGCAGTGCAGATACAAGCCTGGTGCACTGTGGGCTGTGTTTGTTGGCATTTCAGCTATTTTGTTTTGGGAGAATTACAGGTGAATGAAATTTCAACTCGTATTCCAGGATTTCAGTGTGACATCCATATCTGTTGGCTTTTTTTTCCATGTCTGGCATCTTTACCGGTTCTAGCTATGGACATATGTAGAAGTATCTTCAAACACTATGGCTTAGTGGTAGAGTCGCTAATACTCTTTCAAAGCTGAGCATTCCCTTCTCTAACGATATTGTTACATGATTTTATGGCATGAAGTTTTCTCTGCTAGGTGGATAGGTACCAGAATTGCGCTTCCCAGCAGGTATGGAGGAAGATCTTAATGTGTTACAAGTGAATTGCAGTAGGTCTTTAGGTCTTTGTGTCCCGTTTGGCAAAGAAAGCTTATGATTTCTCATCCTGAATACACTGCCTGTATAATGGAAAAGCATGGTAACCCCCTAGGCTGGAGTAGGAACCCAAGAGAAGGGGAATGTGATATTCCCAGTTACCTAAATAAAGCAGATTTCTCTGACATTCTGCAGTTGACCGAATTTTTTTCTCTATTACGTGTTTCTGAAGGTAAGTATTTCTTTTCTGCATGTAAATTACATTTTTTTTTTTTTAGTGTGAAGAAAATGAGGCCTTTTTTATCTTTCCAAATGTTGTTAGGCTTTTTAATGGGAACATTTTTATAATATAATTCAGAGTTTCTGTTGTTACAGAATAAAAACATTAGCAAATTAGATGAAAATATGCAAAGGGTCTGGTTTTCCAGCTTGTGTACTGTTTTAGGTTATTTAGGGAAGTTTAGGATATTTGAGTGCAATATATTTTACAGCTTATAATAAAAAGTAAAAAATAAGAATTTTTCCTTTCAAACACTGTCTGGAGTTTCAGGAAATAATGCTATAGCTACCAATGCAATTTTGTGGTGCCTATGGCTAAAACCTCCTATAAAGCTTTTGCTAGTAGTATTCATTAAAGAAGGAATAAGCCTACATAACTCAAGATGCAAAACAAAATTGGCAAATACAATCTAAGTAACAAAGTAACTCTAAAAACATGAAGGCTGTCTTCCTTTCACATTCCTACCAAAGGAAATTTGAACTGTATGTCAAAGATGTAACTACTGTAACATAGGTTTCCCCTCATGGTTGAGCACTGGCCAGTAATGAATATTAATATCAACTCTGGCCTCTAAGTGAATTAAGTTCATTGTCTTTTCTTTCTGCTGATTTTTCTAATATGAAGGAGAAGTCAGATATTCTAAGATAATTTAAATCACAAACTTCTATGTGTACTGTATAGATTCAGCATTATTTTGGGAGGGGGATATTCCCACTAGGTAACACAAGATAAAACATACATGGTAGTCCCATGCCATTTGTAATGGCCTGTAAAGGGACTGACTAGGAAAACACTTGGAAAAGTTTGTATTTTGTAAGGTGTGTGGGATTTCAGTATTGCTAGGAATTGCAATTGTATCAGCAGCATAGAGGGCAGATCAGGAAGATGTAATGGGAACATATTTCCCTTTTATAGGTCCACTGATGCTGAAGTTTCTCAAAAACCTTTACAGAAAATTTGAAAGCCCCTTCTAAATGAATGTGAGACTTGGGGTGAAAATGCAAATAGTGAAGGTCCATAAACATAGAATTTTTTAAGTTTCAATAGGTTTTGGGACATGAGAATTAATTTCTGTTCCTAAAAGGCATGACCTCCCTTCCCAGCCCCCACTACTTTCCTGGTATTTGTCCTAGGGAAAACCAACCCCAACTGAGAGGTGAGATCCAGGATAGCAAATTATTAAATTACGCAACATACTACCAAAGATAGGGAGATGTTATTAACATAAGGGCAGCTAAAGGACAAATTGATGTCTAATCTGCATAAGAAGGTATCACCACCCATACAGGTATAATCACTTTAATAAATGCTTTAATTCCAGTAGGAAAGTGTTCTAGTTTTGGGTTTTGTTTTCTGGTTTGATTCAAACTTCCCTGTAAGTCAGTTAGCCCTATTGTACAGAATGAAAATGCACTGAGGATTATGCCAACAAAATTGTATTCGTTTCAGATCATGTATTCCTAATACCAAAAAAATTCTACTGAATATAATGCATCTTGCAGAGACTTAGGTCTATGCAGGAAGCCACAGTGACGACATCGAGGTTTTGCACGACTATAAGGGCCAAGTCATATAGATCTGCGTAGATTCAGAAAGTATTTCATCACAGAGGATGGCCAGCAATTAGCAGTACGAGAGAGATGCAAGAGATGCTCCCTAACCACAGCTGGAGAATCTGTAGACAAACACTGGAAACAATCAATTTCAACAAAAATGTTTCTTTGATTGAGATGGAATTTCATGGTACATATGTAGATCACACAAAGCAGATAGCCTAAGGTCAGGGGAATGGCAAAAATGTGACACTGTTTGTCTCCTCCTGAATTGCTCAGCTCCTGCCTGCCCTCCCCTGCCATTTTGTCTGTTTCTAGAGAAAGTGTTTGGAAGACTGTATTGTCTGAATGTCTGTAAAAGTTTGATGAAAATTCAAAAATGTCCACGTGTGGGAGAAGACAGTGTCCCACTCATTTCTGTGTGTATCAGCCTATTCTTGTGGTAGTATTTTGGCAATGTACATAATATTACATGCATTGTCTCCTTTTTTCCCCTGTATTGTTTTCAAATTGTCGTTCTGATCTTTTTCTCTTTTTAATTTGCATCTGGCTGTACATTCCACCAGTCTTGTATTTCCTTGTCTGTTAATTTATTTCCTTTATCTTGTTTTTGCTTTCTTTTTTTTCTTTCAGAAAAATCTGAAACAAAGTTGTAACACTGACTATAAACTGGTCAATTATTCACCTTTATCTCCACTTAAAAATGTCGTTGTCAGCATAATAGCAGGAGGGGAGCTTTTCTCAGGAATGCTGTATAGAGTGACAGAAGATGGAGGTCACTAATACTAGGGAAGAGCAGCCTTTAGAAAGGGATCTGAGAAGTAAAAATCTGTACCAGTAGTTATATATAATTGTTGTTATATTTTACATCCAAAACGTATTTGCAGTAGCAACAACAATAACAATTGTTTTTAATTCTCTTTCAGCAACAAGAACAAGATCCGACTAACTTATACATTTCCAATTTGCCGCTTTCAATGGATGAGCAGGAGCTTGAAAACATGCTTAAACCGTTTGGGCAGGTTATCTCTACGAGGATACTGCGGGACTCGAGTGGGACAAGCCGTGGTGTTGGCTTTGCAAGGTACTCCAGTGGCATTAACCACGCTGGCAGCTTTTTTCCTTTTTTTTAATTAAAAAGTGAGGAATAGGAAGAAAAGGCAGAAATTATTGAAAATGAGCAAGCTTTTTAAAGAAAGGGACATCTAGATGGAGGGTCTGTTAAGTCTTCCTTTGATAAAACAAATATAGCAGTGTCTCATCTTGCTTAGATGGCTAAATCTCTGAATCTGTTGCTCTTATTGGATGACTATTTAGAATAAGAGTTCACTCTCCATCGCTGCTTCTTCTTCTCTGTACTTCTCCTTTCTCCTGTAACCCTGAACCAGTAAGCAAGAGTTATGCAGCGCTTCACAGAAGCTTCTGTGACATTTCTGGCTTTTGAGACTTGAATTTGAGACAGGAGACCATAGGGAAGAACACAGACACACACTCTTTCTCTCCCTCCCTTTCTCTCCCTCCCTTTCTCTCCCTCCCTTTCTCTCCCTCCCTTTCTCTCCCTCCCTTTCTCTCCCTCCCTTTCTCTCCCTCCCTTTCTCTCCCTCCCTTTCTCTCCCTCCCTTTCTCTCCCTCCCTTTCTCTCCCTCCCTTTCTCTCCCTCCCTTTCTCTCCCTCCCTTTCTCTCCCTCCCTTTCTCTCCCTCCCTTTCTCTCCCTCCCTTTCTCTCCCTCCCTTTCTCTCCCTCCCTTTCTCTCCCTCCCTTTCTCTCCCTCCCTTTCTCTCCCTCCCTTTCTCTCCCTCCCTTTCTCTCCCTCCCTTTCTCTCCCTCCCTTTCTCTCCCTCCCTTTCTCTCCCTCCCTTTCTCTCCCTCCCTTTCTCTCCCTCCCTTTCTCTCCCTCCCTTTCTCTCCCTCCCTTTCTCTCCCTCCCTTTCTCTCCCTCCCTTTCTCTCCCTCCCTTTCTCTCCCTCCCTTTCTCTCCCTCCCCTCCGAAAATCAACTCCTTGTTGCCCTTTGAATGTCAGCCCTTTGACTTTTCTGGCTCATTCACATGGTGTCATCTGGGAAAGAAAATATTTTTATTCACTTACAGTAAATCTCACCTTAACATATTTGACAGCTTGGTCAAATACCTCTCCCAAATCAACAAGAACAAGTATTTTCCATAAATTAGTAGACACGTCCCAAATATTCTGTCCATGTGAGTCTACTTTTTCTCTAGTTAATTCTATTATTTGTTTTGGACTCTCTTTATCAAAGCCTTTTCTTGTGACTTTCTAATATTTTTCTCTCTCTCTCATTTAAGTCCTTCTTTAAACCTAGTATGGCAATCAAAATTCGGAGGCTTTAGATTGGAGATTTCTATTACAAAAATAAGGACATGCTTTGAGCAAAGAATTGGGATTCTCAAAATATGTTGTAAAATTTCTGTCAACAGTCAGATTCCAGTAATTCAGCTGTTCAGCCAATATTACAATAGCTCTGTACTTGAACAAATAGCAGAATCTAAAATTAGTGCACAGAAGAGAACTGAACAAATCACATCTCCTGATGAAGCCAAAATTTTTAGGGATTGAGCATTGGCCGTTGGTAGTTCATGGCACTGTGATTTTTTTTTTTTTTTTAAATCCCATCCACCCCCCCAATTATTTGCTTGGCAGACTGTCCAGTTTCAAGAAGATACAATAAAGGAACAAAATTAGAAACAGTGGGATGATATTTCTGTATTTAAGCATGCAAAAACAGCAAGTTTGGTTTCTACCAAAATTTCTTCCCATCTCCTCTAAATTAATAAATCGATAAGTATTTGTAATATTTTTGGTGTAAATTTAATTGGGTGTTTTATTTCATTTATACACTTGTATTTTTTTCATTTAAGCATATGCATGAGTGTGTGAGTGTGAACTCCATACAAGTGTACGCAGAATGTGTGTATGTGTTTTTGGATGACTTACAAAGCAATATATACCCAAAAGTTTATATTTACTAATTTTGAAAAATACTGGTACTGGCTTGAATGCAGCTTTCACAGTAACATCCCAGCTAAAATGTAGTAGGCCTTATGAATTTCTTCATTCTTTTCTCTCTAAACTTGCTTACCAAATCTACCTTGAATAACTATACCTTGAATCAGTGGTATTTTAGGAATGTTCTTATTCTAATATAGCCAGAAGAGTTCTCGAGTTGTATGTAAATGTCCAAAAAGACTTGTGTGTATCCAAAACGTTGCTTGTATTAAAGACCTTAAAAGAGATTAAAGTATTTTCTCAATAGGTTCTGTATTATACATTGTATTTTTTATATATACATAAATATGGAGTTATTTTCGTATACATATTTTTATTCTCGTACGTATATTGTACACAATTTATAGAATAAGCTGTTGCTGTCAAATGTAACCAAAATTTCTCCCCTTCTGCAAGGCAGGTATTAGAACATTTTTTGATAAATAGTAGTTAAAGTTAAAATTGTCCAAGAAACATTTAGACATTAAATAAAGATTTTAATTTCTTGCCTTTGGGAGCATTTTATTAGGTTAATAAGGGGTAATAGATTTTATCAAGTCCAGACTTGAGTCTGAAGCGAAATTATATTGTTTGTTTAATATGAGACCAAAAAATGAGACGACTTCTGGTGGAGATCCAACAATCCAGAACTTCTAGAAAATTTTCAGAAGTTATTTTTGAAATCATGAAGAAAACTTCTTGTTCAGTCTGGCATTTTGATGATGTTGCTTGTTGTCTATGACTATATTTTGTCAGCCTGTGCAGAAGGGCTATCAGAATTAAAAAGGTACCACAACTTAGTAGTTTTTAGAATTTTTAGTACTGCTTCTTTGCTGCTGAGGCCATTGGCCTAGTTTGTGGATCTGAATTACAGAACTTAATGAACAAATGAGAAGAAAATTTGGAACATTACCCAAATATCGTCTCGCAGACAGCTGTAAAATATATTCTCCTTTTAAAATAAATTTGTTATATTTGCATCTCTCGGTCATCCGTTGCAACAGTTGGGACCAACACATCTACATTGCAATGTAAGGATGTAGCTGCAACCTACAGAGCCACTCCCAGACTAGCACTGGCTCACCAGTAGTCCACCCAGCCTATTAAGTCTAGTTTTGACAACATAAGTGCACAAACCTGTTCAGGATGCTGGGTAAATTCTTAGTAGCTGTCACATCTATTCTGTTATTGGTTTCTGTTTCGAAGGTAACTTGGAGGCAATTAAATAAGAGGCAGGAACATCATTTAGTTGGGCCGATATGTGTAAGCTAGAAGCTGCAAAGGCAGTTTGGTCATGCGGTCAGGCATGTTTATATTTGAGTTTATTACTCTTAAACTGTACAGACACTTGAGAATCCTCTGTCAAAAGTGGCATTAACACTTGTTGTAAGTCTCATGGACACTAAGGGTTCAGTTGTGAATGATTGTGGATCAGCCTTTCTGCTTCCTTCAAGACAGCAGTACTTTGTACTATAGCTGTCCAACTTATGTTCTGCCTAATTTCTAAGTAAATACGGGTTTTTTGTATTTGCAGTTTGGCACTAACTTTGGCCTTAGAGTGCATTAAATGTTAACTGAGTTTAGTTTTACCTTTCTGAAGTTGTGTGTTCTTAGAAAACATTCTCTCTATTTTACAAGTGGGAAAGCAAGCCACAGAAGTGAAGCAAGAAAAAACAAGACATATGCTTAAAATAATCACAAACATGGGAATCTGAAAATCTGAATGACTGTTTAATTTATGGAAATTATTCTTTATTTTTTTAGAATGGAGTCAACAGAAAAATGTGAAGCAGTGATTGCTCATTTTAATGGAAAATTCATAAAGGCACCAGCAGGAGTTTCTGGTATGTTGCATATATTTCTAACAAGACGTATGAATGGGTTACTGCTTACATAGTAGAAGCCTGTTAAGCTGATTGTTGTATCTGGCTTCTCATTCAGAGGCAAGCTTTTTAAAATTAAACTGTGTCTTGTTGGATGGCTGTAATACTTGCTTACCTGGAACACAGTATATCACTTTTGATTGTAAACCTTTTCTAGGAGTCTAGTAGTGTTCTCTCCTAGCAAATAGACAAGCAGCTAAGACGCCTTAAGCCAGCTATGCTCAAATTTACATTCCACATAGTCCCGGTTGAAGTCAGGAGACCAGTATGTGTTGTATGTGTATCAGCACAGAATTCGGCTGATAGTCTGTGGACAACTGTTTTTTGAGAGGCAAAAAATGGACATCTGTTGGTGATTTTTTTGGAAGTAATTTTAAGAAAAAAAAGATTTTATTAGAAAAAAATAGATCCTGCAGCAGTGCCTGAGTGGCAGGCACTTTTGTTCATTGGGGAGCTCTGTGACTCAAGGCTTTGAGGTTCTTCAGGAAGATGGAAGGTCATCAGCGGAGACCGCTACTTCTAGAAATATTGTGCAAGGCAAAATGCAGAGAAGCTGTGTAGTGCAATTTTGTTGTTGCCACAAGTTCCTCATCAGTTTGCTTGCCTTGTCAGCACTGTTTCGAAGAGACAAAAATGTATATTCCATAAACACTTAAAAATGAGGAAAGGAAATTAAGAGCAGCAGAGTAAAATAGAAAGAACATTGGACAATAAAGGAGGAAAGAATTAGATGCCTGACATTCCAGGCAGCTTCCAGTAACCATTTTATTGAGAATCCCTAGTGGGAATTTTACAAATTACATGGTTGATGTGGTGGTTGAAGCCACCTTTATCCCACTGGTGAAATGTTCTCTGCAGCCAGACCCTGACACTGAGGAGGAGGAAAGCAGCCTCCATCAGGCAGGTGAGAATGCAGCTTGTTTAGTAAAACTACATACATGCCTCATCCCTGAAAGTTTGCTCCAGTTTGAGGCAGTCCGTGCTGTGGTAGGGATGGAAAGCTGCTTCAGAGTACAGGAAGCCACTCCCTTCACCACCACTAATCTAACACAGGGCTTTGACTTCCCTGGCTTGGCTTTTGCGGACCCTTTGCATTGGTATTAATTGCAGAGATTATTTAGTTAAAACTTCATTATACATAGGGGCTGTAACATTTACTTTTATATTTCATATATTTAGCAATCTGTGTTTTATGAGATGAAAAATCCCTTTAGAGGCAAGGAGATCATGGAATGATTTTCTCTGAATGCTGACGGAGCTCTGATCCACCCTCTGTGATTAGTTTTTATAGTGCTGCTATGGCTTGGACATAATTAAGAGTAAAAAGTACGGAGAAACCAAGAGTTCAAATTAGCATATAGGGGTTTCTATTCAATTACGGTCAGTAAAAAAAACTGTAACAGAACCTCCTATTAGTGCTTTTTAGTTTGTTCCTTTATATTTTCACTTGCATTATCCTGTTCTCTATGAACGAGCTGCCAAGCTTGTCATTGCTAATCATGCTCTGTCTCTGGTGGGCCGTTGCTGAACCTGGAGTTGCACCCTTATACGATCAGGCTCAACCAGGTAGAAGTAAAAAGTTGCTCCATGGAATTGTAAGAACAATTTCTGCAGTGTGGTGGAAAACATTTGCCAGAAAAGCGTGATTAATTAGGGACAAGGAATTTGCACAGAAATAGCGATAGTCAAAAAGTGGAAACTAAAGAGGGGTCTCAAGATGTAATCCACCTCACAGACTTTAACTTCTAATGCTTACTTGGCAAAGTAGCTTTCTAGGCTCTCTGTCTAAAACAGGTAAAGAAGCAGACACCTCCAGAGACTGATGTATCTTTGCTGTCAGCTGTCCTTGCGGTTATAAAGAGTGCCTAGATGAGTTGCTCAGAAATAGATAACTCTAAATGTCTGAAAGTCAGTTAAGTGAGATGAGTCACACCCTCCATGATGCTGAAAAATACAACAGATAAGTAGATGCATAAGGGAGGCGTGAAAACCTTGTTTATTAAAGGCTGTCAATTTTGTTGTATAGGGTACAGCCCCAACTCTGTTTTTCCATGCTGGTGCTGTGAAGTGGTCTTGCTCCTTGGAAGGGTTTTTATGGAGTTCAAGTTCTTCCTGGAGTTCCTTACCACATAGCAAGCACGTGTCTGATAATGCCATCTTATTAGAGGATGCAGCTTATACATAATAATATGTTGCAGTCTGCCAAAAAGTGGGGCAGAGTCACAGGGCAACTGTGGTCTTGGAGTCTTGGACTACCGGCACAGAGAAAAGTGGATGTACTGGGAAAGCTCTTGGACAAACAAAGGTTGGGAAAATGTTTTGCAATAGATTAGCATCCTTTGGGGTTATGGAGGAGCAGGTTCAAATACACACAAAATAAAATTGTAAAACTGGAACTGTGTTTAAATTAAAACATTGTGTCCTAGAAACTTGGCTAAAATCAGCAAAGGCAGCTGGCTATAAAAACACTGTTATCAGGATGAGGAGGGTAGGAGAAATGGGCTTATAATGAAATAGGTGTGGGAGGAAGAACATCTGTTCAACAAAAACATGCTTTCATAATGCAGCTTTGTTATTTTAACTAAGTTTGGGTTTAAATGGAAGAATGGGTTAAACAGAGTTATAGGAAGCATAGGTGAAACCTCCTCTGGAACGTGAGAAGACAGAACAGAAGAACTTCTGTGAATCCGAGAAGGCCAAGGGTAGGGCAGGGTTGTCACAAAAGCATCGACTGTGGAATTGAGTGGGTGAGTGGGCACTGATACTGAGCAAGCTGAACCCAGATGTAACAAGCTGTTCAGGCTTTATCACCCTGCTCCATATTAGGTTAATGAAATATATTTAATATTTAATGTGTCCTTGTTTGTCTTCAGCCAGGAAGGAGGAAGGTTAGCTCAGAGAGCAATTTTAAATGTGCTGCAAGCAGGTATAATCCTGAAACTCCTAGGAGTGGTGTATTAGTTTCACCATTTGTTCTAGTTGGGGTTTGTACTTCTGTTATGTAAGTTATTGTAATAGTTTGCTCTGTTTTATGGACTATGACTTTCTGTCCATTTCTCTCAGGACTTTGATTTTTGTATTTAATTCTCTTCTCAACTGTATGTTTGTTACATGATTGCTATAATCTTGAAATAACTTCTGCATTTAGTTCTACTTTTCTCTTTAAAGATTTTTTGTTTTCAGGGAATAATGTGATTTAAAGCTTTTCTATTGTCATGTGAAACATGAACCTCATGACATGAATTTGAGGAAACGGAGACTAGACTAGCGTAAGGAGGCAGGACACAGAAGATGAATAGTGAGGACAGAGCAGCACTTAGCCTCCCTCACCTAAAGGAGATACTTAATGTTCGCTGTTGTTGTCTTGTGTTGGACCCGTAACAATTGTAGAAGTAATCTGCTGGGCAAAATCATGAAAGGCATCTCCTCCCTATCACAGCAGCATGTAGCTGCATGATGATACATGAGAAAAATTATATAAATAATTGCATAAAGCAGTTGTGCTGTAGAATACATAAGGTATGTGTAAGTCAGTGTATTTGTCTCTTTTAAATTTAAAATGACAAATATAGAAGTTAAAGTTACAAAAGCTTTATGCCTTTTTTATAGGCTTTATGGATTATTTAATACTTTTTTTTTTTTACTGAAAAATAAGTGATTTTGTTTTAATGGGTGTAAGGTAGAGAGCATTTTTGCTGAGCAGCCTATACTGGTTTTGCTTCAGGAATGGTGGGTTATGGTGGTGACCCCAAAATCATAGGTTATCCATGACCCACAATCCTCTTCCCATTTATGGTAAAGATATTGGTCACTCCAATTTCCTCCCTAAAACAGAATCTAAGAGAGGTGTGAGAGCCCTGCTCCTGCCTGTGCTCTTGACTGTAGACTGGGAAGAGGTCCACCAGGTGTGGTAGACACTACTGTCTGAAATTATTCTGATCTTGGATATCTTTCTAGTGCAGGAGAGCAGTGAAAATAGAGCCTTGAAGTAGTTATCCTTGTGGCAGTCAATTTCGAGCTTTTTCTATTTGCTTACAAAATATCCAGCTCTGCAGATCTCTGTGTAGTTAATTTAAGCCGTTTGTCCATAAACTCACATTTCGTAGTTATCTTTCACAGATGCTTTACGAATAATCCGTGAACCACATTCTGAAAACCACTGCTAAAGGGTTTCAGGAGGTCACAGCGCTGGTGTTACTCCTGCTTGTCACACTGAAGGCAGAGGAACCAAGATTTTACCCATTTGTTTGGAGATTAGAAGCTTTTACTGCTCTAATTCTCATAGTTTGTAATTACTGCTTAGCTTTAAGAAGCAACATTGGAATAGAAAAGAAAAATACTACTTAAATCTGCTCAAAATATAGTCCTGTGACAAATTATTAAACCCAGCGTAAATTATTAAAGAAATGTAACCCTGAGCACTCTGTTTAAGTGAAGGTTAGGATGGTGAAGAGTATACATTTAATTTCTCTTTAAGCATATAAAGCTACTGAGACAACTTCTTTTATTAATTCCCACAGCTTTGGAAAAAAGCTTCTAGCTGTACAGGCTTGCTCTATCATTTAAGTGATGTTTTAATGTCAGAATTCATTAGGCTTATATGCTTTGACACTAGAAAATAAGCAATGAAAGTCACTAAAAGATGCAGTTTAATTGAAAACTGATTAAAGAATAGTATTTTAAAACTGTTTTGTTGTCTTTTTTTTAACATCTGAAAGCAGGGTTTACTGAAAATCTGATAAAAATAGCCATGTAAAGTCAAGGGTGTAAACACAAAGTCCAACTATAAGAACATCAGTTTTGTTCTTGCATTTATAGTATTGCCTGGTACATATTTGGGTAGACACTGAACAAACGGAGACTGAATTCTAATGTACACATGTGCACGTGTGTATGACAAGGAAGTATTTACTCTCTGGACTGCATCCACATCTTTCTTCTGTAAAAACATTAGTCCTAGAGAAGGGTCATTCAGGGCAGGAGGAGATGGTCAGCACTTCTCACAGCCAGGTTTTAGTGCACTGACTTGCTGTTAAAGCACAGAAAAACTCACGTTCATGGAATGCCTCTATGGCAGCAGCTCAACAGACATCTAAAAACCATTCAGAGTGTCCGTTGGTTTTCATTAGATGTCAGTAGAGTGGGCATTTTAAACATGGTGTCTTAGCTACAGAAGCATAAATCCACTATAAGTCATAGCCTTTTACGTAAGCTATCACAGCTGTGAATGCAACTCTGAATATTTATACTATGCCTTTCTGTCTTGCACAAACAGAAAAGTTACTGAATGATTAATGAACCCCTTCATCACTGGGCCTGCACACTTCCCAACAATTAAAAAATAAAAACTACTCTTCCTGGACCACAAAAAAGATTGCTTGACTGGGCTGTAGGGCTTATTGGAGTTTTTTGTTTACACACACACAGACAAACATATATAATATACATGTTTCTATGTGCGAGAGAATACCTTACATATTTTTGAAAATTATGAGGAAAGATAAGCTGAAGAAATGAATTTTAGATTTAATCTTGAAGAGAGTAAGGGCTATGTTCATTCTTTGGTGGGAGGGGGAACAACAGATCATACTTGGCTCCCATGGAGGTTTATCTCCTCCTCAGGACTCTCCTTCTAATGACCATCAGTCATTTTTGAATCAATGAAGACAGTAGTACTCGGGTCACATGCAGGGAAGAGCAGCCAAAAATTGCAGTTAGGCTTTCAATTGCAGCAGTACCCTCTATCAGCATTCGGATCTTGAACTGGAATCAGGGAAGGCGAATGCTATAGAGCCTCCTCATAGCAGTTGGCGATATTAAGTAGATGGTCTGCTTCATTTGTGGGTGTTGTGTTGTTTGGGTTTTTTTGTTTGGTTGGTTGTTTTTTTTTTTTTATGTGAGTTGGAGCTTTCACAGCATTTGTCTTTCATCTATGGACATAGTGAGGAGCTGGAAGGTCAGAAAAACAAGGGTTCCCATGGCCAGATCTGTGTTCAGTAAGATGGAGCACCAACTTCTGGCAAATCACAGATTAATGCCTTTTAAATTATTTTTTTTTTCCCTCCAGGATTTGGATAGAACATATGCAAAATCCAATACATGTGGATAATTCTTTGTCCATTTTTTCTTCATCTTTACATTTATTGGGAGAGTGTTGCCAATGCACCACAGAAAATGTTTCATCATTTAAGATTTAGCTGGTTTTGGTTATCTACTGAAAAAAAATCATATTCTTAAAATAGATTTTTATGAACACTTAATTGAAACAGTTGGACAGGTTTACTCTGACTTTTTAAAAAAATATCTTGAGACGAAGGGAAATGTAAGCACAAATAACACTTTCACAAAAGTTTTGTACAATTCACTATGGGGATTTTTAATGGAAGCATAATGCAGCTTTAAATAAAGTATTTGCTACCTGTGAGTGCTGTAATACAGAATCACAGGGCTAGAAACCATTAGGTATTTTCTGATGTCTTCATAAGTCATTCTCCTGCCAGTTTCTTTTCACTGTATCCAAAAATTTATAAGTAGCTAGAGATACACACACTCTCACACTCACACACAGACACAGACACACACACACAGAGTAAAATTAGATTTTACCCATATTGAATAACATCATCTGAGATGAACTCCTTTTATTTCAACAGAACTGTATGTGGATTAAAATGCTGTGTGATATGACCAGGGTTATTGGGATTTAGCTTGTATATAAAGTAACATCAAATTATCCATCAGCATATTGATATAGTACTTTTTTTTTGCCCCAAATATGCCTAGACAGAAGTTTTTTCTCATTATAGAATACCCTAAAGCAAAACTCAATTCTAGAAATGCCAAAAATCCCCTCAGAAATGCAAGATTTAAGACAATGTTGTCCAGTTTCTGTGTCCTGTTTTATAGGGTTTCTATTAATTTCCTTGTGCATTTCCTCCACTGCCCATAGGTCTCCAATACGTTTTCCAGTGTCATTAGCCTAACCTTTCCCTGGTTTATTTTATGGCTATAGGATTTTAATTCTAATTTTCTGTAAGATAATACATTTTAAATCAAATCAGGTATCATCTTTAGTACTGAAGTCTGGCTCTCTGATATTGAAGTTAGTTGACTGCTGAATAACAGCGCACAGGTAGTAGAGGGATAAGTCTCTGATGGATATGTGGTCAGTGTTGGAGAAGAGACACGGAACCACATACCAGTTCTATCTCCCAGTCCATCCCTCTTTTATAGAGAAGGCTGTCAAAAAATGTGTCATGTAGGAAGGGGATATTTTCACAGCGGAACCAGAGCTAGTGTTTTAAGTATGCCATCCAAAGCCACGGGTGACTTGGCCTTTAGTGTTAGTTTTGTGCCAATGGTTTAAAAGTCAGGCTCTTTGCCAGGTTATACATCTCTGAGGTTTCCAATACCAATCATCTTTTGTAAATACAGACAGAGTGAAGAGCACATCAGCACTGGCCATGGTTATACTAAGAGATTTGTTGCATGATATAGACATGCTAAAATTTTTCTTGGGGTTGTTTTTTTGTGGGTGGCTCTCCCAGCCCATGTTTACTCTGCGTTTGGAAACTTGCATGTTTTCAGATCCAGCCATGTCCCATGCAGGTGTTTCTAAAGACTGAATTACTGGAGGAGTGTCATGGTAAAGCTTAGACAGCTCATGTGTCAGGAATTATTGGCAGAGAAGTGTTCATGTCCCAGTCATAACAGGGCTTCCACCCTGTGATTAGGGAGGGTGTGGTGTGATGCAGGAGAGCTGTGCTTCAGCCATAGGTGCTCAGAAACTATTACAGTTTAAGGTAGTAATAGGGAAATAATACTGTGCAAACTTTTCTTTTTCATTCCTTGCATTTAGACATTAGAAATTGGAGTCACATTCAGGATTATCTTACAGGAAAAAAATGTACAGCAATACTATTTCATGACAGCATGCAAGCAAAAAGATTAAAAAAAAAAATCTTGAATTTCTGTTTGCATTGTGTGTTCTTTATAGAACAGAGATAGAAAGGGAATGGGCAGCTCTGGCATTTTTTCAGTGCAAGGTGGCAAGAGATAAAGGTTGCTCACTCAACCCTGCCGGTTAGAGTAAGTGGGAGGTACTGTGCCAGCTCTTCTGGCTTTTCTGGAAGTTGCAGAGCAGTTTAAGTTTTGGGACATTACTGAAACCTCCAAAGGGTGGGAGAATATATTAAAGGCCTTTGGCCAGATTTATGCTCCCCCCTTCTTAGATGTACCTCCTAAGAGGCAAAGCTTAGAATTCAGGTGGCAGTTCTCATTCATCCCCAGGCCAACAGACATGTACTCAGGATACACAGACTGTGTTTTTTTCCAATGGGTTTGAGAGCAGTAGTTTAAAATCAGAGATACAAGGCATTCCAGATGCTCTCTTTGTGTGTGGCAGCTGTCTTCGTCCTATGTAGACAGTCGTCGATGCTGTAGTACACGTCCATTTTATTTAACTGTCATATTAGGAATATAACTTAAAAACCGTACCTCATTTGGAGCACTGAACACCTGTGTATGAATGCTACTTCAACTAATATTCCTTCTTCCTTCTCAGTTCCTGCAGAACCTTTATTGTGTAAGTTTGCTGATGGAGGACAGAAAAAGAGACAGAATCAGAATAAATATATACAGAATGGAAGAGCATGGCACAGAGAAGGCGAGGTGAGACTTGTAAGTCCTTCCTTCAAGCTTTAGTGTGGGTGTACAATAATGAATACTTATGAAAATGATAGGCATTGGAACTTCTTGGCTTGGCTCTTTGGCATATTAAAAATGTGCAAGCCACTCTTACATGACGATTTGCAACTCTATAAAATACTTAAATGTATCTTTCTTAAGAGGAAAAAAGGCAAAATGTGAAACACTACGTGTTACCTCATTAAAACAAACAATAGAATCTTCTTCAATTTGGTAGGGAATATGCCTGAGATATTTCCCATATTGCAAAACTACCTGAAACATAACTTTATTTGCATGTAGTAAATAATCCTTTGATTTATGTGGCACTGAAATGCACATCACTTTCATAAGATTAAAATAGTATACCAGTGAGTGCAGCATTAATTTTTTTTTTTAGTCCTAGCTTTTTTAATCTTTAATGTTCAAGATAATAGTTTCATAGACTTACTATGGTTAGCAAGCCTAGACACCTCAATTATCTGAGACAAGAAAATTCAAATGCATCTTCTGAAAAACAGCACTCCCCATTCAGTCTTGGAGTTAATATATTGTAGACAACACCCTAACATATTCATCTTCATGCCTGGCCTCTCAAACGCACACGTTCTCTTAGCCAGGCATTTCAGAGGTTGCATTTTGTTCCTCATGCTGGGAACTTGGAAACTTGGATTCATAGCCAATATTGCTGACTGTCTTCACTATCTAATTACTTCTGTCAATTAACCTTTCCCTAACCCTTAGTAATAAATTATTTCAATACAAATTTTCAGTTAAATCTAATACAACTAAAAAAAGAAAAATAATTTACAATCAAAATGAATTTTGTCAACTTTTTCTTTCCACCTTTTTTTTTTTTTAAAGGCTGGAATGACACTCACGTATGATCCAACCACAGCTGCTTTACAAAATGGGTATGTTAAATAATGGCGTACTAAGATAAAAAAGTTTGCATTATGAAAGATGCACAGAACTGGCATTTAATAAATATTTCTGTATTTTCTAGGTTTTATCCGTCACCCTACAGTATTACAGCGAACAGAATGATCACTCAGACATCTATTACACCATATATTGCTTCTCCTGTTTCCACATACCAGGTTTGTATTTAGAACTTAGCTAAAAAGGTTCATCGGAGCTTATATATGTTTATCAATTGCTACATCTGCTTTTATGAATTCTCCAATAATGTTTCATATTAATGAAGTGGCCTCTTCACGCTGTACAGTATGAAAATGAAAGCCTTTAAAAACTAAAGATGTGTTTGTTTCTGGAAGCACAGCAATTCAATGAGATACATGGTGTCTTGCAAAACAAAGTCTCTAACTTGCACTGATGGCTAAGGTATTTTTAGTCACTTCTGCATTTCATGTATGATTTTTCATTTTCCCTTGGGCAGGTTCTTTTAACATCAATAATGTATCTTTGAAACAATTATTCTTTATTTAAAACCTTCTTGATTTAGTTAAATTCTGTTTCAAAGATATTTCTCCATGATTTTTGAACTTTTCTCCAGGTTGTTTCAGTGCAAAAAAAGAAAAAAAGGCCAAAAATGATGTGTTATGTAGTTGTACTAAGAAGACAGAAACTTGCTTGACACTAGAGAAGGAAATCTGAAAGAGAGTTCAGAGTTCAAATTGCACCAGTGTTCAAATTCAGTGTTTTCGTATTAGGAGCAAAGCGTTTAGTAGACTAGAACCGTGTTTCTAAACAAAAAGCAACTTTATTTTGAACTATAAATTAAAACATTAATTGTGCACATTTTTTGTTCTTGGAGCCCCGTCCAAAGCTTTCTGAAAAGGAATTTTAGTAGGTGTCATCTTGAGTCCCCACTAAGGGATATCAACAAACAGTTCAACATGCTGAGAAATTATATGGAACAGTTTTTTTACTTTGATATAAATCTCTTAAGTTTTAGGGTATTGTACATTTCAGTGTACAAACACTTTGCATTTAATGAAACTAGTATGGCCATCTCAGATGTGTGCTCTGTAATTACTACTTGAGACTTGTCAATTATCCCAGTGTAAGCTAAATGATCAGCTATTTTGGCATTTTACTGTTTAACACACAGACAAAGTAAGCATTTGTGATTCAGGTCATAAATAACCAAACCCAATTCAATTTGGAAAGTTCTTACCTCTGTATGTGAGGGGAAGGAGAAGAGGCTGTTTGCTTTTTACTGAGAGACACATGCTGAGTTTTCTAGCTTACTATGGGTGAAACTGAACATAGAAGGCATATAGAAGACTAACAGAGGCACTGTGGGCCATTTGGTCAATATTTCCTTGCAGAAATTTCCATGTTCCCTCCTGTTCCAGGTGAGAAGAACAAGGAAGAATTGTCTAATGTTAGTTTGGAAGTCTAATGCCTTCTTGAGTGAGCAAAGCGTTATGTAGGAGGTAAAGCGTGTACTCTGGGGTAAAGGGCAGCTGGATTAATTTTATATTAATTTCTGAGGTGACATACAACTCAGTGTTTGCTCTTGGCAGACAGTGCTAATACTGTATTTTTCAGTATATTGAATCATTCTGCTTTCTACAGCAATATCTTAAAAATTACAGCAAGTTCTTACCCAGAAAAATATTGCAGTAGAATTAGCTGCTATTCTTTGTTGTAATACAAATTGTTTATCAATATAAGACTTGGATATTTAGAATCCAAGTAGAAGTTGTAGGTTGGCATGGAAATATATTTCTTAGGAATGTAGTATCACTTTACTGGGCTCATTGAGATAGGCAGACCACAATACTGTATGTTTCCAGAGATGATGTTACCAATATTTGAACATAAGTGACATGGAGCTTAAATTGTTGTGCATGGAATTATTAACATCATTATGTTTAAAGTGCCCCAGTAAGAGGAACTGAAAATTAAATTGAAGTATTCTGTACTGGGGAGGAAGGAGGGTCTTGGCTAAAAGAGTTTCACAATTTATTAGTCATGTCTTCATTACTGATCCCTTCTCACTGAAACCTGCAGCATTCTGTCATCTACACAACAGGATGTATCACAAAGGCATGATTTATTTGTTTTTTCTTTGAGGCATGGTATAACCTGTTCCTAGCTTTATTCTTACTAAGGGTAAACAAATTTAATAAAGTTTTGGCTAGCATTTATTTCTGCAACTCCCGTATACCCAAATGACAGTATTAAGCCAGTTACTGTGATAGTGTGAATAGATTAGCCAAAGCTTTAGTCAGGCTGTACCAGTATTTTTGCCATTAAGCTTTTGCCTGAGGAAAGGGAGGGTTCAAGTGTTTTCCAGTTTTGAACTCCTCTTTGCTCTTTTTCTGATTGAAGAAGATTTGAAAGTCAGTACCAAAAGGAGGGAAGAAATATTTTCATCTTGCAGAAAATACCTCATGTGTTTTTTTTTCAAGACTGTCTGTCTACCTGTCCTCTTCACAGGATGGTAGACATGATGGTAGAGGTGTTCAAAGGGTTTTAAATGTCTGGCAGCAGTGCGGAGTTAGTTCTGTATGTGCAGTTCAGGTCAGAATCTTGCCTTATCTTACATACCTATAGGAGGTGGAGAGGAAACATTTCCATTCTTACCTCTAGTATTCCTTGCAGCACACTTTCGAAGACCTGTTTCCACCAGCTCTTTTCAGTTCAGATAACCATACAACCTATTAGTTTTCCTTTTAATCTTTTTAATTTACCTTGTCATGCAAGGTTAGCCGTCTGAGGTGGGTTGACCCTGGCTGGGCACTAGGAGCCCCCCAAAGCCGCTCTATCACTCCCTCCTCAGCTGGGCAGGGAGAGGCTTTTGGGTCAAGATAAGGACAGGGAGATCACTCAGCAGTTACCGTCACGCAGAGGAGACTCAACTTGGGCAAATTAGTTTAATTTATTAACAATCAAAATCAGAGTAGGGTAATGAGAAAATAAAAACGAAATCTTAAAACACCTTTTCCCCACCCCTCCCTTCTTCCTGGGCTTGACTTCACTCTGATTTCTCTGACTCCTCCCTGAAACAGTGCAGAGGGACAGGGAATGGGGGTTGGGGACAGTTCATCACATGTTGTCTCTGCCGCTCCGTCCTCCTGAGGAGGAAGACTACTCATAGTCTTCCCTTGCTCCAGCGTGGGGGTCCCTCCCATGGGAGACAGTCCTCCACAAACTTCTCCAACATTAGTGTTTCCCATAGGCTGCAGTTCTTCATTAACTACTCTAGCGTGGCTTCCTTCCATGGGCTGCAGTCCTTCAGGAACACACTTCTCCAGAGTGGGTCCCCCACAGGGTCACAGTCTCTGTCTGGCATCCACCTACTTTGGTGTGGGGTCCCCCATGGGCTGCAGGTGGATGTCTGCTCCACCACTAACCTCCGTGGGCTGCAGGGGCACAGCCTGCCTCACCA
Organism: Phalacrocorax carbo; assembly: GCF_963921805.1. Classification (NCBI taxonomy): domain Eukaryota; kingdom Metazoa; phylum Chordata; class Aves; order Suliformes; family Phalacrocoracidae; genus Phalacrocorax; species Phalacrocorax carbo. The sequence continues at coordinate 19,210,961 of NC_087517.1, read as the reverse complement.
TGGTCTTTGCCATGGGCTGCAGGGGAATCTCTGCTCTGGCACCCAGACCACCTCCTCCCCTTCCCTCTTCACTGACCTGATGCCTGCAGAGTTGGTTCCTCTCACATATTTTCACTCCTCTCTCTCCAGCTGTGATTGCAGTTGCACAGGGGTTCCCCCCCACCTACCCCGATATATTATCCCGGAGGTGCTACCACCACTGCTGATGGGTTCAGCCTCGGCCAGCAGCGGGTCCACCTTGGAGCCTGCTGGCACTGGCTCTGTCGGACACAGGGGAAGCTTCCAGCAGCTTCTTATAGAAGCTACCCCTGTAGCCTGCCCACTACCAAAACCTTGCCATGCAAACCCAATACAGCATCCTACCTCAATTTAAGTATTTGGATACTCAGTGTTTTGGAGGAAAGCATGCTAGTTGCAAGAGCAGGAATGCTCATCAGAACCTTCTCCTCCTCCTGTGCTTTGGGAATAACGTACCCCAGTGTCTCAGAGAAGAACAATTCTGCTAAATATTCTCCTTGTTCCTGGAACAAGATTCCAGCAGAATTCCTGGTTTCTTTCTCCCATGTGAAAATCCAATCGCACTAGAAGACAAATGATGCTATACCTTCTGAGATCCCAATTACTTTTCCCCAAAGGAGTTTCAAAGACAGGAGGTGCCTCACTTTTCAACACAGCAGCAATGTCTCATGCATCTATTTGAACCCTTTCAGTGTACTTGATAAAGTTCCTGAGACCTGCACTAAAAACATAGTATACTGTTCTGAAAGGTATATGTGGTATATTGTCTCCAAATCTTGTTTCTCATTTACAGGTACAATAACTACACTTTTCATAGAAATCAATGTTGCTTCACAGAGTGACTAATTGCATTAAAAAGTGAAAAAATAAGGGAGGGGCCTTGTTAACATGATTTATTAAATTATTACTATATCTCAGTTGGAGTACTCAGGAAAAGAATTACTAAAATGAAAAATAAAATACTGATTTTGTTCTAGGTTCAGAGTCCTTCTTGGATGCAGCCTCAACCATATATAATGCAGCACCCAGTAAGTTTTTATGCTTCTCTGTTATTGTGTTACTGATTGTATAAATACTTTTTACATACTTTAAACAACAGGAAATAGGTCAGTTCCTGCCCAGTTACTTCAGAGTTTTGACAATTAGACCATGATTAAATCATGGATCAAAACAAAAAAAGACAGACAGTAACCTGAATTGGGACTCCATTTTATTAGGGGGGAAAAAAGAAAGCTGCCTTCAGGGTATTGAGGTGATGAGGACAATTAGAGTTACCAAGTCAGCATCCTGAGGAAACTCTTTTTTTTTAAATTTAAATGAAAACCACTTTGCAAATACTGACGTTTTACCGATGTTTTACATACTGTTTACCTACCGGGAGCTAGAATTGAAGACCCAAGGTTTTAGAATGGGTCTAGAATAGTTCAGACCAGATAGTTTGTGAAAGAGATATGGATGTAGTGATATAAATGACATTATGGGCACTCACTTGAGAAGACCTGCATAACTTGTTCTGGCTTCACTGCTCATGAGTAATGCTACTCTCCCTACACTTTGGCTGTGGCATCTGTACCAGACTGTCAGGCATTCTAATCTATACTCTCCTGTGATATTTTGCTGCTTATCTATATCATTTGCTAATTAAGTACCATTATATCTGAGACTTACTAGGTTTCTTGGGATGAGCATTACAAATATTAACAAGTGCTTTAATATATGCACTCCTGTAGTTAAAAAACAAGTCTGTTTCCAGATATAGAAAGATATTGTCTTGACTTTAATTAACCTCTCCGTGCAGATTATAGAATGTAAATCTTGGCAGAACATTTTCTTCTTGTGCATGTGGAGAAGGTGATACTGAACCAGAACACCCTCTCACACACTTAATTGTTGTATTTGTGGTTTTTGTTAAATACACATGCGCACAACTGTGTTTAACTTTTCTCTCTAGCAACACACATTTTCATTAAAAGACCTCTTCCAAATCATGCTGCGAAAGACACAGGTTGATATGTTATAATGCTGTAAAGTGTATTAGTTTCACAGGTAGACAAGATGAGATTTCACAATTGGAAATAAAGATCTAGATTCCTGACTTAAGTTCAGTTTTGGCCTGTGCAAAGGCTGGTGCTGTCTTGCTCATTTGCTTTGCAGAGAAGCCTGCAGTCTACAGACAGGAAATTCTTTTAGTGTTTGATGTGCCTGTGACTCATTTCATCTGCACTGATCACATGATTGTTTTTCCAACTATACTCTACTTTTTTCTTTTTTCTTTTCATAGATTAATTATTGACTCAAAATACTGGCTTTCAGTACACTACAATTATTTCTGTTAGTTTTGAGGCTCCATCAATTTTAATCAACACTTCTGCAAGCATAAGTCATATGAAGAATTTGGAAATGTGTTTTTGTAGAAAATGATTGCTAAAATGAGATTTGTTGATAACCCTCCATTTCAGATTACTCTGAAGACCTTATAAGATTACTCTGAAGACCTTATGCGTGTGCCTCCATATTTAGAAATCTCAAGTGTTTAAAAATTTTACATATACTTTTTATGAAGTTAAGAGAATGGTACAGGAGTACCTAATTCTCCTAATTCAGTACCTATTCTCCTAATACAAATATTCCTCCAAAGCCTCCATTCCTAAAGACGAGATAAAAGTTTCTTCCTAAAGCCTGAAATTGCAAAACTTAAGCTAAGTGGATCTTTACCTGGTAACGTGCACAGATTTTTGCTTTAAAGTTAGCATGGGGCTAAATTCATATTTTACGAAGTGTTTTCAGCAGGTGTCTCAAGTGCATTGCACATCAGTTGCATGTTCAGTAGTAAGTCAGTGCAGTTTTACCACATTACCAAAATGCATCTGCTTGAGTAGAATATTCAGAATGCCCCAGACCTGCTTCCTGAGTCAGTGCCTCGGATTACGGAGAGTGCCTGTGGTAGGTCCTCTCAGGAGGACAGCCCTTACTTAGACTCTCAAATCAAAAATGTGATTAAAATCTGAGTGTTGCTACAAACATTTCTTTCTTACTTTCTCTGTTTTAATAGGGTGCTGTACTGACTCCCTCCATGGACCACACCATGTCACTACAGCCTGCATCGATGATAAGCCCTCTGACACAGCAGATGAGTCATCTTTCATTAGGCAGTACTGGAACAGTATGTAGTAATTTAATTAAAAATAGAACTTACAAAAGTAGAAAATACTGTGTGTAGATCACAGTATGCATGTGCAGCTTGCATGTAGAAAAAAGTAATCCTGTAAGTAGTCTTTCGTCCCATAAAATTACATTCAGCCATTTTTATTCAGTCTAGTAGCTGATGAGAAATTGGAAATAAGTAAATAAAAACAGATCAAAGAAAATCAAAGGAACCCAGGAGGTAACTCCAGAGTTGTATTGAAAAAGAAAAAGTAGTTGGTTTTACCCTTCAGGAGATCAGAGTTGCAGAAAGTAATACAAAGTATAGAACAGAAACTAAACCAGGAGATGCAGGCTAGCTTCTAAATCAAAAGACCCTTCTCTTCTAAGCAGATAGATTTTTTAAAAGAAAATATGATGATCGGGAGTTACAGACAAGGAAAAGCCCTTTACCTAGTCTTTGAAGTGTAAATTCAAGTTTTCTCAAAACAGGTATCTCACTTTTCAGAAAAAGCCTATTGATTTCAGACACAAAAGTCTTTCCCTTATGTATATTGCTTTAGGGAAACAGTCAATATCTATTAGACAATATCATGATAGGTATTTTGAATACTCTTAAATTTACCTTGGGCTTTAACTCAACTTAATGGACTCCCTGTCTTTCTAGTACATGCCAGCCACAACAGCTATGCAAGGAGCCTACATACCCCAGTATGCACATGTCCAGACAGCAGCGGTTCCTGTTGAGGTCAGTATATTTTATAAAAGACCAGAGATAAGGGGCATGAATGTGATATTAGGTTGGTTTGGGTTTTTTTTAGCTAGGAAAACTACTGTTTAAAGCCTGACATTGTAACTCTGAGTTTACTGTGAATGCAACATATATTAAAACTATTATTCTCAACTAAAATAGCTAATATTATAGCAAAGAATGACCTGTACTTGGAGCAGTCTTCCGTATGAGCATAGCTCAGCTGAACTTTGTGTTTTCTGAAACCTAACTTCCAATAGGAACAAGCCAGGGGGTATATTGTAGTTGTGGTCTTTCATTTAGTTTTCCTGTGAGCAAGCTTCTCTGCCAACAGACCATGATTGTAACCTTTTGCAAAGAATCCTGATTTTACCGTGGCATCTCAGGATATCATGCATATTTGCCTAATAAACCCCTCTGCAAGTCCAGTTCAAGAGTGTAACTAAACGGCAGACACCAGTTTGTCTATTCTTTTGACTTACTGTACACCCTTTTATAGGTCAGTACTTCTTTGACATAGGAGCTAAGCAATGCGTGCTGCAGCTCTTGTGTACAGAATGAGTGCTAGACAGTCTCTTCCAGAGCCTATAAGAAAAACTATTTCATTTCAAAATCTGTTTATCCAGAAACTCTAGAACTTGTTTGGTTCACTTTATGCATCTGCTCCTGTGGGACAGAGAAAGGCTTTTGGTAATTAGCTGATTGCACTGTCTGCCAGAGCACTATCGGCTGAATTATTTCCCTCATTTGTGGGGGTCTGTGTGAGAAGTCCCAACGACAATTCTTTGTGTTGCCTAGTCCCAATCGCACCGTGGTACTCGGAGTGATAGTGTTTGTACGTGTGGTAAGTAGATCTCATTCTTCTTGCTACCCCTCAAAAGGAGAGGGGCAAGAATGCTCTTTTGCATTTGCAGATAGAAAATATACTAGCAGTTATTTGCACCCTCTATGATTTTATTTCTGTAATGTTAGAGGCTTCTTTTAATTACCATCAAAGCAGCTGGGGAAGTACAAGGCTTTCATGATCATTTTGTTTATTTCCTGAAATGTAAATCAATGCAAAGTTAACACCTCAGATTTGGAGTAACACACCTGAGAAATGTTAGACAGATTTTAGATTTTTACACTGTTAATCGCATGAGTCGCATGGGAATACAGATTGCAGATAATGCTGCCTGATTTTATCTCATGTCTTTCGTTTTATTTTCAGGAAGCCAGTGGTCAACAACAGGTTACAGTAGAGACGTCCAGTGACCATTCTCCATATACATATCAGCAAAATAAGTAACTGTGAGGTAGGGGCTCATCCTGTAACATAAAAATTGTGAATTCAAAGATATTTTCTTTCATAACTTCCAGTACTCTGTATCGAAAATTCTTTTTTTTTTTTTTTAATCATCTAAATAACACATAATATCTGGGGACAGGCAGTGAAGTTAATTTGAACTTCAGAATTAATTTGAATTTGAGTTAGAAGCCAGGAAAGGAAAAACAGGTTCCAGAAGTGAGTTAATGAATTATGAGTAATAGTCTTTTAATAATGTCTCTATAGCGTAACTGTATTATGTTGTATTTTAATTTGTTCATCTTGGCAGCATACTATATACAATAATAATGAATTAGCGCAAAAATAGTAGAATCATAATGCTAAAGGGTACTGTATTTGTACGTATAATATCCTCTAGATCTGTTGTAAGTGTAAGATTTGGAAGCAACTGACTTACAGACCTTGCAGACCACAGTTGGGGGTGGTCTGGTAGAAATCCTCGCTGACCCTTACTCCTGAAGATTTCCCTGCTCATTCTTTATTCTAGGAAAAAGCAGTTCAGTCCAGATTTTTGTCAATTTTTAAGCCGTGTCCTAGCTTGGCTCTAATTCCAGAGTTGGTTTACTTTCCTACTCCGAGTTTCCTCTGGTTTTCCTTGCATGGCCTTTCTTTACTAACTGATCATTAGCTTTACCAGAGCCCCTTCCATGCAAAATTTTTGCTTTCCCTAGATTGCCACCCTGAAAATACTGTTAGTGCTAACTGTCCATGTTTTAAAATTCTGGAATTTAGTTGTTCCTTAACTCATCTTTTTCTGAGTGCTTTGTAAATCAGGCAACCTGACTGCAAAAATTTTCATCATGTTTTGTAAGACCTCATACAGAAAAATTCTGTTCAGCTGCAATAACATGCTAGAGGCCATCCTAGAAGTTTTCTGCAGCCCTCACGGCATTTATTAGATACTCAAAAATCATAATCAGTTATGTCTGAGGAACTTCTAATTGTGTAATATTCTCCCTAAATTGTATAGAACTTACAGTACACATGTTTTGCCGTTACCTTTCATTTTGCAGGTCAGCTGTGTTATTTGACATACTGCTCTCATCCCCGTTATTGGCATAACAACTTCTTATATGTTCAAGAACGTAAAGATAGAAACAAACCCATGGGGAGACTTCTCGCATTCAACAGATGGCACAGTCTGCATAGCACAACATATGACCTGTGTTTATTATTGTAGTCTGGCCAAATGCCGGCATCCGGAGAAAGCCCATATCCTTGATTTGCATCCAGGGCAGGGAGAAAGCAAAGCCAGAGGCTCTTCTCATTATCCATCTCCTAGTGTTAAAATCATGGCTCCTGCATGTTTCCTGTGCCAAGGCTATTGGCTAATGTTAACAACTTTTCAAGGAATTACTTGTTTTGCCTCAAGTCTCCCCTGTGGGCATGTAAAACCTCCTTACCAGCAGAGATCTGTGGTAGACGGCAAAGCATAATCGTGCATGTCATCCTCCCGTCCTGCCTTTCTCTCCCAGCCTGTCAGTATCTTCCCCGTAGGCTGGGGCCAGGCAGGAGCAGCAGCATTTAGTCTCCTGAAAGGATGAGATGTGTTGCCATCTGAGACACATATTATAATGATGACTCTGTGTAGAATACCACGCTCTGAGCAACGCCGTGTGTTTGCTGTAAGACAATCCTCCGTGTATTTTATTCTTCCGAGAAGTACCGTTACCTGTATTTATATGCAGTAGGAGCCAGTGAAATCTAATTCAGCAATGGCTGTGGCAGCGGGCATGTGGGGAAGGTTAATATTACTCAACTGATTTCAGCATTAGAGCATGGCATTTGGTATTTCTGTCCCTGGGACATGTTGGTACTTGTCATTTTTCAGACAGGTGAAGGGGAGGGAACTGACAGTTATTCCTTGCCCTAAATAGAGGGAACACTGCGGTCTCTTAATTGTCATGGCTTCGTTACTATTGTCAAACCGAAACTTCTTTCTAAATGCACGTGCAGCACTTTTGGGAATGTCCTATTAAAAGTCAATATACTTGTTGCCATAATTAAGGGGTAAATGACAACTAGCACATTTGCACAAGAGGATGCAGTCAATCAGAAATGCACAGCGTCTTTCCTTTGACAGCTACATTTAATAACTTTATAGCTTCTTTTCAGAAAGTTGCTACTATGTGAAAAAGTCAAAGGGACTTGTTAAAAAAAAAGTGATAATTATATATGTACCTCTAAGTGTACAAGCCTTGAAACACCAGACTTTGTCTTGCCTTGAGAAATTAAAAAAATTGTATAAACTTTTTTTCATTAGCTGGGTATTTTTTTAAACCCATATGGCAATATTAGCCAATACAATAAATTGAGAAGTCGTCCTTCAAACTCAATGAGCCCTGAATTGCTGTTAAGTATTAACCATCACGGAGTAGTTGTCTATGCATTGGCTGTTGTAACTCGGACATAGTCTCCCTGAGGCCGCACCAAAAGAAAGTTGTGTTCCTTTGCCAGAGATCCAAAAGCCTTGGAGATGCCGCAGGAGTAAGCTCACATACTCAACCACTTTTGGTTAATCAAAAGGAGACAAAAATAACAAAACAACAAAGGAGGACGTAGCTTTGAATGCAGTCTCACGGTTCCCCAGTGGGAACTCTGCATGCTGTACGGGTATTGGAGACAGAGGGGGAAAATACAATACAGGCTGTGTCCTGGCAGAGCGCCTTATCCTGGGAAGGGCCAGTCACCTGTAGTGCCACCTGTGTTACTTCTCAGATCTGAACTCAGATTAACTTAGTCTTCTCACGGCTGTCTAAAATAGGAAATTATTTAGTTTTATGGACCGCTACATTAGAAAAAAAAACATGCAATTGTAACTCTGCTCTAGCTCTGACCTTTCTGTGTTACAGATGTCCAGTGTTCACCTGGCCTGGAGAAGGGTGGAAAGGCTGAAACAATCATGGATTTTACTGATCAATTGTGCTTTAGGAATTATTGACAGTTTTGCACAGGTTCTTGAAAATGTTATTTATAATGAAATCAACTAAAACTATTTTTGCTATAAGTTCTATAAGGTGCATAAGAAAAACCTTAAATTCATCTAGTAGCTGTTCCCATGAACAGGTTTATTTTAGTAAAAAAAAATTTTTATCAAGTGTTACGACGCAAAAAAAAAAAAAGAATTCAAATTTCTGGGTATGCACAGATGACCACGAAGACTTATTCACGTGCATGACAGAATTTGTGTTTTGGTTTATTTTTATTTTGTTTGTTTCTTTTTTTTTTAATTGTATGAAATGGGTTTTCTGAAGTTTAAAATAGTAAAACATCTAAGATGATGTTCTGTGCTTGCAGTGTGTGAGTGTTGCTTTAGTGCAGTGTTGCAGTTATAGTGTCTGGTCTTTTAGCTTTCTGTTTTTCTTTAAATGTAGTGTGAAGTGTCTTATCTTTTCTATAAATTCCAATTTGCCTTAAATCTTTCAATGCTGTAGCTGTTTCAGTAAGTAGTCCAAACTAATGGTGTAGAATGCTTTGACCAAATGAGCTGGTCTATTATGCCTTGTAAAACAGCAGCCTAGGGCTTTTAAAGGTAGTCAATAAAAATTGCTGAAAATTTGGCTTTTTTAATGTGTAGTAAGTGTTTTTAATGATTTTTCACATAATATGTAAGGTAGTGAAATGCAAGAGGGGAAAAATGTTTTGTGTGAAACACATTTTCTGACTGGGGAAATTTTAATAGGATAAATTGTTTGTAAGGCCATATGCCAATAGTTCCCTCTGGTAGTTTGAATGATTTAGGAACTCTGCTGTATGATGCAATGTAAAATCTTTTTTTTTTTTTGCCTTTTTTTCAGAAACTAACTTGATGTTCTAGTTTTAGCATAGGTAGAGTAGGGACTTTGGGGTGGGGATATCACCGAATGTTTTTGTCCTTCCTTTATACTAATGATAGTGCTTTAGGATGAGGATTGTGCTGAGACTTAGCAAACAGAAAAGTTGCTATTACAGCGAAATGGCAAAAGCTAAAGGACTCGTTTTCAAACATACGCTGAGATGTAAGTAGAAGCGTAACTGATTGGGTACTAGCTCTCTATAGTAGGTAAATAAAAATAAAAAGACTTGGCACTTTTAAAAGGTAACTTTACCAAAGAACAAAGAGCCAGTAACCAAGAATTCTGATTTGTCTCAGCATTACGTCTTCTGTACTCTTTATTTTTGCCGGACCAGTTTGCGGTTAGGAGAATGTGCCTTTTTTGTACATTTGCATTTAGGTTTTATAATTTTAATTGATGTATGGACACAAAAGCATGAAGGAAGACTTGGATCCAAGCAGTGCCACACTTTACATCATCACTACAAGTGTTAAGTGTAAAGAAAACCAATTTTGAAACTATGAAATTCCTGATTCATAAATACACAGTTATTTGTACTTCACATATTAGATAATTCACTGCTACTAAAGCTCTTTATTACAATTGCGTATGTTTTAAATCGAATGATAAATTAAGTTGTCTTCCAAAACTGTGTACTTCTCTGGTCAGCTGTATATGATCAGTTATCTACCTCAAAGTTTATTTCCTTTTGTATTGGGACAGGTTGCTGGCCCTCCCTGTTTCCACAGACCAAATCATCCTAGCTCAGGAGCTAGGGCTAAGCAGTTGTTTCTTTCAAGTATTTTTTAGTTTTTAAATTTTGTGTGAGTATTGGAGTATAGATGTCGGTGACATTTCATAGTTTCAAAAGTAAATTGCTGCTCTGAGAAGTGTAGATTCTAGTGAAATACATAGTCATAAGAGATGTGTTTTTGTTTTTTTTTTTTGGTTTGTTTTTTTTTTTATTAAAAAAAGTTGTGGTATTATTGGTTCTATGCTCCCTGGAATATTACTGCTTTGTAAAAGTCCAGACTTCCTGCAGCACCTTGCCTGTATCTGGTATCTTTCCAAACCTGGATCTCTCACTACTTGATATTTTTGCGTTAATTAAAACTGCAGTATGATAGCTGTGTTAGAGGGAGGGAAGAGCTGCTGCCAGAAATGTCTGAACTAAGTGCCATACTCATTGTCTGGGTAAGATTTGGGAAATTTAACCTCTGTACATAAAAAATAATCAGTTACTTAAACATCACATAGTAGACAGCCATTAAATTATAAAAAAAATTAATTTATGAAGAAAGACCTTTTGTACAGATTGAAAAAAAAAGATTTTCATAGAGATATCTATATGATCAAGAGAGTTAATTTTTTATTTTTGTTTTACTAGTGCCACAAACTTGCCAGTGGTAACTTATTTGTCCGGTTCAAGATAACTCTGTAGTTTTGTTTCCTAGGACTTGTTGTTAAACGCCAAAAGACATTTTTGAACTGTAAATTTGATTAGATTGTTAGCTTTTTTCTGTTTTATTTCTTTGAAAACTTTTGAATAAAAAAGATAAAAAAAAAAAAAAAAAAGAAAATGCATCGACTTTTTCCTTCAGCTGTTCCTTTATTGGCAAAAAACCCAAACAGGTTATGGTAAAACCTTCACGTTTATCTTTAAGTGCTCGGAGTTGCTTTCTGCTTTACAGTCTGGGTTTTTCCCTCTACCAAATTTTAACTCTTTCAAACCACATTACAAAGTCACCTGTTCTCTCAGACAAAACAGGAAAAGACGTATGAGAAATACATGATGAAATATCTGCTTTGAATGCAAGAACTCCCTTGTTCTGTGTCAGCCCACGCTGAGAGTTGTCTATAACCAGGCCCGCACACTGTGGTTGTAAATGCAAGGAGGAATGGTGGAGATGGAGGCTCACTTTGGTGGTTCATAGCACTGAACTGCTGCCTAAAAGTCCGTTTGTCTTTCCAAGTGCAGTGCGTTGGCTGACACACACGCAGTTCTGGAGAGCAGAGGTGCTACTTCTCTCGAATTAAAAATTATCCCAAGTGTTCGCCTTCCAGCTGCAATCTTTAAGCACTCTATTTCTTTAAAGATAATCTCAGATTTTATTAGCCTTTTGGCAAGATCACCGCTGCAGTGGTACATATCAGAGGACTCTGCACAAGGTAAGGCTTGGAAAAGAAATGGAGTAAAATATCAACTGTTGTGTCTCCTCAGTCAAATGCTTTTCCAGTCACACAGTCCTCCTCAACATAGCTTTGTAGCGACGTGTGTGGCGGGAGAGGGGCTCTGACCTAGTCTTGGGTGCCCCAGAGCGCACCCAGAGGCAGAGAGCAGTGACTGGGTGACCCAGCGGGCTCCTGCGCCTTGCCTCCGGTGCTGGGCAGGCGAAGGGCGGCTCGCCCGCCGCAGGCCGTGCTGCCATGGAGAACCTTCCCCCCTTGGGAGACAGTCCTTTACATTATACACCTGGTTTTTGATATATCCCAAGGACTCGGCCAGTCCTGCGGACGGCCAGGTGGCCTGCTGGGTGGGTCAGCTGGGGTCACGCTGCAGGCAATGCGCAGCCCGAGCTTTCGGTCGCAGGATGCTGATGCAAGATACTGAGAATAAATGTGTTTCCAGTGGAGCTAGCAAAAGGGGCTCACCTAGAGGTTAGGAAACTTCATTTATATTAGCTTGTGCAATAAAGACATCCTCAACAATGATGGCTTTTATTATTAATGAAGAGAAAAAACCCTCACACTGTATGGTGCTAAACACATTTAGGCTCCTGTAACCAAAGCAATGCCATTTTACCATTTAGTGGTAATTTAAATACTGTCCCAGTATGTTGCCTGTCTAAAATGCAATGAATGAGAAGATGACTACAGAAAACGTAAAGGTTTTTGTTACATTTTTCCTATTTACCACCATATTGAATTAATCTCAAATTAATGAGCAGTCTTTTTGAATTAAGTATGAATACTACCTTACAAAAGCTGTATGTCATAGACTCAGAATAATGCAAGTTGGAAAGACTTTTTGCTATCTATTTGCTTTTCTAATTAGCCCCATGATAAACTTAGCTCTCTTACCTTAACAACAAATATATTTGATAAGAATGAATGCTTTCAGATTAGTACCTTCTGCCCGATACAATAAGGTTGTATGTATCATTTCTATCAGACAATCTGCAATAATGCAATGTCTTTATGTAATATACTTTTATTATATATAATAAAACTCATTTATTACCAGCTGCCTTGTTCAAATGTTGACTCCATCCTGTTGCGTACAATTTGTTTTGAACCCTACTTGCAAACATGCTGTTGATAAAATGTTTTACCTCTTAACAAATACTGATAAACATCATGTCCATGTAGGATGATTTTAAACCGGTACAAATATTTTGTGCAGAATTATGCACAGACCCTGTTGTTTGTTGGTTGGTAGGCGCTGAACAAAATCTTTCTGTTTTCTAAATTAACTAAACTGGGCAGGTGCAAGACAAGCGCAAGCAACGCATTAACAGCAGTGTGACAAAGTACCATTGATCAGCTGAGCCCTGTTAATGACTGTTTGCATATATTGGGCTAGAATATTTGTGGAGTAAGTCAGAGTAGTCTAAAGCACTTTCCTGCTACTCTGTGTCAGTTTTTCTCCAGAAGAAAAAAAAAATTAAAAGCACTATTTTGCTCTCCCCTTCTAGCTTTAATTTATGCTATGGTACCTCCACCTGATGATTGACTAAAACTGTGCCACCTCACTTTCTGCAGAAATATCGTATGAGAAACACATTTTATGTGCCAGAATATTTATATGAGTTTGTATTCCTGTGCACATTTCACTGCACTTGTTCCTTTTGCTTTGATCAACTTCTCCAAAATTATTTGCAAACTTTCATGTGTTGGAATAAGATACTCAATCCTATCCTGTCCAGCAGTGTCCTATTGTGAAAGCCAGTGTATTATTTGGTGGCATTTAAGACATGTGTGCTCCTACCTTCCAAACACTTGCAACACTGGTGTACTCTTTCAGCTGTGAAAGATCATCTGTATCATTCCCTAGCCAACAAATTCTGGCATCGATTAACCCAAACAAATCTGAGGCTTTTGGCTTTCACACTTGGTCCGTTAATCCTATCCAGAATAGGGGTTAGGATATACAAAACCTATTCTGTTTGGCAACTTCTCCTCCAGCCACTAAGAAAAGCCAAGATGGTGTCAGAACAGCAAAGATTTACAGTGCAGTGACCAGAGGGAGTGTGTAAAAGCCTGCATGTCGAATGAGTCAGTCTTTCCTTTTCAGGACAGCTCTAACTGCCTCTACCATCAGAGAAACCTGTGCAGCCCATTTCTCTAGTAAAGAAGAAATCATACCACAGGAAAATACCACTGGATTTTTTTTCCATGTTCCAGAAGAAAAGACAACTTGTCAGCAGGCAAGCTTTAACTGTTTAAGTTACCTTGCCTTTTCCAACAGTATCCCCTCACTCAGTAGTTACATCAGTGGTGTTCTGAATTCTGTGTTTCGTGGGTCTCCCTTCAGCTGAATAACATCATCTCTTCTGACAGCTTCACAGGGATAGAAAGAGATTTTTGGAGAACGTGAAAGAATGAAGGTATGTTCCCTTCCCACATGCACACCACAGGTGTTCAGATCAACCTGCTCAGGCAGCTTTCTAAGTAGCTCTGTTGTTTCGGAGCCCAGCATGCTAGTGTTACCAAGGGGAAAAACGTGGAAAATCATTTCTGCAGGTACACTCCTCTGATCCTAAAGAAGTCATCTGCACTAGGAATTTACCCCAGTATTTTCACCACCTGAAATTCACACGCAGGGCTGATGTTTTGAATCAATATCTGTGAAGCACTTAAGGGTAGTGGAATAAAAGACGGTCAAGAGAAAATTTATTAGTAAATAGGATGCTTTGGTAAATAGTTCTAGGTTTTTGCAACCAGAAATAGAAAATTACTTTTCCTTTGTATGCTTCAGTCTTTCCCCAATGGGTAATACTTTTCCACCAATGAGAAAATACCCTGCTATGTTTTTTTTTGCCTTCCAGTGAATGTAAAAAACCATGAAATTTTATTTACAGGTATTTGTTACAGCCTTGCTTTCGTGTTTGTTTGTTCAGGTATCTTTAGCCAGTCTCAAAGATAACCTGTAAGCAGAATATACATAACTAGGAGCATAAAGCACTTACTGACCAGCCCACAGAAAAGAAAGGTAGGATTGCACAAGCCGTTAGGCTAAGCACGAGCATGCTCACCCAGCAAGGTACCGGTGGTGGCTTTGCTGGCCAGGCAGGCATCGGGCAGGAGGGGAAGGGTCGGCCCCTGCAGCTCCCTGGGGCAGACCTTCAGCACTGCTGCATTTCCATTTTCTGCCAAGCTCTGTCAGTGCCCCTGGCAGTGGTGACTTGCCCCAACAAACCGGCCTGATGCTTCCTCGCTAGCCTTGCTCTTTTCTTCCTTTAGATGTTATACCTTTCCATGTTTCTGCTTTCCTTCCTGAATCATTGAGCTACTGGTAATCCTGTCTCAACACCTCTACTCCTGTCTGTAATTTTACCTTTCTTATCTCTCCACAGGCTTTCTCACAGCTTTTTTTGGGCAGTCTGAGGCGAGGTTGCACAGCTGGGCCAGATGAGAGCTGGGCCTTGGTGCACAAGCTGCTGCAGCCCTGGGAGAGGGGGAGGGAGGCGTGCACCAGGGGCTGTAGCAAGGGGATGACAAAACCTAGGTCTTCCTCATGTCAAGAAAACATTCAAGTGTCATTGGAGGAGTGGGTATCCAGTGGGTGTCTAGAGAAGCTCTCTTCAAGTATTGCTGTCTTTGCCAGAACAAAAAGAAAACTAGGTTTCATTTTGTTGAAACCGGGAGCCCAGGTAGCTTGGCAGAATAAAATGCTCCAGAAGTTACCAGCTGCTTGTATCGTCAGTTCATGACCTTTTAGCCCTGCTCTGTTCACTTTCCATAGTTGAACAAGTTCCAGCTGTTGGTAGGAAGAGGTTTCATATATGAGTGGGAAGGAGGCAGCTCAGTGGCAAGTCACAGGCTTCACATAGTAAAGAGCCTGGTGCCACTTGTGCTGTCACTGTGCCATGAGCTCTTGAACCACTGAACCGTAGAATCATAGAATCATTGAGGTTGGAAAAGACCCTTAAGATCATCGAGTCCAACCGCTAACCTATCACTGCCAAGTCCACCACTAAACCATATCCTCAAGCACCACGTCTACCCTTCTTTCAAATACCTCCAGGGATGGAGACTCCACCACCTCCCTGGGCAGCCTGTTCCAATGCCTGACAACCCTTTCGGTGAAGAAGTTTTTCCTTATATCCAACCTAAACTTCCCTGGTGCAGCTTGAGGCCATTTCTTCTTGTCCTGTCACTTGTTACTAGGGAGAAGAGACCAACCCCTGCCTCGCTACAACCTCCTTCCAGGTAGTTGTAGAGAGCAATAAGGTCTCCCCTCAACCTCCTCCAGACTAAACAACCCCAGTTCCCTCAGCCGCCCCTCATAGGACTTGTGCTCTAGACCCTTCACCAGCTTTGTTGCCCTTCTCTGGACACGCTCCAGCACCTCGATGGCCTTGTAGTGAGGGGCCCAAAACTGCACACAGTACTCGAGGTGCGACACTGAAGTTATTGGACAAATCAATATGGAAGTAAGCTTGTGTATGAGAGCGGGAAGAGAAATCTTAAAAACCAAGGCCAAGTTTCCCCCTTGGTTTTTAAGTTGTTTCTTAAGCTGTAAGCTGTATTTCAGAGAGTGGTCTAGCTCCATCTTCACTGTGGTGTCTGTAGAAACAGCAAAGCTTTGCCCTCCATTCTAAGGCAAATTCTTGGTACTGAAGTGTTGAAAATCCAGATTTCAGTTATTAAAAAACAAAAACAAAAAAACAGCCAAACAACAACAACAACAAAAAACAACTAAGCAGTTCCAGGAATTCCTCTCCTGAAAACATTTTGCAGATGAAGCTAGCGAGTCATATCTGGGAAAACAATTCAGGGCAAACCATACCATTGCGTGTATTACAGTAAGTGTATGCAGAGCTCAGCTATTCCAGATGGTGATCATCTGATCAGCCCTGCGATGTGCAGTACTGCCCTGTGTCAAGACTGCAATTAATTTCCTAAGCAATGTTGTGCTCATCAGCAAACCCAAGCGTCGGGAGCCGTCCTTGTTGAGCCGGACTGGCACAGGTGAGGGAGCGGTGCAGAGCCCTGGGCTCAGAGGGACACTCTGTGCTGGCCTGAGCCCAGGCTCTCCCCGCTGCAGCTGCCTGTGGCTGCTAGCGCAGCCAGGGGCACAGACTGGGGAGACCCCTGCACCCCAGCTGTCCCACTGCTGCCGTTCTTACCCAAGAGTTTAAATTATGTCTTACCTTGCAGCCACCAGAGGGCATCTTCGTTATAAGCTGAAATAATCAAAAAAGGTAAACTCCCGTTCCTAGTATGTAATTATGGTGCGTTTATAGTTACCTATTATTAAAAGCAAAACCTCATCCTGCCTTTGCACAATACAATGCAAGTGCTCACATTGCTAATAACGTGTTTTTACTCATCATTAAGACAGCAATAGGATTGTCTTTATCAGAGGAAAAACAAAGCTGTAATTTTCTTTTGGTTAATGAAACACATAAGGGTGCCTTTACAGCAGGTGAGGGGAGAAAAAAATAAATTAATCAAAGCTACAACATCACCAAAAACACAAGTGGTCCAGGCAGGGTCAGGGAGAATCAACAAGTAGCTGTATGTTGTGGGCAAACACAAAAGGAGCCAACCAAACAGCAAGGGAGTCCTGGAGAAGTCAAGCAGACTGCAAAGATTCAACCATGATCAGACTGAGAAACCTTTTTGCCATTACCTCAAAGTCAGTCTCTTTGCATGTACTCTTGGGAGCATCCTTTTAATTATTATTACATCTTCGTAAGAGCCAAGACAAAAATATATTCATTCAAAACACAGTGGAAAAGAAACAAACACCTTTTCAGGAAGTAAATACAGCTCTGAAAATAAATATCTTGGGGGCTAAACAAAAAATCTATACTACAAAACAAAACTATGCTAAGTATTTGGGGTGATACAGAAAAGGTTGCTCATTTTTGCAAAGTTCATTCAAGAAGACATTTCAGTGGTCATTAAAGATGACCACTTGTGTATCTCTCCAGATTACTGTTACAGATGGGGGAAGTGGGAGGAGGGGACAACAGAAATAGTTATTTTTGATGCCTTGTCTCTATCTGTAGTACAGCTTGAATCTAAAGAATAAATTCACCGTAACCCACAGAGGTTTTTGGTGCTTCAAGTCGCAGAAGCTTCTTGTAGCATCCTTTTGGTCAAGGGGAATATGCGTTTCAGACAGTTGCGTTCACCTCTGGTTCTGCTGGAGGCTCAGCCTTACACTGCATCATCAGTGCCCCAGGCAAGGCCAGCAACTCTGACCTACACAGTCTTGCTCGTAGATGCGGACTACAAGGAGCATCTGTTAGTCTCTGCCAGGGATTTTGTCAGTCTTCAAAGTAATTAGATGAATCACTTCTGGGCCAGGCGAAATCGCTGTGTCGGGCACAATGAAAGACTCAAAGAGCAACCAGAAGAAATAGGACAGTTCATAGAGTCATGAATAAAAATACTGTAAGTCTGGAAAGATAAAGTATTGCTTTGTTTTGCATACGCCCTGGCCTTAGGCTAAACAGTGCACAGACAGACTTCAATTTCTGGAAAAGGATCTGATACAGGCGTGTGTTTGCAATTTTTGAGGATTGCTTTTTATATTGAATGAGGATTGGGAAGAAAAAGACACAAATAAAAAAATTTTTTTTTTCAAATTTCAGACCTGAAAGCTTTCTTCTAGGTTGTTGGTTTGTTTTTTTTTTTTGGGGGGGGGGTTTGTCTTTGCAGTCTTGAGTACTTGTGATTATCTTCTTTTGGCATCCACCTCAATGTCAGCATGACTATGTTTGTCACAGGTTTTATATGCTGCTGCAAGCAGGACTCAAATTAGGATTGGTGTGACCAAAGGACAATAGCTCTGCCAACAAGACAGACTTTTTTTGATCTAACTAGCAGATGCTCTGCTAGCGTCTCTCACTTTTTTGCCTCTCTCTTGCCTAAAGGACTGAAACCAGCCTGTCAGTGTGATCGTACTCATGGGAGCTACAACTGTTTGCACAAGATCTGAATCTAGCCTAATACCTACTTTAATAACTGCTTCCAACAGCTACTTGTGTAGGCTCTGATGGTAAATTCCATTCAATATATCAGAGCTTTAAAAAGCAGACTTTTCCAGAAATGGCTACTCTTTTTATAGAGGCTCTTTTGCACCCTAGTGGATTATTTTAGATAGTAACAAATTGTTCCTGCATGTCAATCATTTGCAAAAATAATATTGCAGGAGGGAGGAGGCTAGGAGGAGACCCTTCATGTAGTTCAAACCTTGAATTCCCTTTTTTCCCCTCCCCTGTTACTTGACAGTAGTTTTGGAAGAAGAATCTACCAGACATATTAAAGACCTGGCATAGAATATTGGACCAGCTTTTCAGGTGTCACTGGGGGGCAGCAGGTCTAGAGGTGTCTCCCCAGTCCAGACTGAAGAAGATCTTAACTAGCTTCAGCTTTTCAAGCAAGCCTGAAGGCTACTGGCTGCCAGTCATCCTGACAAGGTGATGACTAATGGGGACAATTAGCTCCCTCCTCTAACATGCTGTCTGTCATGGCGATTTGAAAGGGAGTAAGAACACTTTTGCCTAAGGAAACAGGTTGGCAAATGGGTTTGGGTCTGTTAAAGCTTTAGCGCAGTTTCATATTAACAAAATGTCAAAAAGTTGTTCTGATGAAGAGCAGGTTCAAGCCCATATTGTCTGCTCTGTGAATTCCTATTTAATTCATGTTCACATATTGAAAAATTCACCCTATAGCCAACCTGTAATTCCACAGGAGGAAGCTGCAGAATTTCCATTAACTCCAAAGGAAGAAAGATACAGTTTTGTGTTGTCCACTTCATAAAGCAACAGCTTTTTAAATTTTAAGTAATAACTAGCTAAACTGTATAGGATGAGTTAAAAAGTAGCAGCAATCAATAATTTCACTTGTTTGACTCTCTCTCAGAGTGGTATTTTCAGTTTATAGACAAAATTGAGACACACCTGACTGGTTATTATTCATTTCACCATTATCCAGCTGCTAATCATTGAAGCTAATCCTTACAGAAGTGTCCTGCATCTGATGTGTTGATTTTAGCACCCATCTGTCAGAGAACTTTTATTTTCAGATCTGCTGAGTGCCCGGAGCGCAATGGTCAGTTTGTGATGTATATTCACTACTGATTTTTAAGAACCAAAGTGCCTTCAGTTGGGCAAGTTAACATTTTTCCTTAGTTAACATTTTGTAATCAACTAGTTTTAACATAGTTGACTGCATGGATGTCAGCAGAGCTTGCTGAAAAGAAAGGAGGAAGACAAAGGAGTTACCACCACTGAACTAGAACACTCTGTGGTGACCAAGAAGCAGTCAGACTTTAATCTAAGAGCCATTGTGGAAAGCTACATGACTAATATGTATTTTCATTGCCTAATTGATAGAAGGAAGGAGGATGTACCACAATAGTCAATTTATTGGAAGAACTATGTAGTCATTCAACAGGGTATTATTCTGAACTAATTTAAATGACAGTAGAGCAGACCACCCTTGACTTTAAGAAAACACGAGTCATTCAAATTCCATATCTAATAATGAAATTGTTCCACTGAGTTATTTGTTGACATAAATTACATATAGCTAATATGTTCCTGTTGCAGACCCTGAGGACTCTTTGTTTATGCTAAACGTGAATGTATTCTAGCACATGAATTACTATCCTCCTGCTTGCTTCTTGGGCGCCTCCAGAATAAGTAATACATTGGCATAACTTTGCCATTTGTCAGCCAGCAGTCTGGTAGCACATTTGCTCGTCAATCTAATTTTAACCTTTTCTCATACGAGCACTTGTTATTTCATGTAAATCAACCAGACAGTCTGTCATTCAATAGGACACTGTCTTCATACTCTTCTAAACTATGCGCTCTATCATATGTGTTCATTTTTAAGTAGCAGAGGAAAAGTAAAACTAATATATTACTTCTGGTTTCTTAATACCAGAATGCCAGGAATCTCTTTATTATCACAGTAGAGACAAATGATGTGTCTAGCAGAGGTTTTGGACAATGGGCCTGGTAATGCATTCAGCACTTTCTGAATTGAAAGGTCTGTCCTGAATGGTAAGTAGCGCAATGCCTGGTAAAGGCTTCATAGCACATATTCTAGGTCTGTTCCTATTATCACCATAATTTGCAGCTAAAAATACAAAAAGTACATGCAACTGATGAATTAAAAATGTATTTATAAATAATTACTCTGTGGTTCCAACAGGTTTCTTGATAAAATACCGGTGCTGACCCCAAAAGAGAACATAATTCATTCTGAAATATAGATGAGTTTGTGAATGCTCATTTTTTATTTTGATAACTTGTGTAAATAACATGAAAGGTTTACTGGCATATCCTTTGCAAGGTTTTTCAGAAATTGATTTGGCTATGAAAATAATATGCTTGAAGGTTAGCTGTGTTGTCAGGGTTGCTGTAACTATGCATCACTTTAATTTCTTTTATTTTTTAAACACAAATGAAACTCATAGTCCATTTATGCAGCCTAAACCCCATTCTGGCTTTTTCAGATATTTTACTGCATCAAGAATGTTTAAAAAAAGCAATTGCAAAGTTGTACTGAAACGATCTGTGATGTCTGCGAAGACTTCAGTCCCACATGACACCTGTAATCATTCACTGCATGGTACAATAGTTAACTGTTTTACTAATTATGAAAATTATAGTTTGACTGATCTAAATTTACCTTATTAATAGTTTGAGATTATTAACGCTGGATTACATTTCACTCCACTCAGGCTTATGACTGATAACATAAAGCTACGTATACTTAATACTAGATTCTGTTCCGAATAGTAATTTAAGACACCATACTTGGTCTGGGGCAGACCTGGAACGGTGCCTGCATTTGTCCCCAGCTCAGCGCTTAGCAGTCCCCTTACCAAAGAGTAGAACAGAAGCTCATTCACTGCTGTAGCATCATGAAGCCCCTCCTCAGTCCTTTCTCTCCTGTGCTGCTGTTTACTTACAGACTCCATCATGCTTTGAGTCCATCCCCATTGCCACTTTTAGCCACTTCTGTGCCTGGTACGCACCCCGTAATTTACCTCTATTGTTGTGGAATTAAATAACCTGTGTTGAGTTTCTGCGGTATGAGTTATATCTAATGATATTTGTGCAATTTCTACCACAAAGTTCTGTTTCTGATTGAGGTAGTACTGTAATAGAAGGAATAACATGTAAACTGCTTCCACCACCACCTCCAGCATCTTTTACATCTACAAATCAAATACAGGCAATATTTGCCCATCATGACCTAAAGGGATATAAGAGTTTAGCACTAGTTTGACCCAATGTCTCAGCCCCAGATTAAGTAAATACCTTCAAGAACACAGACCTGAGATTTCTGGCCATAAGTTTTATCTTGAATAAATACAAATTAGCAGAATTTGTCCCATGAAATATTCAGGTACTTCTATTAATTTTGCATAGCAGAGTCATACACGGGAGTTTGTTGGGCTTCTGTAGCTAGACTTCTTATGCCGGGCACCTGCAGTTTCTGCTCTCAGGGATGTATCTGGGCAAATTCAATACAGTCACTGAGGTGGACTGTCATAAACAGTGACAGCATTTGATGTCACTGAGCTTGTCAAAATAGTTTTACATGTAATTTGTTCATTGCATATTAGATCCTCTGGTTTTCCACTACTGCTCTTGCAGCTGCAAGCTTTACTTAGTTCAGGGAAATGTCTTAGTTCAGGGAGGTGTATATTGCCAATAAGTGTTTGCTCTGAAGAAAAACAGTGAATTTCTGGGGCTGGGAAGAGGCTGCGTTTTATTACAGGAAAAGTATTTTCTAGTCTTATGTATTGTTTGTGCATTAGGGGCACAGGTAGTATTTAACAAACGTCCTCTTTCCCTTCAAATTTTCCATTACTCTTGATCCTTATGGATTACTGAAAAAAATAATCTATCAACAGAATCAGAACTTTCAGAATTATATATGGGATGAATCTAGCCTCAGATCTTCATTTAAGAAGGAAACTAATCTTTACATTCTATGCCTGTATGAAGAAAAAAAAAGTTATGGTAATGTATTGCTACCACTGCAGGCAACGTGGGTAATCTTTTTCCCTAGGGTACCTATCTAAGGACAAACTCAGTTCTAGTTCTTACTAATGTATTCCTCCAAGAAACGAAGGCAAAATCCAACCATCTCTGTTGGAAGGGCTCGGTCTGCCTCTTTTCGTGGGAGTTTTTTATATAATTCAAAAAAAACTTTAAATACATTTTCAGGTACTGCTAGTGAGGCAGCTTTAAAAATTATTTTCTCCAGAGCCATTAATCATACTAATTCTCGTAATGTCCACTGCTTTCTTAATCTCGACTCGGTCCCACCTGTTAGACGGCAAGTCTAGGTATCGAAGTCTAAATTCAGCTCACTTCATGGTTTATGTAATATTCCCTCCAAAAAGGGAAAGCGGAGGCTATCTGCGGGACAAGTGCAACTCACGGTTACCATTTGCAGCAATCTCTGTACTAAACTGTTGCACAAACGGGAAGTGCCACAACAGTGTACTGCCAGCCTGAGTTGCACTTATTTGGGCCCCATATGAAAACTAATGAGAAATGAGGATATTCTGTTCTCCCTAATGTGTGTCCGGCATCCTGGCTGGTCAGAGTTTGCATACCTGCCCTCCCTGAATCATCAGATTAAAAAATAAAGTGAAAGACTAACGTGCTAAAGATATAGCTAGAAATGCTCTAATGAAAGGAGGATTTGGCAAGCTGCACTTAGGAAGAGGCTACACTTATTTAAGTAAATAAAAATACAAAAACCAAGCAAAAAACCCTCTCAGATCTAATAAATTACCTGGTATCTATGGGTTTTGGTCCAATATCTTTTGACAAAAGAACAGTACTTTTATGCTAAAACTATCATAATGATATATTGTGCTCTTCCACTGTTCTGACATGGCCCAGAAGTTCAGTAGAGAAGTTATATTGCCAACTATTATTAGAAAGTCATTCTGCAGATATTTAAATTCCATTTTAAAGGGCACCTAGTAGAATTTCCCAATGTGTCACAGTCCTAGTACCACACTGATGGTGAAAACCCAGGAAAATGGTCTTTATGGTTTGTATTATATAAACACACATAAGTGCATATCAGCAGCTCTTACTTGGAGCCAGGCTGCTGGGTTTGTGTGAGGTCAGGGGCGATCTCTGGTGCTGCCGACATGCTGGGTCTCACCTGCCACCCATGGGATGGCTCAGCCCCCCCTTGCCTTGTGCTCCCTGGCTGCCATGAGCAGCTTGCACTTTTGGCACATCATGTGTACACTGGTCAGTGACCCCATGCACCAGACACATCTTGACAAGGCAATTTATGACTCACTGTATCTGACTAACTGCAGCTGACAGCCAGAAACGGGGAACAGCTGGGAAGTGCTGCCCACCTTATGCACCTCCTGGCCGGAGGAGTGCGGCAGCCTTTCTTGCTGCGTCCTTCCACATCCATGTCCTCCGAGCGCTTCCGGCCTCCTAATCAACTGCCAATTTACAACTTCAGGCCCTAATTACCTTGCAGACACATATCAATAAAAAGCCATGATGCGGGTTTATGGGGGCAACAAGTGTTACTGTTCCTTGAGAGCAAAATTTGTCCTCTGCTCATTTTTCCATCCAATTCTAAGGGACTCATCGCTTACAGTATAACCTACTACTCCTACTCTAACCTGACTGCCTCTCCTATCAATTCCACTTTGGGCCCATGCCTGGCTCCCTGAAGCTCTTCTGCTTGTCATTTTTCCCCTTCTGCCTCCCCTCTGAAACACCTCTGCAGCTTGGATGCTTTCAGAGGAAATTGCCTTCCACCACTGTCCTTTTACACCCCAGCACAGGCTGGACTGGCCACAGAGACATCTCCAGCCCAAGGCAACTTTCTGTCAAAACGCAGATGCAGACATGGGTGTCACTGATGTTAAAGAAGCAACCTCCAGCAGTGCCCACAGTGTACGTCCCTGGGATCTGCTCTCCAGGCGCCTGACCAGGTGCCACATTGCACCTCAGCTGGCCCCATGTGAAGGCGGCTCAGGACAGGGACAGGCTAAGCAGAGCTGGAGCAGGACGCAGCTTTGTGGGGGTGCCCTGCAGCACCCACATCACCCACCCTCTGAGGGACCCCACAGCTGCTCAGTGGTGGGAGTCACCCACAGGCACAAGGTGAGTGAAATCTGCTGAGGGATTTCCTCTCTTTGAAGGCAGGGAGGGGGAGAGGTCAATGCAGGGTATTTATTCTGCAGCAATCACTTAAGCACAGGGAGAATCAGCATGGGTCCCTGTTGCCTCCCTGCCTGTGTGTGGTACACACACACACTGCTCAGCTGCAACTGAGGCCATGGGGTCTGCATTAGGCTTCTTTGACCCAGTAGCAGGGCAGCATGGCCACCCCTGCTCCAAGTAATGCCCTGTGCTTGCCTCTTCTCAGGTTTTTCCAATCCTTCCCTAGCCCTACATTAGATCCTGATTCTCATCTTTGCCTGATTTCTGTGTGCTTTTACTTTCTTTATAGTGCTTCCCCAGCTTGTCATGTCTTGCCCAGGGAAACGATGTATATACTGGGATGCTTCTACTCTTTATGCTCAGCTTCCCATATAATACCTTAGAAGAGAGCATTATAGTTGTTCGCTGCTCTGATTCACAACCCGGCTGGTACTGATGCTTCCTTGCTCACACCCAAAGGTAATTCTACCTCCCTTCCATTTCTGGTTTGGGCTGGGGCTTGTCTGGGATTCATCTGTTCTTTATCCCAAATTAATTGTGTTCTGCTACTCAGCTCAAGGAACCCAATTTTATGCCTGTTAAGATGAACCTGCAATGCAGTTTATGAGGAAGAAGCAACTTCAGAAAGCATATGTGATCTGGGCAGAAAGTGAATACATGAGAGGTAGAAGCACTGTATTGCAGAAAGAGAGTGGATTAGGATTATAACAAATATAAAACTTTAAAAAATCCAAGTAGTTTCAACATTACTTTTTAAAATAATGGGTTAATTATTCTAGTGACACTGTGCTACGTGTCCTTGTGCTAAGAGGGCTTTTATTTTTTCCCTCTGGAGTGAGGAAAGAAAGTGATTACCTAAATCAGTAGTGATGTGCAGCGTGTGAATTCTAGTTTTGATTTTATGAATGTTCTCTATCATCATGTTTCATGTGGACTGCCTCATGCACATTGTACTGTGGGGTTAGACACACTGCCACCATTCCCATAAATAGCCTGCTTGGTTATGAAGGACGCTTAGTGTTTCCTCTGGGAAGAACAAGACTTTTGACTAATGGCATTTTAGGCCAGTTTTCTTTAAAATTCTTAGAGGAGATAGGGTTTGGAGAGTAGAAAACCTACTCAAGAAAGCCAGTAATCAAGGTATTCATGTTTGAAATGCAGACACCTGGTGAGGCTGGAGAATTCACAGAGAAAACTGAAGTTAAAAGGAGCAGGACGGTGGTGTGCTTTTAAAAAAGGAGGCTTGGCTGCAGGGCTGGCAAGGAGCAAGGCAGCTGCCCTGCAGAGGAAAAGCTCCCTGTGATCCAGCGGAAAGCTGAGCTCCAGTGCAAGGACAGCTGCAATGTTGGAGAGTCTGCTCTGCACCCAAAAAACGCTCAAGTGTACTGGGGAATGGGAGGTAAGGAGGCTTATTTTTATGTATATTTTTGGAGCAAAGTAGGAATTAATTGAAAGAAAATCTTGTGTTTCAGCTATCAGCTGTTTAGCTGTTAGTATGATCTTTTAAGTGTGGAGAGCACCTGCAGACACCTCAAGGTTGGTTTGGTAGGGATGGATGTTTTTAAGCTTGTGGAGGCAGTGGGTATCTCTGGTTGTAAGGATATAGGTCGTTTGGGCTGTTTCTGTGAGTAAATGTGCTAGAGACACTAAAGGGAGCACATGTCCTGCTGGTCATGCAGCAAGGGAAGTTTTATTGTACACAGTGCAAAAGGTCAAACACAGCATGGCATTGAATGACAGGTAACGAGGTTTGGTAGGTGTCTTCTCCTGACTATTAAAAGTAACAAATGCCAAGATATTTGGGGGTTTTCCTTACAGTTAGCAACTGATCTGGAATTCAGACCCCACCTTTCACTGCGTGGGAAGTTTCCAAGCGCGTGTTGAATCTACAGCAGCGCCCTTTGTGCAAACAGCGACTCTGTACACAAGAAGATTGCTGTACGGAAAGGAGAGGAATAGAGCATTCAATTTAGGGATCTGACTAACTTCTGAACAGTGAGGAAAGCACCACACTTGCCAGTTATCTCTTCTGTGTGTTTCCTCAGTTGTGGCTGGGGCCATCTGACGAGTGTTTCCCTTTCACTCCCAGCGCAGCGCAGTCTGTCTGCTGTCAGCAGTTAATGAAGTCACTTGCAAGACGCCATCCCCTGGGGAAAAGCACTGCTATGAATAGACCTGTTACTTGCATCTCTGGTTGCAATGCTCTCAGCGCTTCTTTTGCTGTGCCACCAGCTCTGACGACTGTGCTGTTTTTTGAACAGTGGCCTTTCACTAGAGAGCTACTGCTATTTAGGATGCCAAAAAATGATCCTTTTCCTTCTGGCAGAGCTGTAGAGCTCTGAGTGCTTCCGTGCTGTCCCCAGTGACAAATGCTGGTTTTGAGGTACCACAGACTTACCAAAAATGTGCAGAGAGTGAATGAGTAATCTTATTGCAGCAAGTACTTTTAATAATAGTCTGCAGTGAACGTCATCATCAGATACTTCATCAACACATGTCCTACCAGGAGCAAAAAATAAAGCCTTTTTTTCTGAGAACAAAATATTTCCATGCTACTGAAATAGAAAGGGAAACTGTTAATCTGATGAAGTATTAGAGAGCATAATCTATTTGCCCAGCTGAGCTTGCATGTCTAGGTATGACTAAACTTTTTTTTTATAATGAGTTGTGTGTTGGTCTAGACAGAGGTGAGCTACAAAAGAAACAAAATCAGCTAAAATAAAGACAGATGAAGAATTATGAATCATGATAACATATTGTCCAAAGTATGTAAGATCATGTAAATAATTATTACAGTTTGTAGGGCATACAGTCCTCGTTAATGCCAGTAAAGTCAAGGACTACTCAATGCAGTAAGTTACTTAAGTGACTGAGTTGTGTGGTTGAGATCTAACATAAAATAATTTTACAGTTGAACACCTTTGTAAGAAACTTTAGCTAACAATACCAAAAAATGGCCAAAAAGAGAAGGACTGAGTAAAGTAGCATTCAATTTGAACATTACCTGTTCTGTCTTTGGGAGGTGTTGGGGACAACTTCCTTTAAAAGTTTGGGTTTGAGTTTTTTCCTTATACATGGAATTTATTTATTTATTTATTTTTAACCAGTCTTGATGGTCTTAGCAGGCTCCCCTCACGCACCCCACCCCACCCCCAATCAAATTGTCAAAATTTTAGTTCTCAGAAAGCTATGGTGAGGTCTTCAGTAAAATGCAAATGTAGACTTTTCTGCATCATGATCTAAATGTCTAATAATTTCTACACAAGCAGAGTTAAAGTTGTTGTCTTGTAGGAACCTTTGTTCATCCTCCTGCTTGTATAAAAACAAATCCAAACCTTTTTACTCATATGGTTCATATTAATTCTGGATGGCTGAATAAGTTCGTGTGATTCATTACCTATGTTAAAATCTTACATCAGCCTTTAATGTGTTCGACCTGACACATGGTGTGTCTTTTAATACTGATAGATCTCATCAACATAGCAATCTGCGTCAGCTTGCTGAAGCATGCCATGAAAGGAAAATGATACAGTAGTCCTGATCTTCTCCTCTGTCAAAGCTTTAATTAAAACATTCACACTATCTGTTAAGAGTGAAGGGGCTTGGGGAAATACGTAAGATGCCCGTCCTGTTATTAACAACATTTCATTTTGAAAGTTTAGGAAGATAGGAACATGCCTCTTAAATCAAACTTCTGTGACCTGGTCAGCATCCTAATGGTATCAAAAAATCTCATCCAACTTGCTCTCTGGTATTCTATATGTAAGAAAACACAAATTAATACATCAGGTTTTCCCCATACATTTGCTCAGCACTTTCTTTCAATAACAACCAAAGTAGCTGAGGTGAGTTCAGCGCACCAGCAGAGCTGGGGCAGTGCTGCTTTTGCAGCAGTTCCCATCCTTTTCATGGGGGTACAGAGGTGAAAGCCTGAGTCCAGGTTTCTCCTTTAGGGTTTGTTTCCCATTGCTGGCACCCAGACAGCCTGAAGGCTGTGACAAGGCAATATTCAGCCATCTGCAGGCTTGTCAGCTGGGAGGTAGATCCTGATCAAAATGAGGTTTCATTTAGTGCTAGCTGTCCTTGAAATGAGCCCTGCCAGACTACCTAGGAACAGCACTTGTATGATAAAGCCTCCTGGCTGTGTCTGCAGAGGTGTATTATTAAGGTCATATAGAGATTGTTTTTTCCTCCCTTAGCAGAACAGCTTAGTGGGTAGGACTGCAAATGATGCTGTCCCTCCCCAGGGCAGAAAACCCACTTGGAGAGATGATCCTTGTCATCACCAGAAGATGCTTCTTGCCCCCTTCGGTCCCACAGTGCCACGCTAGCAGCGGTTCCTCTCATCCAGTAGCAATGGGTATTAAAACCACAGCCAATACCTCAAATGCTTGTTTAAAATCAGCTTCAGCAACTTTGCTCCCTCTCTGACCTTTTCCTGACTTCCACACCTCCTGTGCTTGGCTGTCCTCAGCCCAGGCTTTCAGGCTTGGATTTGGAAATTCCCTGTTACCAACACAAGAGTGTTATTTTTCTGGCAACGTTTACCTGCTGTCCTTGTAGAATTGAATCAAGGTCTCTGTGATGCCTGTGCTGTTGTTCAGAGTATTAATAGACATTAAAAACAGAAAGAGGTTGACAGATTTCTCCCACAAGAGCTGTACTAAGGAGTTTCTTCAGCCAGGAAGGCTGCCCAGATTGGAGCTTGTGATGCTCTGTCTGACCCTGAGCCTGGACCAGTTCTGGTTGCAAGAGAGGCACGATTTCCCCCAAGGAACAATATTCCTCAAGCATCACTGTAACAACAGAAGAAGCAGTACTAGGATCATAAAGAAAACTACGAAGACTGTGAACTTAGAAGAATGTAAGCAAGAAGCCAAACCTTGAAAGATTTGTTAATATGTAAGTTCAGAAGCACGAGCTAAATCAAATTGCCGTTGCTCAACACGCAAGCACAGCAAATAAACCTAACAGGGGGTTTTTGAAGCTGCAGGGGAAGAAAAGAAAAATACTCCTATAAAAGTGGTAAGGATGAATCAGATGACAACACATGAAAACATAAGTATCATTCAGGATGAAGGAAAAATAGGCTTTATTACTCCATGTGAGCAAACTGATGGTGAAGGAGACCTAGTGAAACTGAGTGGTTTTTTGTCAGTAAGGTGACTACGCAGGTATTGTGAGTAGTTGTGTATCAGCACAGCCTGAGTAAATAACTGCAATGGCTTTGTTTGCTTTGTATACATTTAAACCCATGAATATTGATCAACTTTCACAAAATGAGACAGAAAATTATAATATCATGAGAACACAATAAATATGTACTTTCCACAAGACATTATTAGCGTATTCAGGCCACTGCTGGCACTATTTATTAGATAACCTTGCTTGAAATTGTTACCATGATTTTGACTTGTAGGTCATGTCATCCATCCCCTTTTGTTTTCAGGTTAACATGACACAAGCAGAAGAGGGTGTTTGTGTTTTTCCTATGTGCAGAAAAGTTCACGCACTACTGAGCAAGAGAGGAACTTCCCTAGCTTTGAAGTCCAGAAAGACAGCTGAAAAAATGAACAAACAATATGTTGGATTGACTTTTTTCTGGCCCAGATTTCTTCTGTGTAGCACTAAGCACCTGATGTGCCCAAGTTAGGAAGCAGTTTGCTCTTGACTGTGTCTATAGAAAATGCAGAGTGAGGCACCTCCTGTGTGTTAGTGCAAGCCTCACATTTGCTGTTCCCTGGAGGTTTGCTTATAACCACATTCATGGCTTGGCGCGGTCCCCAGGTGCAACCACAGCACTAGTTTTTGACCTGTTTGATTCTTCCTTGGTCTCTCCTGTTGCTCACAGACGTTAAAGAGCACAGCTATCATTCTGTGATGTAAAAGGGCCTCTCCCAGATTAGCGTGAACTTGTCAACCTCTTTACCCTTAGGTATATTTTTCATGCAGTTTTAAAATTTTGTAGTGACCTTATGGTAGTTAGATACTCAAATGTCTCTCCTGATTAGGGTGGGCAGGCACTTGGTCTAATTGAGAAAGTCTCAGCCACCAGATCAGTATCCTACTGTAAATCAAAAGCAAGAATAAAGTTGGAAAGAATCACATCATAACTGACTGAAGTACAATAAATAACTGACAGCTATGACTCAATGTCTGCATTTCTTCCCTTACACAACACTGTATTGTAGACTGGCTTTGAACAGGTTTTTCACATAATTTCAGGTAATGATTAACTCCCAATGACTAAAATATCTCCAGGAGAACTGATGAGACATCTCACACAGTAACTCAAGTTCAAAAGTATATTCAAGCTTTCAGTTTATCTCTTTCATTCGAAAATACATTTGTTTTTACTGAAGCTATTTTAAAGCTGCCCCATAAATGTAAAGTCAGCAGTGCTATTACAGCATAATTTTAAGCTAAAGATGATTGTGTTCCAGGCAGATGCACACACAGTATCTGCATGCAGTTTTATTATTTGTTCCATTTATAAAATAGCAGCCATTTTAGTGCCTGTGGCAATGCAATAATCTCTGGGATGAAATATAACTTTGTACCAGCTCACGTTGTAGGATAAAAGACTGAAGGAGGGAGCACTGAGAAGAACACAAAACAGGGGAAGTCTGTGTGAATAGGTTTGTCCTGAAGGAAAAGCTCCCACTGCAGCATTTCATTCCTGAAGAGGGTGTGTTAAAGCATGCAAGATAATAAAAAGCAGCAGATATCTTAAGGACTGATGTTATGAGAAGGCATTTAACTTTTGAGAAGAAAGTGGGTTTTTCACACAAACTAGATGCAGTCCACTGGAGCAAACGTGATATTAATTTTCTGTAACCAAGATTGTTATAACTGATATCAATATAGTATAACATGATTACATCATGTAGCACACTACAAAATAATACTAGATAACAATATATATCAGTATAATCAGTAAAAGGATTGTAAGCTAGGAAATAGGAGAGAAGGTTGAGGGACACTTGTGAGTAACCTCCATGGCTGGTTCTGAAAAGCAGAAAGTGGGGAATATATGGGAGAGAAAGAAGTATCAGATGGGAGCAAAATGGACAGGAAAAATCAGTACTGACAGGGGTGGGAATGTGATGTGTATGGCCTGGATGTCAGGAATAAAAGGATGTGACCAATGTAATTAAGCAAGCTTGCACATTGTCATAGAAGATGAGCCAAGACGTTTGTGTACAGAAATTGTGTGCAAACAGATACAGGCTACAACCGCAGCACCCAGGCTGACCCCGAACCTCCCAGGGACAGCGAAGTATGGTGGATGGGTAATCCAGGACTGAAATGTACTTAAACCAACGTGTAGCCTGTTAAGAAAACTGGGAATAAAATCAGAGGTAGGGAGGCATTACTCGGTGACAGTTAAGTCACCTACAGAAGCAGAGAGAGGTGGCATGGGTAGAATGGAATTTGTCAAACTGAAGGTCTTCTGAAGGACTGCTAAGGAACTGCTACACCTGTATCTAACACAGATGACTACAAGCATGACAGATTGGCTTCCAAGCGTTGTCTGATTGCAGGAGATTTTAACTGCTCAGAAATAGAGCATAAGGCAAATGTTACTGATAACGGTAGAGCCAGTTATTCCAGGGTGTAATAGCTGGCAGATTTCATCACTAAGCAGTCACTGGACTACCCTGATGCTATTCTAGGTGGTCTTTGTTAGGTAGTGATGACATAGAGCAGCTGGTTGTAGAAAATAACCTAGCTAAAGTTATCCCAACTTGATTAAATTGAAAATAAGTGAAAGAATAAACAAGAAGAGGCCTGTTAGTTTCTCAAAATTTGTCCTTCTGAAGTGTTGTACCTAAAGAAACTAGTTAGCAATGTCGTGTGGATGAAGGTTCAAAATCCGAGAATTAGATTTTCTTTAATTTAAGTAATATTTTAAAAAACTGCACTTAGCACTGTAAGTAGAGAGTGAAGGGTGTTAGCACCTTATTGGATGAATAAATCCTTTAAAAAAACAATTAGGAGTAAGCAAAGAGAGTGAAAGTCATAGGGGAAGAAAACCCCACCACACCAGATCATCAATGAAAACCGTATCTTGGGAACTAAGAAGCAGAGGGTGCGGTCAGATTGGTCAAGTTTACAGGCTTACCATATATAAACAAAATTTGAATGACTGAAAGTTTCTTCTACCACACAAATAAAAGGGGGTCTGGTATGTGGCAAGGATGGGGCAGACATTAAAGATCGTGTAGATAGGGTGCTCAAATCAAATGATTTTTGAAGATGGTGATGGAGATGGTATAGATCATGAAGAAAAATAAAATCAGGATGGGAAGAAGGTGTAGAAATAAACGCTAACATTTACAAACCCAAAAAGTAAATCCAGAGAAGAGTAGGCCCATAGAGGAATGATGTCTGTTATCCATTCTAAAATGCTGAAAGAACGAGCAAATTAAATTTCAAGTACAGGAGCAAGTTTGTCTTAAAAGATCTGCCAAAACAAAGGAGACAGAAGAACAGAGGAAAAAGCGACCTCACATCTAGAGCTTCATTAATCTGACCTTAGTAATATGGCAATCTTGTATGCATTTTTGCAAGAAAGAATAAATAAGAGTGTGGAGATAAAATGGAGAAAATAGAATGAAAGCAGTAAATATTCAATACAATGTATAAGGGCTGAGGAAATGTATGTATGATACCACCTGTTCTGGAAAGGGAATTATTAGGCTACCTAAAGGTTGGGTAGAGATTTTCAAGCATCAGTTTCATCCAGTCTCTGAAAGTATTGATACTTTCATTGCTGCTAAAAGTGGCATGGTCAGATGAGAAAAGTATCCATACCATTATATACTCATTGTGGCGGAACTTGAGAGCTGGAGGTGTAGGATAGCATTTAATAGCACAAGTGCCAGATTACACACAAACTGAGGTGGAAATAATTTCTGTTATAAATTGTGGCTTATCAGTTGAGCAAGAGAAAGACCATAATGTCTTAGTCATAGAAGAATGCTGAGAGAGCTGGGATGGAGTCTTGGGAAAGGCAAAAATGGTCCTCCTTAGATATGATGCAGAAGACTTAAGGGGGGACATGTAAGTACGGATGCTGTTGTAGGAAGCACTGGGCAAAGCTCCTCTGGAGGACTATGAACAGTCTCACCCGTAATTAGGAAAGAGTATTGAAAGAAATGCTAAGAAATAGTACTGGACAAAACAAAGAATGAGGGATATACCATTGCTGTCTATAAATACATCAAGGGGAGGAGAAAGAAGGGCAGGGCAAATACTAGGAAAGGAAATAAGTTATTTAAGTTACCAGACAATGTTGTCATTAAAACAAATAGATATAAATTGAAGGTTGGTCCATCCAGGCTGGAGCTGAGGCCATGAGAAGAGTGAAGTCTCTGAAACAGTCTTCTAGTAAGAGTGACAGGAACAAACCACTGTAGGTGAGGGTATCTCAGCAGAATGGAACTTGCTTCCTTGCAAATTGGATAATACAGACTTCACTTAGTTCTTGCATATACCATAAAGGTGAGTAGAGCCACTTTCTATTTGCCTCTCTGCCAGAGAGTTAAATAGTCTGAGTAGTCTTACGGTGGATTTTTCATAAGTTTATTAACACAGTTGTGTAAGATGGAAGGACGTATCTTCAGTATCTATGAGATCCTTTGTGGTGTTGTGCCCTCTGCTTTGTGCTGTTGTGGCAATAGTATTTTTTGAAATTTCTGTTAATTTATTGGTTCAGATAGAAAGCATGACTCCATGGCCTCCTGTGACATATTGATGTACTACAAAATGTCAAGAATTAAATAAAAAAAATAAAAGGTTTAAAATTATGGTAATTGTCTGTGCTAAGTGTCCAACCAAAGCACAGCAACGTGGTTGCAAATGTATGAGATAAGAAGCATAAGGTATCGGTGGATCAAATATTATTGACATTATTTACATGATCTATCATTTTGAACTCCTGGAAAACATTGTTAGGGAAAACCTGCCCTGTCTTATCTTTTTGTGTTACTCAGCCAAAATACTTGTAATTTATTTAGTTAATTTTATTTTTATTTACAGATGGTTCTATTTACATGTCCTTAGTCTTGCAAGGTTTTAGTTAGATATATATGGGCAGTTCTTACCAGTTCTTTAAGAAGAATTGTAGAAGCATTTTAATCGTTCTATATAAGGTTGTTTTTCCAGTGTTTCTGTTTACATGTGAATGGACCCCCTTGGTTTAAATTTCCTTCCTATTTCCATAAGAAACACACACAACACAATAAGGCAAGATTTTCAAAATACAGTAATAATTCATACAGACAAAGATATTGGAAACAATTTCTGACATTTCAGAATCATGTAACTCAGCTTTTAACAAAGAGTCTAGAAGTAATGCTCTGTTTACTGTGACTGATGAGACCAGAATTTGAAAAAAGCATGCTAATAAAAAAACTCAAATGTAACATAAATAACCAAATTGTTTAACAAAGATATGAACATCTCCAAAGGTTCTTATATATGTAGCAAGGCAAATATTGCTAAAAGGTAATAGGGCTGTTAGTATCTGAACACCATTTTTTTCCAACTAAGTTTTAAAGTAATCATTTCTCTACTCCAGAGCAGGAGAGTAGCCATAAGATGGCAGCACTCTGCACAAAAGACTCCCGAAACCCTAAATCCTGTTTTCCCACAAAGAGCCTGCACCAACCGGTGGGAGTGAGTGGCCTGAACGCTGCGTGTCTGTAAATAGAAACCATGCTGGCCAAGTTCAGAATAGCTCCTGGAAAGCTTCAGAAACATAGCTGGTTTCAGGCACTGCCTGAGCCCATTTTCCTCGTTTTTCAGCAGCTGTTTGGATGCTGAGCTGAACATGCTTATCTGTTTTGGTTGTTCTAGATCAGCTGCATTCAAACCCTGTATTTCAGCAATGCACTGGACTTCTGTAGGTCTAAGCACAGCAAGGTCAACTATGAGATAAATTTATTTTTTGCATGTAAGACCAGAGACTTTTTACAAGTGATTTAATTCCTACCCAGTTTAGAATTTACATCTGGATAAATCTTTTTCAAAAGCAAGTCCTTCCTCTGTGTTGCCACCTGCTGCAGGGCTGTGCTAAAGCTTTGTGTTTCTCTTGGTGCTCCTGCGACCTGCCTGTCTCAGGACTCACTTTGGCCCTTCTGTAATGAGGACAGCAGGTCCAGTTTGTATTTAGCATTAATCTGAAGGGAGTGAGTTACAGAAAGCTCTTAATCTAAAGTGCAGGAGGTCTGAGGTATTATGGAGTCAGTGCTCAGCACAGTTCCCACCATCAGCATGTTCAGCCTTGCACCAGCACTGAATGGAGGTGCTTGCTCTGCTGCCCCAGTGCCAGGCTTTTATAGCATAGGGAGGCGTACCATGCAACTGCAAAAAGCAAACAGAAACTGAGGCCAGATTCGACAGGCTGTGTGGAAATCCCTGGCGTGTTTTGAGTGCCGTGGGCTGGCTGGCTGGCAGTCGTGCTCGAATGCTACGTGATTTTCCCACCGGTTCCACCTGAGCCCTTCTGTAGTTTGGAGTTTTGATTATTTTGCTTTGAGTGTGAGAGTGTATTCAAACCTGAAAAGCAAACAAATCTTTCAAGGTGCTCACCCATGCGAAGGAAACTGAGGACAAATGTTTGCTCATGCCTTTGGCTGGAACCAGCTGTGGGCAAGGTAAATACAAGTTGAAAATACCCTGCATTGCCTGTCCGCTGTTCATTGCACTGTGGGTGAACAAGTCCTCCTTCTTCCTCCTCTTCCTCTCTGTTTGTTCAGAGGTAGGTTGTTGACTTCACTCTCTGCCCTCGTCTAACAGCAGTGCGTTGCTCCGGAAATGAGAGGAGACCAGAGCATGAATCACGGCCTGAGTCATGAATCCCCAACACCCCGCTTTGCCTAGAGCTGGAGGGAAAAATTCCTTTCCTCTGTGTGGCTCCTTGGCTCCCACAACCTGTTGGAAGGAGCTATAGATGCCCCTCATCATCTTCTAAAGCCACTCTCCATCGTGTGTAGCCATGCTTGCAAACAACGCCTGGAGAGGAGAGTGAGAGGCCTTTGCCTTTGCACACACATGTACACATCTCAGGTGGGCTCTGTGGCTTACCCTACACAGCAGTGTTTTGGTCCTGGGCTCCTAATGGGTTATGATGTTAGTACACCCAAAAACATGGGAGCTGGAGTGAAGCAGCTCTGTCAGTGTACATTCAGATCTTTGCTTATCACAGGGTCCGTGTCATTCATACAGGACCTGAATGCTTAAAGCAGTTCCTTTGGATTGATGCCGTTTTCTGTTGGAGCGATACCTATCTCACCATGCTGATTAACAAAGAAAGAGGTAGAAAAAAGTATCAACTGTCATTTAAAATTTATAAATCCAGATACATTTATTTATTTTACACGGTGTTTTGATAGGTGATACTATTGTTTTATATCTAGAAAAAATTTTAAGTAAAAAAAAAAGGAAAATCACAGGATCACAGAATGGTAGGGGTTGGAAAGGACCTCTGGAGATCATCTTGTCCAACCCCCCTGCTTGAGCAGGGACACCCAGAGCAGGGGGCACAGGACAGTATCCTTTGCAGGTTTGAGTATTTCCAGGGAAGGAGACTCCACAGCCTCCCTGCGCAGCCTGTGCCACTGCTCTGGCACCCTCACAGGAAAGAAGTTTTTTCTCATATTGAGGCGGAACTTCCTGTGTTCCAACTTGCGCCCGTTGCCCCTTGTCCTGTCATTGGGCACCACTGAAAAGAGTCCATTCCCATCCCCTTGACATGCACCCTTCAGATATTTACGGTTATAGATGAAATTCCCCTATAGTCTTCTCTTCTCCAGGCTGAACAAACCCAGGTCTCTCAGCCTTTCCTCATAGAGAGATGCTCCAGTCCCCTGATCATCTTGGTAGCTCTCTGCTGTCTCCAATAGTTCCCATCTGTCTTGAACTGGGGAGCCCAAAACTGGACACAGTACTCCAAATGCAGTCTCACTAGGGCAGAGTAGAGGGGGAGGATAACCTCCCTCGACCTGCTGGCCACACTCCCTTTAATGCACCCCAGGATACCGTTGGCCTTCTTGGCCACAAGGGCACAGTGCTGGCTCATGGTCAGCTTGCTGTCCACCAGCACTCCCAGGTCCTTCTCAACAGAGCTGCTTTCCAGTAGTTCAGCCCCAAGCCTGTACTGGTCCATGGGGTTGTTCCTCCCCAGGTGCAGGACCTTGCACTTGCTCTTGTTGAATTTCATGAGGTTC
The DNA here is from genome assembly GCF_963921805.1 of Phalacrocorax carbo. Classification (NCBI taxonomy): domain Eukaryota; kingdom Metazoa; phylum Chordata; class Aves; order Suliformes; family Phalacrocoracidae; genus Phalacrocorax; species Phalacrocorax carbo. Next base: position 19,173,252 of record NC_087517.1, on the reverse strand, counting down.
CCTTTGGCCCAGCTCCTGCTGAATGGCAGCACAGCCTTCTAATGTATCAGTCACTCCTCCCAGTTTTGTATCATCAGCAAACTTGCTGGGGGTACGCTCTGCCCCTTCATCCAGGTCACTGATGATTATGTGGAATGGAAGAATTACTGATTAGTCACATTCACCATCACTGTGAACTTCCCTATTAAATACAACTGCTTGTTAGGGATTGTTGCTTCCCCTTTAAATGCTTTTGCCAGTTGTCCCTGAATTATTGCCAGCACCTATGCTGCAGCAAAGGTAAAGGCAGGACAGTCCTTCCAGCATCATTGCAGCATTTGTGTGTGGTTTCTGTCTGTGTTGGATTGTCCCATTTGCAGGACATTCCCACCACTATGTGGCTACACAAATCACCTCTAGTTCCTTAGAGGTGTTTCTAAGTTTCAAGCTTAGAAACATTTTTTTCCAGCTCCATTGCTTAGCTAATTGACAGGCTTCTTCTGAAACATCTGTCATTGCCGTTCTCTGGAACTGGGTCTGTCAGGCTGCTGCGGGATATATTTCTGGGTAGACTTTTTCTGAAGAAAATGCCTTCCATTTCTGCTGGGCCAAGAGTCTGGAAGCACTTGACTGTGCAGCTACAGAACATATATCTTCTTTGGGAGAAAAGTATTTTAACCACTTGCTGTGTAGACTTTTGCGTAGTCTTCAGCTGCTATCTTTTGGTTTAAAAAGTTTGACCGAAACTTTTCAAGTCTACTTTGATTCATCATTAGAGATCATCAGGAGCTTTCTAGACAAATTTCATTTGGAAGCTATCCAGGGAGAGAATAAAGTCACCAGATGTTTGAAATGCAAAGCAACCTGCCTCTGACCGAAGGAGCGTAGTCCTTTGCTTCTTACAATGGACTGAGGAGGTGAATGTCACTGTATAGGATGGAGAGAAGGGAGATCCCACGTCACTGCTTCCAGTCCCACAAGACTGGGGAAGAAGAGAGAAATGTTTTCTGAAGTGCGGGAGACGCTTCCCCCCACCTTTGTAAATATTCTGAGAACCGTCTCAGCCTATTGGACATTCAGACTTCAAATTGCTCCATATTTTTCCAGGCTTTCAGGGTGACAGTGTGTCTGAGAAGAGCATTGGGAATTAAGACCTGAGCTGTGTGTGGGGCTGAGAGATTGCTTACAAGAATTTATCCTCCATATGGATAGCTCTCCAGCTTCTAATTAAAAGAGGTTTTGCTTGCTGTGATGAGCTTGGGTCATACTGATCTCTTAGGTTGACTGATAAGCTTTTATTGGAGCTAGCATGCTAGCATGCCTCCTCTTCCAGGTTTTGTCTAGCTCAAAAGGAATTACTTGTTGTTTTCTCTTGGGCTAGTCTCCCTGTATGTGTAATTCTGCTACATCAGTTCGTTTGTAGGAGAGGCTGGTATTTTTTCTAAAATGAACTAATTTTTTAGATTCGAATGAGCCAGTGGTGAGGCGTGCTTCTGAAGGCAAACGCTTCCCATTCTGGAACCTTTACAGACCCATCAGCAGGCTGACTTATGGATTCAGCTTAGTGTGCTAGAGAAAAAAAGCCTACTGTTATTAATGAAATGCAACTTGAGTCTAATGTTTTTTAGTTTATTTCTTATTCCCTGTCCCCAACATTACCTTGCTTTCTTTCTGTACCTCAATATTCAATGTTTGTTACTTGCCAGTGAATTTGTTAAAAGTTGACTGCATGAACAGAATATCTTTCTGTGCTGTCTTCATGTATTTTAAGTGCCAGAAATGCGGGGAAATGCACTGAAGATTTTATCCTGTACAAATTTTATTATCTGTTAAAGAACTACAGACTTGCATGGTTAAGCGTTGCCCATACTGAAAGATAAACAGCTGTTTTCTGTTCTGATGTGTCATTCTAAAACCTTAACCCTGATTTAATCAAGATCAGAATTTGGTCCAAAATGCATATGTGTTGGCTGATAAAAACAAGAATAATTGCATTCTGTCTGTACTATAACCTGCCTTTTTGTTATATCTCATTGAACTGATGCCTCTAATTTGTGTGAACAAAACAAGACTGTCCTAGAAGCCTTATAGAGAAAGGAAACCTCGTCGTCAAACCAAGCAATGCCAGGACCCCAAAGGCTTTTTACACATCCTCCCTACACCAGCGTGGCTACTCCAGATTGCGATTCTGCTTTTCTAGCATGTGTGATAGATAAGCCAATAATGCATTAAATTAGTAGAGGAATTTCCTGGTCAGCTTAGCTTTAGATATTACAAGACATCTGTGTAACAAACAAGAATCATCTGTTAGCTTCCTGCTTAGGTTTTCTTGCCTCATCCGAGATCTTGGTATATGACCTTGGTACATACTGTCTCCCTGCCTAGACCTCTCTTAACCTCCTGTGCCCCTGCCAGTGGGTTTTTTATTCCCACTCTGTCCAGGGAATGGGAATAAAATTGTAAGCTTCTTATTAGTTGAGTTTTTAAAAAATCAAAACTGACCTTGATTTTTCTCTCTTTTTTTTTCCTGTGTGTTTTTGTTGTTGTTTGTTCTGCTACTTTCTTTTCCTTCTCTGCTCTCTCCAGACAATCTGGGGAGGTCTGTTCTCAATAATTTGCAGAAACGTTATTTTATTCAGGCAAGACTTATTCAGATAGTCTTTGGCAGCCGTCCCATTCAGAGGCAGGCACTTAGCCTCCAGTCATGCTGTCCTTGCCAATACCTATATAAAATAATACCACACAAGCAAATGGGGGACTGATAGTATCAAACAGAATTTGTAAGTTTTATGTAGGTTGTACTATTCATTTTATCTACAGTAAAAAGTTTGATATCTTGAATCTGAGAATAAGCATTTGCTAAGTGCCAGCTGTTCAGCTGGCTGGTCCTTAATCCGGGACACTGCTGGTGTGTGGTACCTTTTAGTGGCTGAAGGACTACCACCAAGTCCTTCGAGTACCCACTTTGAAGTGCTGTTACATTACCAGGGGCTAGTAAGAGCTACAAAGTGTCCTTTGTAGCACCGGGTTTTGGAGCTCCAAAAGACTGTAGACATAGCAACAGTATTGACGGACACATACACAAAGGTAAATTTAAAACAAGGAAATAAGATGTGTTGGATGGCACTTACAGGAGGATGTTTTTCTTAGCATGAGCAAACGTTTTCAGTTGACTCCACTTCGTTTTGAACTTATGTAGTTACGGGCAGTGTCCTCATAGAGTTGCGTCTTCACCGGCTGAGGGGACATAATCTAATCAATGCTTTTTTTATTCCACAGGAAATTGCTGTAGCTGAACAAGTGCCTTACAAAGGACACCCCAAGATATAGAAAGCAGTTGAAGGAGACTTAGAAATGTTGTTATAAATAGAAATTTTAAGATACAGTTCCACAACAGCCTAAGCTGGGCTAAATTCAGTCTAATATTCCCACCTTTCTTGCCAGTTCTGCCTGTCTTTCCTGCTCCCTCCCTTGACCAGGTACTCACTCGGGACTGGGCAGCCACATGATTCAAGGGATCCACCCAGGTGAAAAGTAGCCCCCCACCTTCCCTATGGAAGGTGACTGGATTTTAATTGGATCAGTTTGAATCAGCTCACTGATTGTTTAGACATGAGTACTGGTAGGAGCAAAGGGGTGGGAACACAAGGGCAGGGCAAAGGTAGGCTTGACGTAATCCAGCTTGAGCTGCCATGAAACTACCCACAGACTCTGTAAATACTAGTAAAATCAGATGTGCCTGGGAATATTTCCAGGCACTAGAATGAGATCGTATATGCTATTAAACTGTTAAAATGCTCCCTGGCATGAATTTGACCTCTTCCAATTAACACTCTCTGCAAACAATTTCTGGGTACAATTTGGTTGCTAGAATGGTCCCAATAGGCAATTTGCAAGCATAACCTCAGGTCTTTCTGTGCCATTTGGCCTCAATGCCCAGGAATGTTTCCAGGCATGTTAAGTTTAACTAGTATAGACCCATCCCTACCATCACATCCTGCCTCAAAATTGCAGCTGCCAACAGTTTGAAAATGGAGGTCTGATCCTGCCAGTTCTCATGGTGAGAGCAACCTAGTCCTTACAAGCTAACTTTGGTAGGATTTCTGACTGTAGAAAATAAGGATATGTGTTTTCAGACCAGCAACACAAATGATGAAATTATAATTTTATGCTGCAGTGTGTAGAGTCAGTTGCAAACCCTTGTAATAAGAGAGGGCTTGTCCTGAACAAATTATTTTCAAAACAAAAAATAGCAGAGCATAAAAGACGGGAAGAGATGAAATCTGCAAACAAGAATTCTATTTCATTTAATAAGGTTGTAAGAAATGCATATTTTACCTTCATTCGGGGGGGGGGGGGGGAGGGAGATATCAGTAACTTGTTATGTTGTTGTATCTGTGCTGTGGAAAATTTGGCCACTTATTACACAGAGTTGAAGCTGACATTATTTTTTTCCAAGTCAGTTGCAGAACTGAGAATGCAATTATTCCTCCTTCTACATATAAAAAAAAAAATCCACAGCTGCAGCATTTCCCTTTCAGTTTGCAATGTCAATAAAATAAATATACTGTGTATCTTGAATTAATGAAGCCAGGTCCTCAATTCCCATAAGTGATTGCTTTTTGTTTTTTTCACAGTTGCCTTTACAAGTTTCCCTCCACATCACGAAATCTGAAAAAATGGGATTTTTACATCTCTCCAGGTATACTCACTTGGCAATCCTATGACCTGTCTGCCTAACACACTCCCTCAGGGAATGATTAAAGGCGTTATTTTAGAGGACCCTTTTAAGAGTTGCTGTACACACAAAAACCCTCTCTCTTGGCTGGGTTGCTCTAGGACCCAGAGCAACTGGGATTGACAGAAATCTTCACCTGAATGAATTTTCCCCTTATACCTTATAAGGAGTCCAGGAAAACAAGGAAGTGATAACCAAGTTCACTTTACTTTATGCACAGCTTGTCCTCTTTACCTGCCCAGGTAGCCCTTGTTTTCACTTTTATTCATGGTCTGTCCCAGTAGGGTTGAAGTTTCCTCGCAATCCGGTGTAGGTGACATCTGAAAACATACCCTCCAGGAATGTATGATTTTTACGACATTCTACCTTCACGCGGACGATAATTAACACGCTAATATTTTTTTGTCACGCAGCCAGCACTGAAAACGAATGGGGATTGAATTGCTTTGCCTCTGTTTCCTATTTCTGCAGAGAATTAACTGTGTGCAAGGTAAGACTCAGGGGTAGGGAGATCCATTTCAAAACCATTTTTGCATTGCTTCTTGCTTGAAGTTGATACAAAATAGCTTTCTGTCCTCTGTATTTATTAATTCCTTTCTGTTTAATGACTTTTTGGGTTTTTTTGACAGACTGCTGCAGGGCTACCCTGCAAATTCATCTAAGATTTATGTGGTCATTACAACATGTATGAAAGAGATGGGCATTGGAGCAATTTTGGTTATACTAATCACTGTTCGATCCGCTGAGAAACTTAATATTATACGTGTGACTGAGTGTTTCACTGGTACTTGCACAATAAATTATAATCATATCAAGTATCTACAGACCTGAGGGAAGAAATTTTAAACATACAGAGTGAACACAAATCTGTTCTTTTAATATCCCTGGTTATGTTGGGAATGTCTTACCCGCACCACACCAGAAACACACGTAACACTTTATTAGGTGCATTGGAGAAAACAAGTAGCATGTTCTCAGTGAATACCATCCATTAAGCATGCAAAAGTAAGCACGTTAATTGCCAGCAATTGTGGTGTTTTAATTTTTATTAAAGAGTTAATCTTCTACCAATAGAAATACTTTTATAAAGGAATTTTATCAGTAATACTAAATATGGCTAAATGTGTGCATTTTTCACCTCCCACGTTCTCTAAATGACAAGATTCTTCATAAATCCAATGATTAAACATATTATTAATACTCTTTTATCTTCCTGGATTTAAATTTAGGGACCTGTTCTCAGGAAAGAGCAGTGACTTGTGAAGATTGTTTACTTTCCGGACCACACTGCGCTTGGTGTTTTCAAGAGGTAGAGTAAATGATTAAAAAAAAAAAAAATTTCAAAGTAATACTTGAATTTTTTTTGTAGTTTGTAGAAGCTCTGAGTGATGAAGTATGGACTTAATTGGGTCAGCCCGTGGTTTTGTAACGCATGCAGCACTTAGTGAAGCCTTCCTGGGGAATAAAAGTGGAATTCAATCTAGACTTTATGGTCTATTATTTATTGTTGTTGTTGGGGGGTTTTTTGTTTTTGTTTTGTTTTTTTAAAAAAACAACATTCCTCATCTAAGGCAGAAATAAAAGTGCTGTTAGAGGGCCTCTGAACATCAGCCTCAGGGCTAACTCACCCACGATGCTGGCGATGAAGCACCAGACCTCATGTCAGAGACCAGACTGCATTTTATATATTACATGCCAAGCCAGACAGTGTAAAGAGAAGGCGTTCTAGTCAGTTTGCATATACAAATTATTAATCTGGGGTTGATTTTAAGTGTGATGATAGTGCCAGTTTTATAATCAGTATGATATAGGTGTAAGTGTTTTGGCTAAAACGTTGCCATTGCAGACTTTCTGTGTAACCCTGGGCAAGTCTCTTAGCATCTCTGCTTTTAAAACTTTAATCTGTAAATGGTGCTAAATAATATCTCCCTACCTCATAGTAAATGTTAATGGTCTTAGTTCATTAATGTTACAAGATAGTCAGCTATCATCACTAAAAACTTGCCAGAAAAAATGGATAACTAAATTCTTTTTCATGATAGTTTCTGATTTACACATCAGCTGTTAAAGTTATTTCTTGCTTTTTGAAGAGCAAAATGATACCTAGGATGGGACTAACATACTGCTTTATGAAGTAGCTGACAAAGACCAAACAGCACTTTTTTAAAAAATAAGTTTGCTAAAAATAATATAGCAGTTTGCAAAGAATGTTGCCATGGGAAAAAATGCCACCCACATTAGTGTGTTTGCAGTGCTTTTTATGTTTGTCCTTAACAACCAAAACAAGATTTTCTTGAAATGAAACTTGATCACATAATTTTGACTACTGCCACGTATTTTCAGAAAAAAAAAAGTTAAACACAATTTATTGATTAAACAAACAAAACCCAAAAAACAAACAACTGTGGAACTATTGAAAACTTCAGAGTAGTAAACATGACTGTTTTTCTTTGTTCATAGGCTCATTTGCTAGAGAACAACACATCAAGAGTGCAAAAGACATAGGAGCTTTAGCATCAGAGTAAACACAAGTGCCTCCAAAGAAACCACTGTTTTCTGTAGGATAAAAACACACCTTGTAATCGTATTTGAAATATGAGTTTGCCTTTTCACACATGTTTTGAAAAGCCAGCAACTCAAAGTGTGTAACTAAAGGAGATTATATGCATCTCCCTGTGAAAGTTTTATAATGGTACATGATTTTTATGCGTGCTGTATTCAAGAAGCAGTTGGTGAGAGTTTTGCCTGAGCAGACACATCAGATTCAGTCTGAAGAATAATAACCCACTGTTCCCATTGGGTGTCTCAACATTGCTTCCACCAGAATATACAAGATCCCTGACAATTTTCAGGCATGAAGGGTGACATTTTGGTGGAAAGAAGGCTCACAGTTCTGTTTTTAATATGTTTAAAGTAAATTTTATTTGCTTTGGATGGAAAGTTTTTCAGTGACTGAATTCAGAGAATATTTGTGGTTTAATGGCTGAACCCCAGGTTGCTTACCCAAATCCAGCAGGAAAGAACAGCCCATGGTATGGGCCCATGACCATCAGCCAGGGATTGAATGTTTCAGTGCTGGTTCTGCCAGACATTGCCCAGGTTTTGGTCAAAAGGTCTTGCAGGCCAAAGCAATTTCCAGATCAGGAAGCAACTGGCTGATTTTGAGGATCTAAACTGTAGGCATAGCTCTAGGAAATGGTAATAAGGCATAGAAGCCTCTTTGTAAAACTAACCATTAACTTCGCTGCTATGCAGGGATAGTACCTACCCCGCAGCGGTGCTGTGCAAAGAAATGTATATCAAGTGCTTTGAAATAAGTGACAAAAATAAACTGCAAGCTCTCCAACTGACATCGATAGGCTTGTGATTTCCTCCAGACAGCAGAAGGTCAAGCAGGATGCTGGGCCAAATGTAACCAAATAGAGGTGGGCATTCGTGAGCCCTGCCTGTGCTGGGGAGCGAGGGAGGGAGGCTGTGGTGCATGTCGGGCACCAAGCAGAGTAACAGGGACTTGCTACCTGCTTCAGTGAACTTGTTAAATGAGTGTTGAGGAGAAAGAGTAGGTCAGAAAAAAAGCAGCGAACACTGGATACTCCACCGTCAGTTTATCCCCAAATTTGTAGGAGATTATCATCCGCGAGACCTCTTCTGTTGTTACATGATGTTCCATCAGCAGTTCAAAACTGTTTAGGAAAGACTGAATAATTTGCAGCATAATCCTTTAATAGAAAAACCAGGGGCTCACAGGGGCTTTGTGTTATCGCTCCCAGTACTGTGAGAAGCCAAATGCAGTGTGTGGCACAATTCCCATTCCGCAACAATAGAGGAGTTTCTCCCAGGATACCAAATTGGTGTAAGTTACATTAATTATACAACTATGTGATGTGATCCATGAAGGGCAAATTTAGATTTCTGTGCCACCTAGATTTCTTTCTGCGTTAGTTTGCACTAACTTGCACCTTTGTTCCTCTTCCCTGCATTGGGTTGACCTTTCATCAGCCAGGTGCTGGTGGCTGGTCAGTAAATACATTTAACTCATCCATTCCTTCTCCTGTTTGCTTTAGAATTACACAGACTTGGCTGGAATTCATGGGAGGTGTGATACCCCAGAAAACCTTTTGTCAAAAGGATGTCAGTTGAATTTGATTGAATATCCCGTTTCAGAAGTAGAAATTCACAGAAACGAGCCCCTAACTGTAGCAACCCAGAAGAACAATTCTGATGTCACACAGATTTCTCCTCAAAAATTAACTCTCAGGCTGCGACCAGGTAAGTTCATAGATGTGGGATTTTTTTTTCAGCCAATGTGATAGACTGAAGCTTCTCAGACTGAATGGTCTAAAAAAAAAAATCTTGATAGAATAAAGATAAAAGCCTGTGTTGAGTCCAAAATTATCCGTTGACTCATCAGATGGGAAGCTAGGTTTGACTGACTTCAAAATACTTTCAGAAGTGCAGGGTACATCATAAAAGTAATGAGAGATATATATTTTTTTTAGTTCTTCTATTGTCTTGCCAGTGAGGTGGCAGTGAGAGAGTGGAAACCCCCCCACCTCTCCAGCCCTGCTCCTGTGCCTCTCCCTCACAGGTCTGGCAAACAGCGTATCTCAGAGGCAGCATAAAATCTTGCTTTGAGGATTTACAAGGTACCAGTGACATTTATGGAAACATTCCTGACCTACTTCGGGGTCCTTGAGATGTGTATTTTTCCTGGAGAAGATTTGGAATAAAGAAACATAAGAGATACCCAGTTAGGTCATATCACAGTGTTGGAACTGAGAACAAAACCTCTGTGTACACTCCAGTTTTCTTTAAATTTCTAAAGTACGTGGCATGTCCCATAAGTGCTGTCTTTAGCTTTAATTAGCTTCATATCTGTATTTTCTAAAGCTGCATAGTGCCAAAGTGATGTTCTTATATTTTTAGATTACAGCAATCAGTTGTAAATCTATGGTTATGGCTTTTCTGAAGAACACTTTATAAAAAACACTAGGCAAGCTTTTAATTTTTCAAACCTCCTCTCTGAGATTTTAGTTGACGGAGAATTTTTTATGTTGGTTCCTTTTTTTTTTTAATTCTACTGATGATTTGAAATACTACATAATTTTCACCATATATATAAGTTTATGAGCAATTTGGTGTTGCTTAACTTATAAGTTAACTTACAACTTCTAAATAAAGTGCTGATATGTATCCCACTTTGCCATGACCTTCATAGGACATGAAGAAACAATACAGATCAAGGTTCGCCAAACTGAAGATTATCCAATTGATCTCTATTACCTCATGGATCTTTCAGCCTCCATGGATGATGACCTGAATACAATCAAAGAACTGGGGTCAACTCTTTCCAAAGAAATGTCAAAACTGACAAGCAACTTCAGACTGGGGTTTGGATCCTTTGTTGAAAAACCAGTTTCACCATTTATCAAAACTACATCTGAAGAAATAAACAACCCTTGCAGGTAGGCAGGAAAATACCTACCTCTGTTTGCATGCCAACATTAAGTCATAATATTAATCTTTAGGATAAAATTCCATTCAGCAGCCTCCCTGAAGCTTCTGCCCTCTTCTAGCTGTAACTGAGTCAGTTTGGGAAACGAGATTTGTTTCTTTCAGTTTCACACTCTGATCATTATTCTGTTGAGTTTTACGTTATTTGGAGAGAGGAATCTGGGAGTGATTCTGCTTTTTGCCTGTTGCTGCTAGTTACAAATGTGTTTAATGGGTTAACAAATAGGTATGCAGAATAATTATGCATTTTCCTTTGATTTGCTAGAATATACATATATACAGGAATTTTACGACATCGCTATACCAAGCAGGTGCAAACTCAAGCCCAACACAGAACAGCGGTTTCATTTACCCATCAATGGTGTTTTCCTGTTTTTTTTCCCCATAAGGTCTAGCAGTATCCCCCAAACCCAGGCTGCCTTAGTCCTTTCCTTACCTACGTGGAGGAGAAGCTGCGCTCTGCAGCCTGAAGCAGGACTGCAGCAGCTTGGTGGTGCTCTCTGAATGTCATTAAGGGACTACAGATCCTAACGTGTTTCTGAGTATGAAAGCAAGGTACAGTGGGGAGCACGGCGAGGACTGCACGTTGTTAACTGGCTGAATTACACTGCTCTAGGAGGCTTTATGCAGACCTGTGTGCATTGCCCACCTCACTGGATGCTCTATGATTCTCTTATGTTTTTCACTAGATCTATCTCAGACACAGAGACACATGACCAAACCTAATCTGGAGAGGCCTGTGAAGTAGCTGTTGTAGTGATTTTTTACTCTGTATTATCCATAAGCTGTCTCACTTATCTTTTAGAAGTGTACCATATGAGTGCTTACCCACCTTTGGATACAAACATGTTTTGCCGCTTACGAATGATTCTGAAAAATTTAATGAAATTGTGAAAGGACAGCGAATCTCTGCTAATATAGACACTCCAGAGGGAGGATTTGATGCAATTATGCAGGCAGCTGTTTGCAAGGTAATTGAAACTTCTAGGTATAATAGTAATTATTCTGTATGTTGCCACTTCTAGTATTATATGGTTGTATTTCAAAGAAGTAGATTGTTATTTTTCAAGATTTTTTAAAATACAGTCCAAGAGCTTCATTATATTTGTGTGAAAATACTTTTGGCTGTGTCAAGTAAAACATGCATATTGCAATATTTTAGTGTTTCTTTTTAATTGCCAGGGATAAATAAATAAAAGAACTGTATAATTACTGGGTCTGTTTTCTTGATTGTTTTTTCTTTAAATATTTTTTATTAACAATATTTAGAGTAGTAAACAGATTGACATGAACATGGACAGCCCGTGTTATTAAACACAGCAATGGGGAGACAAAATGTTTGCCAAAGATTTTTTCATGCTCCCTTTAAAATGATTCCCTTAATTTATTTTGAGATTACGTTCTCCAAATCTCTTGCTGCTTTCCTATATTGGAGTGCAATACAGCCTGCTAAACTAATGTATTTTAAATGACAGGACAAAATTGGATGGAGGAATGATTCTCTACATTTGCTGGTGTTTGTGAGTGATGCTGATTCCCATATTGGGATGGACAGTAAACTGGCAGGGATTGTTATTCCTAATGATGGGAACTGCCATTTGGACCACAATAATGAATATTCCATGTCAACTGTTCTGGTAATTTACTAAGAATTTTGTACAACTCTCAAAATCTGGAAATTTAAAGACTAACATGAACAACTTAGAAAATAAATACAAGTATAACTTTACCACTGAAATGTGTAAAAGTTGGGGAATCCAGATATTTCATTTTACTTGTATTTGCACATTTCAGGAAAAAGAGAACAGTGTGTTTGTATGGCGTTAGGATAGATTATAACTGGGAAAAAAAGAAAGCACAAATCTTATTCCTGCTAACCTGGAAAACACATAGAATGGGACTGATTAGTATTTCCTTCTGCATGGAAAGCAAAATTTGCATTAATCGTGTTTCCTGTAAGGGTGTGAATTCAGGAGGCATTCAGGAATTTGTAAGACACTGTTCACATAGGAGAACTTACCAGCTTAAGATTCAGTGTTCAAAAATACCTAATATATACACTACAGTGTTCAGTCTAGGACAAATACCCAGTTGCTCTGGTGCAGTGTTATTCTTTGGATTATATATATATCACAGATGCTACTGAGCCAAGTGTCCCAGTATGGAGGCTGGTACTGTACTTTTCTCGGAGGGGTTTCCTTAAAAACAAGGCGAGGAAATTATATATACTTTTATTTTGTATACATGTAGTGCCTAATTATAGTTTATACTACACAAAGAATACAGTGTTAATTATGAATATTTGAATGTGTGTTTTATGGGAGATAATTAGCAACTGGACGCACATGAAAACTGGACTGATGTGGCTCTCTTCTGTTTATTTGCAGGAGTATCCCACAATTGGACAATTAATTGACAAACTTGTGCAAAACAACGTTTTATTAATTTTTGCTGTAACAAATGAACAAGTTCACTTATATGAGGTAAGCAAATTAAAATGTTCGTTCTCCAGTATTCATTTTAAGGTTCACCCTTTCTCACAGCTGATACAGTAATTCTAGTATTAAGGACTGAATTCTGTAAGATATTTATGTAATAACAATAGCTAAGAAATTATATGTCAGAGAAAGTCTCTTTTACTTAGGAAGTGCTTCTTCATGTATTGATTTTGATGTCCTTAGGTAACTTTTACATTGGATTTCAAGTTGAATCACACTAATTTTTTAAGTCAAGGATTGTCAGACTAAGTATTGCTAAATTATGCAGTGTAATCAAATCACTATGATTAGCCTTTTGTATTTTATAAGGCTAGAGAAGGACACCTGGGCCTGTTCTTACTTTTATAAGACAAGAATATATTCTGAAAAAATACATTCGTATTCATGCTCAACTCTGAGATAATGGGGTTTTTTTAGCTGACCTGACAGTTTTATTTATTTGTCTTTGTTTGTGACTCTTTCCAATGAGACAAATGGGAAAGTAGTGGCAAGATTAAAAACACAAAACATGATGGACAAAGACCTCTTCCCTCATATATTACTCCTCATGCCCACTGAGGGAAAGCACTTTATTACGGGAATTTTTGATGTTAGGATTCCCAGAGTCCTGTTCTATGAAGTAATTTCCTGCTCTATGAAGCCCTGTTAGGTGAAATGGGAACCAGGAGAGAGGGGAGAGCAGAGGAGCAGTGGTTATGGATATGCAAAATCAACATTTTTTAATAAACTGAATATCATTCATACCTGCAGCTGTATCAGTCATCTGTACAAGCACCTGTTTTCAGCTTCCACAGGTGTAAGTTCTCCTGAAGCTTCATGTGTCTTTGGCTGGTTGGTGTTCCAGCTGTGAGCTGAGGCTGCAAGGACAGAGCTAAAAAAGGACATTTTGCTTGTAAAGAGCCTCTTGGGTACACATCTTCCTTTCATTGCTTAACTGATTTTTGCAGTGAATGTGAGCAAAAGCCCTCAATATAAAATAAGAAGGATGATGGCAATTCTTATTTCTTTTTCTTTCCAGTCCTTCTGCTGGGAAGAAATCTTCACGTGCAAAAAGAAATTCTAGATAAGAAATCAGTGAGGATAATAAGGGGTTTTGCAACCTATGCTTGGCTGCCTGACCATATACCACTGTGTGAAGGGACTCAAGGGAAGAGAAACTGTGCCTCCAAATTTATTCAGGTTGTTTGAGAGGGAGTCAGTAAGCGTGATCCTGCTGATACAATAAGCTTGGCTTTCCAAACGAACAATCCTCGCACAGCATTCCTCATTAACAGCCAAAAGTAAAGGAATGAGAAGAAAGGTGTTCCCCTGGTGTGATAACCATGTGAAAAATAGGAAATAAAGGGTAGGGGAAAAGGTCCTATGTTACAGTAGAGAGAGCAGCAGAGTCCTTGAAGTACTCACCAGTGTGATGATTTTCTATTTCTGTCCTCTGTGTAACCTAGGGAAGACTCCTCAGGGCTTCCCTGACTTGTTCCAGTTGTAGAGTTGTTTTGAGTAAGACTAATACTCCAGGTGTTTGACAAAAGCTTCAAGATTCACATCTTTCATAAACTGATTCTCAGATTACAGTTTTGACAAGGGAGGAAACATTTCATCTTGGAGCACTGACTGCCTGGCTTTTTTAAAGACTATTGAATACTGAGCTGAAGCGTGAAAATCTAGATCAACAGTAGTAGAAGCAAACCACTTACAAATGCACTGGGATTCTATAGTCATAGCATAGATTAATTAAAATTTGTGAATTAAAAGCATTTACTAAATCACATCATTGCTCAACATTTTCTTAATAGGGTCCCAATTAATGACAAGTGAATTTTTTTTCACTGATTTTAATAGGAACTGCATGAATAAGAGCTGTTCTAGAAAGTGGCTTGGAAGTATCTCTTTGATTTACAAAGCCTTATTTTGTCCAAAGAAACTGATGGCATTATATTTTCCCTTGGAAAGTGCCAGCGGTCACCCTCAAAGTTGGCCAACAATGTTCTTATCAGGGGTTTTCTATTTCAGTATCGCTGTGTCATTGTTATACCAGTATCAAAGTTATCACGTGGGCACCCTTTGTTCACTGGGAACACTAAACAAAGATTTATAGCTGACAAAAATGCAAGCCATTGTTAACCCCACAGGGCAATGGTTTGTCCATGTTACTGTTTTGTTAGGGAAAAAAAGTGCTACCATCTTCTATTTTGTAGAGTATATAGTAATCCCATTGACTATATTCTATCTGCTGCTTTCATATTTTCAATACTGTTTTCTGTCACTTATTTGGATAGCTATAGTTGTTACAGTCTGCTTTCTATCCTGTAGATGACGTCAAAAATCAGTCTCAGCAAGTCCAAAGATCATATGTAAGTCTCTGAGTGCAGTTTCTCCACACTACAGTATACTTTCAAGGATATATGTAGGGCCTGCAAATGGGACAACAGTGTCATGTTTTCATCTGTGTGATTCAGATTTGTAATATAAATGTAAATAACCAGGTATCCATGCTTAAGAATGGAAAAAGAACAAAGCAAGACATTGAGAGTTATTTCGGTAGTAAGGGGACTGCTCAGGTAGCCTGGAAGAGCTGGGAGAGGACCCTAAACCGGCACTTGGGCACCACCATTACACCAGTCTTCTCTTGGTGTTTTACTACTTTTTAGAAGCCACGGTGACGGAAATTTTGCAGTCTCCCTCAGAAAACCCTCACGAACTTAATTTTCCTTTGAGGTGGAAAGCCTCTCCTCAAATATCTCATCTCAAATCTACTTGAACTCAGCATCTAATTATATCAGACCCCAAAATTGACCATTGCTATTTATAATTCAGTTCTTAGGGACAAACGTACATTAAAATGACTGTGAGGACTTAGAAAGCACCCCTTTAAATAGACTCGATAGATTCCATTAGTATTAAGTGCAGTGTTCAGACTGTCAAATATATATTTTATATTTCTAGCCCTGTATAATCCCCAACAATTTAGCCCAAAATAATTCAGTCATTTAATATGCTTGATCCTCTTCTACTGAATTTTCAGTTTATCCACTTACATGCATGTGTATTATTATCTAACACACAAATATTACGGATTGCACAAGCACAGAATACATATGCTTGTAACGTAGCTGGTGTAGTTTTGATCCTCCCGCGCAACCAAACAGCTACTGCACAGCAATCTAAAAGAGGAGGATGGTTTAGGTCTGATGATCTCCCTGACCACAAGAACTTTAGAAACGGTCACGTGGAAACATTTATGAGGCCACTCAAAATTAAATGCAAGAAAGGGAAGGAAGTTCCTCACACTGAGACCTGATAAATTGACATTATTTATAAAAAGGGTTTTTTTTTTTCCCCCGAAAAAGGTCTTTTAAAATATATTTGCATATGTCTAACTTTTTGCATCATTAGTCTCAGCTGACTCATACCAAAGCAGTAGGGAATGCTTTTATTCTATAAAAGCTATTAATTTAAAAAGCATCTGTGAATATTGCAATTATAATGATATTTTGACAAACTGTGCAAATCCTATTTTGGTATAAAAGAAAACACCAGTCTTTAAGGTTTCATGAAGTAGTTATGTTATTTGTTTTCAAGCAGAATTCTTTAAAAATTTATTCAGATTTGGATGAGGGGAAAGAATCCCTCTTTAATCCTGACTAAACAGTACTGCTGTTGAAGCACAAACTGCTCTTTTTTGAAGAAATTATTTCTTTTTATATCACAGGAGAAAACAACTTGAAAATTGGGGATTTCAGACTGCATTTCACTGCTGAAAAGTGAACTAAAAATACTCCGGTCTCCACACTTGTACAGATTTTCAGATTATTTTTATAAAATGGGCATGACACTCTATTTATTATGAAAATTACTCTATCATTTACACTGCTAAAAATTAGGCATAACCCCAGTGAACTCAAATATGTAATTGTCAAATTTCACTAACGTGAATCAGAGTATCTCTATAAAAAGGCACTTTACCTTTTAATGAATATTTGCTAAAAGACTAAATTCTATTACATTATTAGGATGTTTTATGATAGAGGCACTCCAAAAGCATCAGTCTGCCTCATCTTGTTAATGGTTAAACAGAAATATTTGCTAAAAGATAGGTTTTAACCAATGAACTGGAGATGCACACTTAGATTGGGCTTGCAATGTCATCCTTGTATCACCATATGGAAAATTTTTGTTCAAAGAGGAAAGATAAAACAAAGTCTTCAGAACAGTACATCCCTGCTGTTTGCTTTGCATGCCACAGATTAAAGGGTGCTATACTTTAAATTCCAGGTTTATCGTCTTTTCTTATAATTATCTCCCGAAAGGTCCACGTGTACAAAATGCACAGTTTCAATATTCTAAGAATCCTTGAGAGAGCACTAATCACAGGAGGAGTCAGGAATGCAAAGCCACCAGCTGTAACATAAAATGCAGTTAATCCCACTGATTTACAATAGCACTTTAGAAATCTAATGAATGATAAGTATTCCATACATAATATATAAAGTAATCACAGGGCTTTTGGAGATGTAAAGTATAAGAGAGATATAAGGGTATAAAACTAACCATGTTTATTAAGAGCCCTCTGGATTTCTTTTAATTAAAACAACACCATTGATATGATAAATTGCCAAGGAAAATGAATGCTACAGTGTGTGTTTTTAATGATCAGCATTTATAATTTTCCAAAGGCACGGGTACAAGCAAGAGAAGTTCATGTAGTTAACAATCAGGCAAGATAAATTTTAATCAAGCATATTTAAAATCTAGCTGTTATATGTCATGTTAGTGTCACAATGCAATTTAATGCAAAAAGAAAAGAAAGCTTATTACGGAAATAATCTGTTAAATTGGCACGATATTATTAACATAAAGTCAACATATAATCAGTCATGGCCACAGACCATGGGATACATGTGGGGTGTTACAACGATCATAAACCAGCAGCAGTTTTTTTTAAGGGCCTTTTTTCAAAGTTCTTGTAGCCCTTAGTTTAAACTCCATAACTTCTGTGCCCACACTAATTAGAATTCAAGACGCTCAGTTGCTTGCAAAGATAAGAAAGTGACGGCTGTTATTGAATGTAAAGTCCAAGACTCTCAAATAGTACAGCAGCAGTAGAGCAGCTGAATCTGGTTTTGGTTATTTTTATTAAAGAAAAGCACAACTGTTGATAGACTATATCTTCCTTCTAAATTTAAGAAATTATAACTGAAGAATACTATAGTATCAGACTTCCAAGCGCACAGAGGTGATTTAGCAGTATATGTCTATATAACTTTCAGTGAAGTGCTCCTCCATAGGACTTTTTCCATAGGACGTGCACTATCGAGCCTGCAAGGGTCCCTGAAAATGCCACGATTATTTATTTTAGTTGGCGCCAATATATTTTATTCTTTTCCAGATGGTAGCTCTCTCACCTACCTTGTCATGTAGTCTTTTTTTAAATGCTTTACATTTTTCTTAAAATATTTTCAGAGCTATGCAAAGCTTATTCCTGGAGCTACTGTTGGACGACTACAGAAGGATTCTGGAAATATTCTCCAGTTGATCATTGCTGCATATCAGGTAAGGTGGTTGTAATGTTTTCTTCCTGCACGTCTGTATTTCAAAATTAGGTTGCAATTTTGCAAAAACAAGTGTCTTATAATCAGTGCAGAACAAGAATCAAATAACATAATTTTTTTATGCTGAGGTGCTGACCTTAACAGGAAAAGTTTTGTTTACTCTGAGGATTAAGCGAGCACAGAAACAGTAGTTTTATTTGTAATTTATGCTTACTCATCTCTACTGAAATTAACTGTAGAACTACATAGAATTATATCCAGTTTTCATGGTTTTCCAGATAAAAAGCCTCTAACATTCTGTCCTTCCTTACTTGTGCTGGAATGCTAAATTCACATCATCTGACATGCTGTCTTCACAGCCCTCTATTTCACACCTACTATTAAGCCTTATTTAATATAGCTCTTCAGGTGTCCCAGTTCAATACTTCTACAGGGACTCAACTCTCCCATCGGTAGCTGTCGCCAGAGCAGATGTGCAATTGCTCTGCAGGAATATCTGGGGGAAAAAAGCACTGTCCTGCGCTCAGTGCTCTGCTCTGCTTTAGCAATTTGATGCTGCCCCTGTGAGGCTGTTCTGAGGTTTTTAAAAAGCAGACCACAGGAGCTAAACTGGGTTTGTTCAGATAATACCAAGACTGGAAAGGGTTTGTTTAGGTAATACCAAGAAATACTGTAAAGATGCCAGAGACATTAACACAGCACTGCTCTTCAGAGCTTCGTTTGTAAAACGCATCCTGGCTGCCTGGTTCTCTTCTTTCAGGGGAATGTTTTTAGACAGTTTTACATGTCTTCACACAGATATATTCATTTACGTATATGCTGATATACCATAGATTTCTTTCTTGCCTCTCAGCCCCTTTTTATTAAAAACCTGTTCTACCAGTTGGCTACAGTACAAAATATCTCTTTGCAAAGAGCTTCTATTTATTTTCTTACTTTTTTTTTCTGCTCTTCCTCCTATCAACTGAATAAGACAATCATCATTATGCCCAAAATTATTTTGGTGTTGATGATAGGAAAGCAAACCAAATTCTTCTAACTCTTATAAAAGGAATACAATTGGTGAGTCATGATTTTTTTAAATGGAACAAAAAATTCCAGAAAATTCTCTGTACTATGGAAAATTAAATAAGCAAAGAACTTTAAGGTTAATCTTGGGAGTCTACACATTGTAATAAATAGGGGGGAAACCTTCACATGAGCAAAGCTATTGCAAAACATCCACTGGCACCAGGATTTCACTTCTGGAGTCCAACCTGTTGTGCTGAGGCTGGCACTCTAACATATAGACTGAGGTTCCCACATTTAACAGCTGGACTACCATTTTGTTGTCCAGTGAGTAACGGGAAAACATTAATTGTTCCAGCGCTGTGTCCAGGTGCCTTTGCTGCAACATTGTGTTAAGTGCAGAACGGTGCTTCCTCTAAATGCAGTGTCACGGCACCCTCTGCCTTGCTGGAACCCTGGAAATGTGGAGAGTGCATCCTTGCCTCTTCCCCCTAGTGTTACCTGTTGTCTATGGTTTATCTTTTCTACTCTTCTTTTTGAACCTGCTGATATTTTCAGTCTCCATTGCCTTCTGTGGCAAAAAGGAGTTCAGTTGCACTGCGTCAAGATACATTTTTCTTTTTCCCATTTCAAATTACTCCCTATGCTTTGAAGTTTTATTGAGTGCACCTTAGTTCTGGTGTTGCAGGGTTTGGTGAATAACAGCTCTGCATTCACCTTATCTTCATTTCTTCATGATTCCATAATAGTTTATCACTGAGACACCTTCCACCCCCGCAACCTTTTCTTCACATCGGACAATCCCAGTCTTTTAAGTCTCTTCTCAGCTGCTGAATCCAATGAGTCCTTCCTGAGATGTGGAGACCAGAAGAGCTTGCCGTACGCAAGACAGGGCACACTGAGGTTTATACAGAGGCCAAATGATGCCCTGTCTTGCTCTCAGTATCCTTGCTCACGATGCCCAGGATATTTTTGGCTTTTTAGCTGCTGCGTGCTTTGAGCAGATCAACTCCCAGAGCTGTCAGTGATGACCCCGGGTGCAGCTCCTGAGTTGATTCGGCCGGGGCCGGGTCCAGCCGTGCTGTGGGCAGGATTTGGAGGGGGCTCGGAGCTCAGTGCTCGCTCGCCTCCCATAGCAGCAGGAAGGCGGCTGCAGGAACAGTGCTCCTGCCTTCAGGCCATAACTCACCGTGTCCTCATTCAGGTATAGCATGTCTGGACCATGCCCCAGAGTTGCTCACAGGTTCTTAAAATCCCACATACATTTCAACATATACAAAGTGTACAAGTGGCAACATGCCACACTCAAAATTTCCCGGAGCCCATTTTATTACACTTAACCTTAAAGGTTAACAATCTTACTGCTTCGTGATTGAAAATCTTCCAAGCAGGAAAAACTGAAAACTGCCTTATTTGACATAAGTGAAGACACCTCTTTTTTTTTTTTTTTTTTTTTTGACTGGGAAGGGGGAAAGCAGGGTTAGAAATCACATGTAAAACAAAAGATCTACTTCCATTTTTGTCACAGCCTTCTCATGGTACTCTCAGCAGCGTAATTCAATGCCCAGTGTCTCTCTTTACCCACAAAAAAGGAATAAATAACTATTCACTCCCCAAGAGTAGAGTTAAGCTAAATCTTTTAATGCTTTTAAAGTGCTTTTGAGTCTTTGCTTGCTGTACAAACACAAGGTTTGCTAATACCATTCACCATGTGTTGCTATCTAAAGGCTTCAGAGAGGAAGTAAGCAAGTTAAGAAAGTCTGAGCTGTCAAAATATTTGTTACAAGGCGTTCTCATGGTCTTTCCAAGTATGATTCATTTTCTTCTGTAAGCATATTTCTGCCTGCTTTGTTTAACGCTGAATTCTGTTTAACTTTATATTGCAGAGCTGTAGGCTAAAATGCATTGTGACAGATATCAGGCCGTTTGATTAAAGTCATTGCAGGATTTTAAAATTTCAGAAAAATTCCACTCTCTTTTCAGTGCTTGGTCTTTTCACTTATGGGAAAATAAGACCAAAGAAATCATATATTAAAAAAGGACAGGTAACACAAGGGCATAAGTTTGTAACACTGCTTTGTCTGTTGTTTCATTCAGAACATTTTTTGAACCACAAATGTTGCTCTGTGAATGGCTTAAAGCTCACTAAACTGCCTGCTATTTGTCCCCAAACTATGGCCAGGCAGCTTATTAGATTTAAAACACCATTAGAAGTCCTCCCAGATATTAAGATCTAAGAAACTGGAGTTTGTCGGTTTATGCATTCATTTTCAGTGGTGTACAGTGCGTATTTTGACTTCTCACAACAGTGAGGCATGTTCATAATGACCCAGTACAGGCACCAGGATTCAAACTATTACGTCTTGGTGTTCAGCAGCATTTCATTTTCTCTCACAGTTGTATTCTATTTGAGCCTTGTAGGTTTACAGCTGGTGGAAGAGGAACTATTTGGTGATATTTCCTGTAGGATCAACACATACCAACATTCACAGTTTTATCTAGAAGTTTGCTAGCTTTGGTCCTTTTGTGAGAGCCCAGCTATTGCAAACAAATTATTTCCTAAGAATCTCTGCATTGTTTCAATAGCAAGATCAGCACCTAACTCTAAAACAAATGTGAAGGGAAAATTGGACACATCCAGAGCTACCAAAGTGACCAACCTGATGCCCAGCGCAGGGTTTTACTGCTCTGGCTGTGTGCTGGAAAGAGCTCTGGGTATTACGCGAGCGTGTCTGGCACAACGTGTTGCTGTCCTTTATTAAAGTGCTTTGGTTTACTGACAAGGTGTTCCAAATGAAAAGAGACGTTAAAAAAAACCCACCAGACACAACCCTAAGACAATTTCCAGGGAATCCAGGACATGTACAAAGGACAGGGAGTTGTCTATGCAGGTTTATACCTATTCTACTTTTAGGTTGTTTTACCCCACCAGACCTTTACTCCAGTGAGTCATGCCAATGCCTTTACTAGGATGACTCACTGAAGTCAGGTCAGCGAGCTCCTCATGCTATGATTGAAGGGCAGGGGGCATTTTGTAAAGCAATTAAGCTCACAAGAACACAAAGCCAAGTCAGTGAGGCTTTTCCTGGGCAATTACTAAGGTACTTTTTTGAAAAATTTCCATTTATTGCATCCACAGCCCAATGAAGTCATAGGGAATTTCCCCATGGTCTGCTATAGTCTTTGGATTAAGGCTAAGTTGCGCAAGCAAAGTTGCTATAAAATATTTTAAATAGTTAAATATAAAAAGCTGGTATAAGAGAATTCGGGAAGTAAGTTTTTCACTTAATAAACGAAAGTTTGATTGAACAAATCGATTTAAGAAATGAGAACATTGTTGAATACAACTTGAAATAGCACTGACAGCTCATGAAGCAGGAATTTCCATCGGGAGAAGAAAGGAAAGGAGTGAGACCCTTGGCTGCGGGAGCTTACCATGGGACTCAACTCTGGCTCTGGTCCTGGAAACATCGGGCTAACTCACGGAGGCCCCGCACTGAGGCAAAACTAAGCTCAGAGCCTGCCCTGCCGCGAGAGGGATTGTGAGGTTTGATTCTACCAGGAGAGATAAAGAGGGAGTAATATTGACATAGGCTGGCTAATCAGGAAAAGCCCAGTGCTAGCGATGCAATCAGGGACACAGATCTGTTCTTCAGTATGACCAGAGCTAAAGGAAAACCTGTATCAGTCAGCAGAGCACTTAGTGATGAAAGACAATTTAATAAAAGACCGAATTTATTCACCCGCAAGGGCAGGAAATAAGCCCCATGATAGCGGATATTAAACTGACACCACCATTGCTTTCCACTGCAAGCTGATTCTGTTGGCACTTGCTTTGTTTTGCTCATTCCCCATTTTTCTTGCAATAGAGAAGTTTCTATATAAAGTGCCAAACCGACGAATTTTACTCCTGTCTAAGTCAGGATAAGTTACAGTTGATGTTATACAAACGTGGAGCATTAGCAGAGCTTGGCAGTGTTATCGCTCCATTCATCTCCTGCCTTTTCCTTTAAGGAGCTGAGGTCCGAGGTGGAGCTGGAGGTCTTGGGAGAGACAGAAGGGCTCAATCTCTCTTTCACGGCCATCTGTAACAATGGGACCTTTTTTCCACGTCAGAGGAAATGCTCTCATGTGAAAGTGGGAGACACAGTAAGTAAAGAACAAATTCTCAGAAGATATGAAGTCCAGAGAATTTAGGACACCAAAGTAGAGAGTTTGCTCTCTATTAGATAAGCTTCCTCCAAACGAGTTACAAAGAAAGCATGTGGTACCTACAACCCTCTTGTTCTGTCCCCTGCATGTGCTTCCAGAGTGCTCTGCAGCCCTGAACAGCCACCATTTTCTCTTCCAGGTCTCTTTCAATGTGACTCTAAGTCTCTCCTCTTGTGAAAAAAACAGAAGGCATGTTGCGATAAAACCAGTGGGGCTCCGTGACACACTGGAAATGGAAATTCATCCCCAGTGCAGCTGTAACTGTCAGGCAAAGGCTGAGATGAACAGCCCAAAATGCAACAAAGGGAAAGGATTGTTTGAGTGCGGTGTGTGCGTCTGCAGCCCGGGGTACACGGGGCCACACTGTGAATGCGATGAGAGCTCTCTCGGCGCCAGCTCCTGCAAGGGCTCGGCAGAGCAGGGCTCCTGCAGCGGGAGAGGCGACTGCTACTGCGGGCAGTGCGTTTGCCACCCGTCCCTGTACGGAAAGGTGTACGGGCCGCGCTGCGAATGCGATGACTTCTCGTGTGTGAGACACAGAGGGCTCCAGTGTGGAGGTACGGCCCCTTGATGCCGTTTTTTAGTGTCTGCATTTTAGAGCTTTATTGTCTCACTCTTAGCTATGAGCTTGTTAATCTATATTTTCATCATGTATTCAGTTGCAATCAATTCTGTATAAAGTGTCATTTACTATTTCTGAATGATCTTTAGACTTAAAACAAGAAACAATTTTTAACCCTGCTTTCAAATTTAAAAATGAGACACCTTTAACTACTCCCTAGCTAGCCTAAGTTGGTATGGCTTTGTTGGAGCGTATCAGCTACCAGCATACTCGGCCAGACTTTTAATGGCTATAGATGACTGTAGCTCCACGGAAGTTTAGTTAAGTATCTCGGCATACATTGGTGTTAGCCAGTGTACAGTTTCACTCTGATGTAATTATCAAAGCATAGCTATTTTAATTAATTAATCCTAATCAATCACTTTTAGGATAATTCTGATTTTTTGTAATTTTAACCAGTAACCTCAAGGATTCTTGGCTTATCTTAGTAAGATACAATCAGAATTTGAGAACCTGTTTTTATAGTTTAGTTTCCTGGGCTATACTATTATAAATCAGAAGTGATTCTATTGAAACAATGGGAATAGCGTCAAACTGGCAGGAACCAGCAATGAGATTGTGCTGCATAGATAGGCTGAAATTATGCTGCTATAAATGGAAGAGGATTTACCCATTAGGTTGTGCACTGTTGGGAGATAACATCTGTGTGGAGGACTCCAGCGAAGAGAATGGAGCTGCACTGGCTTACAGCCAGCCTAAGCGAAAATTTGATCCTCTGGCTTAAAACTGAAATGCTGGGGGAGGAAGAAGGATGTTTAAGAGTGAGAAGAGTTGAAGAGGGAAAAATATCTGCTATTAAGGAGAACGATTTTAAAGGCCATCATTCAGATTCTTATTAAGAGACTGATTTGAAGTATAATAAATCTTTTTCCAGGCAATGGTGACTGTGACTGTGGGGAATGCGTGTGCCACAGTGGATGGACTGGTGAATACTGTAACTGCACAACCGACACCAGCGCCTGCATTGCTGAGGATGGGACGCTGTGCAGTGGGAGAGGCGAATGCATCTGTGGGACATGTGCTTGCACCCATCCGGGGGTTTCAGGCCAAACGTGTGAAAAATGCCCTCTCTGCGGTGACCCTTGCAGTTCCAGGCGGTAATGTACTGGTTTTACACCTCCGATGTTTGTATAATCCAGGTATCTATCTATCATCTATACGGCCTCAGCAGTGTGCTTACTGCACATTGGGTTTACAGACCAGAACCCAAGAGCTTCTTTGCCCTTTGAGAGGTGTAGTCACAACTTGTACATCAACAATTTGTCAGCATTACTCTTGTACAAAAGAACTTTATGGTGAACAATTTAATCACTTTCACGCAGCACAAGTAAAGCATCACACTTCCACTACTGGCCCTGGCTGTACAACTAATCAGAATGGTGGCCTTATATGATAACATCAGACAAAACCAGATGAACTTCCTTCCAGTCCACAGCACAGAATGAAAACGTCCCAGCATAGCTGCTACAGCAAAAATGAGGACTCACAGAAAAAATTGCTATTTGTATTACCATCCTCATGCATATGGATTAATAAGGTCACACTGTCTGCTCAAGCTTTACACATGTGCAAATTCATACTCCACATTCAGTTAAGCTTCGCTGAATTAAAGAGGCCCAACTATGATAAACTAGGTCACAGTCTGGGGATGAAATCAGTGGATAGCTGTATGTCATGTATAAATTGAGGATAAATTGATTGTAAATAGTGAAGTGTCTTCTGTTCAATGAGCATACAAAATTTATGTAGCTTTCCTGCTCTGAGGCATGATGTATGCTATGGTGCATGACAGAAAAAGCAACTAAAAATATGTGTGACATAAAGTTGACCACTTTAAATACACCCATGCTTATGCTTGTATTACGTGAGCTCTTGCAGGGCTAAAGTCAGTCCAAAATGAGCAGGCACTCAGTAGAAATTTAAGCTAGAAGTTGAATTAGGCTTCCCAAAATACAGATTATTAATGACCCTCGTTTTGCTTGCTGAGCACCAAGTCAGTGTAAGTTGCATTAATGTTTCATGACGATGTCATGTCTACTTATTTAGAGTTGAGGCCCATTTCTCTTCCATACCGGCTCTCTGCCACTCTCATAGCAGTCTACACTACATCTGAGATGAGAAGCTGTTCTGAGGCATGTGATTTAATAATTTATGTTAGTGCTAAACTGGACCTACAAAACCAAGCCAAACAGTTTGTTGAAAGCTTTAAGTAAAGAGAACTTCTTCATGCAACAGCTCTAAACACAAAGGACAATGCTGCTGCTTTGCTCTGCCCAATCTGGCAGAGAATAAGAAATATAAAGTTACGTGTTGGGCATTACATTACCCTATTTGAACATGTATATTGTATGCAGTGTTAGATCTGTTCTCTGTGTTGCAGTCACCTCCCTTGCTGAAATGCAGGGCAGGGAAAGCCAAGAGACAGAGAATATTAGGAATACCTGGGTAAGGTAACCAAGAGAGCTGAAAGGCCAGTCAGAGGGGATTGAGGCAGCTGAGAAAAAGAGTGGTAGTATGAGAAACATGGCAAATATGACAAAACCAACAACACCACTGAATTTGTCTCCATGAGATAGAGGCTATCCCATTACCCACTCGCTTTTACTATTCACCATCTCCAGAGAGAGTGACAAGGTCATCTCCATCCCATGAAGATAATCTCAGCAGCCTCAGCATATTCCCATGGATATATGTAACTCTGTGCAACAGGAGATGGCCAGGGTTTATTTGGGTGTTTTGTTGCAGTTCTTCTCTTTCTTTATCTTTAAGCAGTCAGCCCTTCAGGCCGCTTCTCAGAGTCTCAGCCCTTCAGTCTGGCTAAAGCAAGATCCATTTTGCATCAAAAATGTTCATATGTGAATTCTGTTCATGGTTTCCTTTTTCCATTGTCGTGGTTCAGCCTCAGCTGGCAACTGGATTTATTAAAATCCTCATTGAATTTCTGGGAAGATTTTCAGACACTTCTAAAGGAATTAGTTCAGACTCTGTGTTTTAAAATAATATTTCCGTCATTCCACCATTAAATAAAGTAAACAATTTTCCAGTAAATTGCATTAGTTTAAATAGCATCTAAGTTAAGTAATTCCTGAGACAAGTAATCACATCCAAGTGACATCTGTAGAGACACCTGAATAGTGTTTTAATACATTATCCAATAGACTTTCAACAAAGGGAGACTTATAGTAGGTGCCCCAGTTTGATCTCTCTGAAGTCAGTTTCAGATATTGTTCGTCTGATAGACGTTCCTTCGGCTGGTATTGAGTGTGAGCTTAGTTCAGGATATTTATTTTTGAAAATGAATGTTATGTGCGAGTAACACCATGTCTTTGATAGACCTACATGAATAACGTTACCTGGGGTTCTGCCTGGTAGCTAATAAGCAGGGAGAGAAAAGAGGACAAGAGAGAGCTTATTCACAATACCTTTATTCAGGTGGGGTTTTTTTTGGTGTTGGTTGAGGGTTTTTTTTTGGTGGCAATACCTATCACATTTCTGAGAACTACTGTATCCATAGCACAAGACCTTTTGTTTAGCATCTTTTTAAAATGCAGATGCATATGTACTGGCTTTTATATTGTTCCTTTGTGACAGGCAGAGATTGATGAGCCCCTGAATTATTTTCCGCAGGAGCTGTGTGGAATGTCACTTGGCTTCTGATGACAAGTCACCAGGAGAATGCAGTGAAAAATGCAAATTGGTTGATGCAACTGTCAGCACTGCAGAGGGTTTGTGCACTCAATCTTCCTTTTCTGTGTGTGCGTGATTAGTGATAGTTTCCACTTTTAGTAATTTTATGTTTGAAAGCAGCCGTGTTTTTCTGCTCTGGAATTATATTAGGGATCACAAGGCAACTGATGTTTGTCTATGGTCTTCTGTGGCAAGTAGGAAATGCAGATGAGGGCTGGTATTACCCCTCCAGGTTAATTAACTCATTGGATCACGCTTACTTTCTAAGCAGCTTATGTAAGAAAGGACAGAATTTAATAGAAACCAGTCCCTGCGAATCAGTGGCTGATGAAAGCCCCTGAGATTAACTCACACCTGCACCGTGAGTTCCAGTGTGGCTTCTTTTACCACACAAATGCAAAACTTGTTTCCAGTCCTTATGCAGACCCTTGATTACAGTTGGCAGGTAGACACAGCCCTTTAACCTGTGGCAAAGACGTTCTGCTTCTTGTCAGGTTTTATTGAGGCATTCCTAGTATCCTAGAGGCTAAGCACATCTTTCAGTTGCTCGTTGTAATTCAAAGCTGCCCTCCATCAATGGGAATTTCTGGAATAAGGATTAACCTTGAACAAAACAGTATTCTCAGAAAAAAAATATACTTTAAATTAAATACTACATAAAAGTCTTTTTCTTTCCTGTAGAGGAAGGTGCTTGCCTGTACGGTAGGCAGTCTGTAATTGTTCTTACAGCAAGTCTAACCCCAATTGTATGGCAAAATGTAATTGTTAGGTGATGGAGGACATAGGTGCATTATACCCAAAATACAGATGTAAACAAACATAAGCATTATATCAGGCAAATGTAAAAGTTAGGCTGACAACACAGAATGCTGTATGCACATCTAAGGATTGTGCCTGCAAACTGCTGGAAGCCCATCCAGAGCTGCATGAATGCATAAAATCCACTGATACACATCTTTCCAACAAAGCTACACCTTTTGTTTTTGATGACAGTAGTCCATAATATAGAGATCAAAAGTTGCAAATATTGCCTTTGTAAGGAAAACTAATCCTAATTTTGTATTTTTATTAAAATTTTTATTATTACGCTTTGTCTTCCTAGACATCAGTATTTATTTATAAATACAAAAATGTCTTTACAAGCTTCAAAATCACATGAATACTTTTATTGTATCTGTGTAGTTAGTGACATTTTCAGGTTGCTATTGCTGGATGGCAGCTATTTGTAGCTAGGAATATGTAAGACATTCTACTTTCAGATATAATGAATACTAATCAAGAGCAGGAACAGTCACTTATACGGCTCTGTTCCTGCACACAGAGGTCACAGGAATATGAGCATGACAACATCACCTCCTGTTCCTGCTTATTTCCTTTTTATCATGTCCTGTGCTTCCCTGATTGGGACTGTCAGCTAATTCTGTAAATTTAAATTTATTTGCAGCAGTTACAGCAGCTGCTGTAATGAAAGCTGGATAACTGTTCCCATCCTAACCCCTTAAAAAAAAAAAAGCAGCACATTGCAAACTGTGTTTCATCTTAAATGCTTGTGTAATAGCTCAAAGGATTGGTTTTGGCATGGAGGTAGCCTCAAGAAGTCCTGAGGGGAAAAAAAATAATCTTGAAAAGAATAGAAAACAAAATCCTAAAATCAAAATTGTATTACTTATACATAAAAAAAAAAAAATTTAAGTGGTATAACTAGACCACCACATAATATTTAAGACAGATTATTGAGTAACTTCATATAGTAGCACACTGCTTCTTTCTGGCTTATATTTCAGTTTCTTTAATGCTTCAAGGCTTTTTGAAAATTAGAAATAGCTCTCAGTTAAATAAAACATTAGCACTTAAAGATTTACTTTCTCTTTTGCGTGCATACGTTGCAACACGACGACAGGAACTGTGGAGCAATAAAAAAAGTGCAGGCTTTACATTTTCCTGTTTCCTGGGAATGCCTGTTTTAACTTCTGAGCCGTGCCTTTCGCCTCCTCTGCTTTGGTTCTGTGGGTGCCGGCGGTTTCTCTTCCTGCTCCCCCGCAGCAGGGTCACCGGGGTGGCCACAGTGCGGGCAGCCGCTCCGCCCGGGGATCCAGCAGGGCATGGGTGGCACAGCAGCTCCGGAGGTGCTGATGGCCTCACAGTTACTGGGCTTATCTCCACGGCCGGCGTTGCTTTTGAATATTTATTTTCATCCATTTTTAATATTTTAATATTAAATCGGGGTAATCTCCCCTTTGCCAGATGGGTGTAAGAGGAGCCCTTGTCGCTCTACTCACGACCCAGGAAGAACCGCAATCCCTAAAAAGTGGCTCCTGCCACCACCCCGGCCACAGGGCACCAGGCTGCTCCTGTCGCAAGCCCAACAGGGACAGTTACATTTTCCTTGGAGAAACTCAGTTTTTCCTACCCCATAGCGTTGACACCACACAGATTGCCAGTGCAACAACAAAGTGGATGCTGGAGCCTGAATAAACCCCTATATCAGTGCCGCTCTGTTATTCTGATTCAAAGTGAGATGAAACTGTTAAAAAAAAAAGGACTTTGTTGAGCAAAAGACAAACAAGATAGGGCGTAATGACATTTAAATTTACAGTCAATTATTTTTTGTTGAATCTTTCATCTAAGTGTCTGTTAGGAAACAGCCTTTCACACTTGGAGGCTCCAGCTTGCCACTGTTACCCAATTATTCTTCCAGTGTGACTCCAGTGATTTCAAACACCATTGAAATTAATGGACTTAGGCTGCAGGCAGAAGTGGGAAAAGTATGATAATTCACTGCAGAGGGCAGAAAATTACACAGGAGTAAATTAGTTTACCTACCTATGCAAATTTTGTGCTGATGAACTGAAAATAACCTATGCAATAGTCTCTCTTAGTGATCCCTCATCCTAAAAATGATATCAGAAAAATAAGAATCCTAAGAGTGAGCTGAGTTCTGAATAGCTTGAACTGGCATCTTTGCTTTCATTTCTACATTCTTGCACCTAATCAGATTTCTGCTCCCCTTGGTCTCAAATTATGACATTAAATTAAAAATTACAATTTAAAAAGAACTAATATATTTGCAGTTAGTGCCTTCTGGATGATATTTGGAATGTGCCTGCAAGTTTTTCTGGGCCTTCAGAAGAGCAAACAACTACACTGTTCCTCCCCCACCCCCCAAAAAAGAGAAAAGCAAGGTAATATTCTGCTTGCTTAAAAGAGTTGGGAAACAACAAATATTGCAAAACTTGTAACAGAGTTACTAGAATGGTGACCTGGCAATGAGTGCCATTAATTAAGTACACTCAGTCTGCAGTCTGCGGCCTTTCTAACAAAACCAAATCCTGTTACATCGGCAAGTCCTTTCTGCCTGTAACCTTGAGAGATAACACACTGCTCTGCACCAAGGACAGGCAACAGGTTAAATACAAGATTATCACAAATCAAGAGCATGTTTCCATTAAAATCCAACCAGATGTGATTCTCTTTTTATAACAAGCAGAGAAAAGGACTATAGGTTAGTCAACTATACCTTCATATTTTCTATGGTGCCTAATAATGTTTTCTGTAAGACCAAACCTTATGGTAATAAGCAGCATGAAAAA
Source organism: Phalacrocorax carbo (assembly GCF_963921805.1). Taxonomy (NCBI): domain Eukaryota; kingdom Metazoa; phylum Chordata; class Aves; order Suliformes; family Phalacrocoracidae; genus Phalacrocorax; species Phalacrocorax carbo. The sequence continues at coordinate 19,141,855 of NC_087517.1, read as the reverse complement.
AAAATCCATATTCTCGTCTGATTCCTACTTGATATTTCATTACTCTTTGTATCAAAGTTTGAGGACTTAGGATTTTCAGCACAGTTGCTTATGAAATTTCAGTTAGAGTTTTGAGTGGGTAAGAAATAATGGAGAGTGACAATTATTTTTAAAGAAACATTTGAGAAGGTTACTGTTTTTTCTTACCTCTAAAAAGAAAACCTAAGTAGTTTTTCTAAAAATGTATTGAAAGGCATACCTAGATTTCCAATGCTATTCAAATCATGGGTTTTATGGAAACATAATAAGCATTCAGTCCCAGAGGTACTATTGCACACACTTATAAGGTCAGATATTTTTGCTCTGTAAAAATATTATATAATGGTTACACTCCAGATTACGGCATTTCTGGCTCTGGACCTATAGTCTTGGTTTTCATCATCTTATTTGCTTTATGTCAACCCTCGCAGCCAGCTTCCTCCTGGCTCCCTGTTCCCTTTGAATGAACTTTTCTCAGCAGAAAAGGTTTCCCAGCTAGGAATAATCTGGGGGGAAAAAAAAATTAAGATTTTGTGCATTAAAAAACTTTTTTGTGCATTTTGTACATTAAATGGTGAGACAAATAAATCAGGGCAGACTGTTGTCTTGGATCACTTTTTATCTGCTTCCTCTGGAATCACATTACAAAGATCCCAGAACTGCAGTTTTCTGTTATTAATCTATATTTATTCTTGTGACAGTAGTGAAACACACTAATCTTTGACAGGGCTATTGTGGAAGAAATAAATAGCGGCCCTTTTAACAGCATCCATTGCTGTTTGATGTATGTATATCTACTCCTGAAACATAATCTAGACACAGTAGAAGTAGCTGTAAGTCAAAGAGAACATACTGTTTACTTTGTCGCATAATTGGGGACTATTATATTTCCTAGACTGGTGGTTAAGTATCTTGGAAGCACTTCCAATTCATTGAAATTCACAGTACTGTAGATTAATAAAGTGCACTAGATGGCCAGTGCAGATTGACAACACCTGGATCCGTTCTTTGGAAATATAAGTGAAAAATCAGGAACAAACCAAAACTTGAGCTGGAAGAAAAGTTGTTAAATTTAGTAGAAATTCTGAGAGTATTTCTGCTTTTGTCTTTCACTCTACTATCCACAGACGAGGCTGTGACAAACATGCCGCCAGCAGTTGTTGTTGTTAAATATAAAATTTAACATGTTAAATTTCATTTGATCTGATTAATTACTTTTTTCCCTCCCTCTGCAGATTATTCAGAGGATAAATCCATTCCCTGTTCTTTGCAGGGGGGAAATGAATGTATAATCACATTTCTACTGGCTATGGATGAACAGGGAAGGACAGTCATTCATAGCATAGAACAGAAAGGTAAGCAGCGAACATTGCTTTTTCTATGTGAAATCTGATTTTAAAACACAGGCAGGGTGAGGTATCTAGAAGCTGAGCTCTTTTTAGCAGCACTGCACCTCCTTGTGTTTGTAGTTCTCCTCTGCCCAGCCAAAAAAGCACCTCCTCCAGTCCTTGTTTAATGCAGTAGTGAAAGAAATACTTGGCCTTTCATGAAAGAAGGGCAGAATGATCCCTGGCTGCAAGAATTAGTTAATTTTTCTAAAGCTCTGAGCAATTCTAAGATGATGATACCAAATGTTATAAGAAAAATATAATTCACTTTGAAATGACATGTATTTCATAGATGGACAAATATCCAAAAGACTACCTGATTGGTTATACCTGATGAAATTCTAAAATATAATTACATTTAATGTTGCAGCACCATTAAGTTTTTAATATTTTGCAAAACTAACAGATATTCAACAGATCTCTCTATATCCTTTCATTTAACATTACTACTTTATTGTTTCACTATTGATTTTTTGTGAAAGCTCCTAATCATGTAGGATAGGAGAGAACACAGACACCACTTTTCAGCTGCCAAACAGTTTAGTTTCTGGGTACTAAAAATGCTTTTTTTTTTTTTTTTTTTTTGGACGCACCCAGTGTCTCAGTGCTAACTAATGTTGGTTATGTTTTAGGGAAAGCCATACAGATTTGTAACTTCATTCTGTTGGCACAAATGGCATTTATTTTGCTAAGCCTTTGTGTAGCCTTTCTCCAGCACACATGTGAGAATGGAAGTGATTTCACTGCACAAAAAAACCCAGCTTCTACCATAAGAACACAGTCTGGTTTTGTATTGGTTATTGTTACGGCAAAAATGGTTGTAACAAATCTAGTACTAAAGAACCACATCCCTTTGTAAGCTACACCCTTAAGACTCAAGAATTTAAGGGTAATATTTTCTCTTTATTAACTACATTTGCTATGCATTTTAAGTAGATCTGAAAAAAAAAAAGAAGTGGAAGAAATATCTTAAGGAAGGCACAGTTTGTTAAATTCTGTGTGGTGGCCCTCCCACAATTCTACAGTAACCAGCTTTGCTGTCATCTGCTTTTCTGCTCCTGGGCCTTGAAATTACTGTGCTGTGGTGTCTGTGATGCATGCGAACGTGGACTGAGACCTCTAGAAATTGATTTCATACACAGAACCGAAGTCAAGATGGCACCAGTAGCCAGAGTGTTAACCCACTGCTCAAACCAGACCCCTCAGAATTAGTTAAATAATCACATCGAGTGAAAAAGTAATGTGAAATATTATCATGTACCCCAAATAGGACTGAAGCAAACTTTCAATGTCCTTAGACAATGGTTTAGCAGAAAATGTTGTAGAATAGTAGTGTTCACCAACTTTCATGAGCAATATCTTTTAATATTAAAATAATCAAACTTCTTTATGTTTTGGTGAAGCAAAAAATTCAGTTTTAATTTTGACTCTCTGAAACATTATATGGTAAAATTTATTGCAGAACTCTAAATGCAAATTCCTTCCAATTTTTCAGTCCAACATTTTCAGCAAGTCTAATAGATTTTTCCTCGTCGTGAGTGAAATGCAGTTTTCTCTATTTTCTCAACATCATTGGTGACTTTACCCTGATATGGATCTCGCTAGAATCTTTTCCTCTGCAACACACTGAATATCAGTTAATTGAAGTAGAGCTTCAGCCGTAACATTGTAAAATACATAATCTTGTCAACTCAGCCCTGTTTTTTAGAATCATAGTGACACAGATCTGAAAATAATTTTCTAACTTTTCAGAATCTGGGTCTGCATCCAGCAGGTGCTAATCAACATGGTAAAAGTGCAGTGGAAGAAGTCAGCAAATAATTTTTTTAACATTTTAACACAATATTTTTCAGCCAGTTCTACAAACCCTTTAGTAAACCAGCAGGAGGAAAATTACCTGGATTTGAAGGAAAAAGCATGCACAACTCACAGCAAATGAGAAGCCCAGCATGCCTCTTGGCTGTTCTTAATTGCCTAAAATTTATTGATTGGATATCCACAGTCACAATTGGTTTTGTTTCCACAGATTGCCCACAGCTTCCAAATATCCTGATGATAATGGTGGGTGTCACCCTTGCTATCCTTCTGATTGGCATTGTTTTACTGTGTATATGGAAATTACTGGTGTCAGTTCAAGACCGAAAAGAGGTGGCTAAGTTTGAAGCAGAAAAATCGAAAGCCAAATGGCAAATGGTACGTTAAATGAATTGATTTTATACGAGGTCCTTTGATTTGGTTGCATGCTGCACACTGCCTTTAAAATTCTGTGTCTCAGGTTTGTTCTTTTAAATGGACAGATTTTACTGGTAGGTTTTCACTACACTTAGCATTCTATAAAGTAAAATCATTAATTTTTTTAGGGATGAAAAATAGCTTTTTAGTGATGAAAATAGTGCGATCTCCTGGTTTAACTTCTTCCACATGTAAAAGCACGTAGATAACATTTTTATTAGTTGTTTTTTTAATTAGTACCTCACCTTTGATTAATCTTAGCAAAGTTGTTTGCCGCCTATGTAATTATCAGAGGTGTAACCCCTCTTCCCAGAAACAGAGCCTATTTTAGGAAAGAGATTATTGATGGCCTCTGCCATGATGAGAGCCCGCTCCCACAGAGGAGCAATGAAAGTAAGCTGTCCAAAATGTAAGTCAAAGGACACACAAATTCAGGCCTTATCTTCTATCTATAGCTTGCGGATGTCTAATGCAAGCTTATACCACATGTTCCCTTTTCTTCTTTCCTTTCTGCCCTTGATTTTTTTGCTCTTCTGCAAAAACTTCAAGGTTCCTGAGGCTCTTTGAAAAAAAGCATGTTGAGTAAGCATTTCTGGAGGGTGTCAGGAGGACAGGAGATAGGCTGCCGTTCACCCAGCTCCATTCTTGTACAAAGCCCTGTGATTGCAACATTTCTCCAAGGATGGACACTGCCAGACTTTCAGCTTTTAAGATGAGAAAAATCAGTTACTTACAGGCAAAGCCACCTGAGAATGTTTTCTTAATCCTTTGAGAGAGCTACATATGGTAAGAGGGAAGGGAAGGATGCACTTGATTAGAAGCATTTTAATTTTCTTTTCTGTCACAAGAGGAAATGATAGGCAGGGTATGATGAGAGGCCAGGATAAAAAGCCCGGGTGGGACTTGCCCTTCTCCCAGGGCATGGTAGTCTGCGGCTCAAGCAAGAGGACTGTGACAAGTCACATCTCACTGCTGACATTATCTATGCTTTTAGAATGGTCCAACCACATCATCTGATACACAAATTATATCAGACATATTTGATAAAGTGTTGTTTGATGATGTGCATTACTCTAATCCAGGAGGCAGATGCGAAGGGAAGCATGTTCCTGACCCTAGACTGGTTTGTGCTGCCCCGTATAGACTGGTCTCAACTTCAGTGGCTTGGAATATAAGCAAGCTGCTGAAGGCTATTCTAAAATGATGAAAGGCACGAATTACTCTGTACAAAGAATAGACCAGAAGTCCTCACTAGGGAAAAGAAAGGAAAAGGAAGAAAGAAAGGGAAGAGAGTGTGATATTGGACTTTAAAGTTATGACTGGGGTAAAGGAAGATGGGGCATTTGTTCACTGACTTTTACCATACAAGCACAGTGAGATAAGCAGGCTCCAAAGAAGCCAAAAAACCATCATTACACAACACTTAAGGCATAGGATTCATTTCCAAAGATATTCTGGATGAAAAATGTTTGCATGGATTCAAAATGTCTGTAGAGAAATCCATAGATGCAGGACATCCCCTCTGACGCAGGAGGTTTGTGAAACGTGTGACAGCTTTTCCACAGACAGCCTGCCTCGTCTGCTGTTGGGAACGACTTGCTGGGCCAGGCATATGTCTGACCCGAGTTCCTCACAAAGCAGAGCACAAATCATCTTCTCCTGCACATTGGGAAGCAGAATGTATGAGCTGGTGCATGTACACCCTGCATCATAACACTGGGTCAGGAATCATGGATCAAAATGATTCCTTTGCTGACAAGGTACACTCAAAGCAGTGGCATGCAGCTACATCTGCTTGCAGCTGAAGCAATGGCAAGATGAGGTAAACACCGCATAACTCCATTTCTTCTGGTTTTGTTTGTTTTTTTTTTAGGAAACAAACCCACTGTACAGAGGCTCAACAACCACTTTTAAAAATGTAACTTACAAGAACGAAGAAAAGCAAAAAGGGGCTGTGGCTGCAGATTTCTATTAGCACCTCTGACACTACAAACTTAGTTTTATTGGCAGGAAATCTAAAAACACTTGTTTCTTCTCAGCTGACTATGTGGCATTCGTTTGCACGTTGCAGTGGTATAATCATTCTGTCAGAGAAAATATATCTTGTGTTGGGAAAACTAGAGATAACATATAAGTGGTAAAGGTTAGCAGAAATATTTTAAAAACCAACTTTAATATTAAAGCCTCATCTTAAAAAAATAGCATCACAAATAATTTTAATTTTCTCATTAATGCTGAGGATTAAAAATTATCGTATGTAAGCCTACTTTTTGTGAAATTAGATATATTCAATGAGCTGTACACTATTTTGTTCATACACACAATCCCATATATTTGTGTTTAGGAATGTATTTGCACCAGCCTATTTGGGGACTAGTTTCTATTTAAAAAGATAATTTTTTCATGAATGCTGCTTAAACTACTGAGGTTAGAGGTTTCTTGTATCACCTGTGTGACAGAAAAATTGTTCATCGGAAACAAGTAGTGGTATCGGCTATTTTCCATGTATCTAAGGTATACAGAAACATCTCCTCTCTAATTCTTCTTTCTTGCCCTGTGTCACGCTGTCTTCGTCTTTGTTGCTGTTTGATGTTCTTTAAGAACCCAGTCCCTGGGGTTATCTCAGGTAAAGCTAAATGAGGCCTGTACGTACTTGCAGAGTGGTTTTCTGTTCCAAGCATAGGCTGCTTTCTTTTTTCTCTTTCCTTTAAATTCTAGTAGAGAGGATTCAGAGCAAAAGAGAAATATTTGTAAATTAGAGACTCCAGCAAAGAAACTTTAAACCAGAGGATTGCCAGAACTCCATTTCACCATTTACAACCTGTTCATGCACTTAAAATAAACCTCGTGTGCTGGATCATTACATGAATTGTTGCAGCCCTTTACATGCAGAAAAGTATACACACAAAGACTCAGTATCACACACAAAGACAGTACTCTTGTTGATATATCCAAAATTGTGATGTTCTTTCAATGCCCAGCAGCCAAACCATTTATTCATGTGTGAAATAATGTATTTGGCAATTTTGGGTTGGGTGTTTTGTTTTGTTATCGGGTTTGGGTTTTTTTCAAACTAAGCAACAAATTGATCTATAGATTCCACTTCATACTGATTTCCATGACGTTAATGAGGAGTTTTAAGTCTCAGTTTTTGCTAGCTACTAATGACTTGCCATAAATTCTTAAATTGTAATGTTGTTATCATGCATAGCACTGAGGGAAAAAAAAGTTCCAACAAGATCAGCTAACGTGCTGGCATAAAAAATTACAACACTGGGCTATTTTAAGCTAACAATAATTCACTTTAGTTTTTAATATCACTTCTCCTCACATTTTTTTAGTACTCTGGAACAGATGGTCAAAATGTACATATGAATGTACTTACAAAAGAAGACTTAGAAATCAAAGGTACATCGACACAGTTATGTAAATTCCCTATGATAAGTCATATATTTGATCTAAAAAACTCGATATCCATTTTGTAAAAAATATTTACAAAGTCTGTGCAACTTCAGTCTCTATCCTCTACAGTTCCTGGATGTGAGATTGATATATTAGCTAGCTCAGACCCGAGCCTGTTTTAGGGCCTGATCCAAAGCTTACTGGAGTCAATGGCTACAGATGAGGATCCAGTTTCAGTGAAACTATTAGTTTTGGTTTACAAAGATTGTTTTGTTTAAACAAACTGGTTAATACTGTCTATTAGTGGATTAGAACCTATAGTATATATTTCTGTACAAAGACAAATAAACAGTATCAGATGCCTTTGGAAAGAAGGTGATGCTATAACCACATATTAAATATGACATGACTGCAGTGTTAAGGAAATTATGGCTGTCATTAAACTGGAACAGATTAATTACAGGTTCTCATCTGTACTCTTCAGTATTCCCGCGTATCTCATAGTGGAAACTGTGCACAGACAACGGCTTGCATCTGCAGCCCTTCTAACCACTAGACTCCCACAGATGTCAGTGCAAGTTACATGTGGGACCACATCCCGTTTTCCTGGCACATGGATGAAATCATGGGAGGCAAAGCTGGCCCCTGTATTCTGTCTCAGATTCCACTTGGGTCAGAATTGCCTGAGGGACTAGGGAAATCTGGATTGAGCCCATGTAAATTATCTGTTACTCTTTTGTTTTTCATGTACAAGTCATCAAATGACAACCTTCCTCTGAAAGAAATGAAAATATTTTTATTACTTTTAAAGTAGTAAAAATCTATACTGTTTATTAAATACCTTTTAAGTTCTTTTCTGAGAAGGCTGATTCCGCTGCTCAGTATTAGGGTTGAAAGCCCTTCTTCTGTAGGTCACCCATTTCAATATTGAAACACATTTCAGTATTCAAATGTTGTTAACAAAATGGTGTTCACTTTTCATATAAAAAACTTGGTGGTCTACATTCCCTGTTCCTACAGGAGATTTCATTTCACAAAACTACTTACTCTCTTCCCATCACTTGCATCTTCTGACCATCAGCAAAGTTCCAATTTGGTATATAGACAATGTTCACAGCAAATTAATCCCCCTAGCCACCTCTCTCCAAGTTACCAAAGAGGAACAGAAATCAGGCAGTATGTTTTTTCCATTTCCCTGCTGTGACTGACTGTACTATAAATGATCTGTGCACCTTCAAAATCATCAGGATGGAAACCACTCAGATAACTAAAAGAGAAAATAGAAGGGCTTGGTGAGGAAGTTCTCTATTACTAGGCTTATTCATACGAGCCATTCTTTTAACAGCATTAACTTAGATAATAAATTTTACCTAAACTCCCAGACTTCAAGAGCTTTCAAGGTCTCACTTGGCATTCACCCTAGAAACAAGAGTGGTGTTCACCTTTTTTTATTAACTATATTATTTTTATCTTGTAGCATTTGTATAATTTTTTTTTTCTCCACCAAATTACGCGTGCGTTTGTGTGCGGTGAGTGGGATGAAAAAGTCTTTCTGCTGTTTTCATTAATATTGTTTTGACCTGAGGCTGGACCTTGAGAGTGGACAAAACATTTTTAATAATAATGCTTCTATTCACTGAAGAGTTAAACTAAATAAAAGAATAATCATTAGCAAATTTATGGTATTTGTGTAGCTTTTACACCCTGTAGAATGGCAATTTCAGTAATGTATGGTAAATAGGTAATTTTTGATTTGATTTATGAAAGTTTCATGTTAACCTGTATTGTAAATGTTCAGACTGCATTCAACTTTGTTTTGTAATATAACTAGTGGGTAATGAGTCTGGGATACAAGGCTCAGATGTCAAGTGCAATACTCTCCATGTGTTGTTGACCACTATACACATGTCCAGGTTTGTTTTGCAGGGGGCATAAGGGAACTATTGCCCCACAAAACTTATCACACACAACCTGAAAGTAAAATAAAGAAATTTTTATCTTAGTCTATTTGCTACAATTTCTTTCTGTAGAAAAGGAAATACTAAACTATGAATAAAGATTGTAAAACCAAATGCATTTTTAATATACTTTTACTGGTCTTCATTTTCCATTTCAGCATGTCTTTATAACTTTTTTTCACATGGTTTGGTGAATCTTAGCAAATTTCTCATGCTTTGGCATAACCTAGAGCTTATTTTATAACTTCTCTAACCCCTTTTTTAAGACAGCACATGAGATTTAATAAGTCTGGATTTTCTTCTATTTGTGATCCTTTTACTTTTCAAGGAAATGAGTTAATGGATGAATGCTGTAAGCAACCCATTTCTGGAGCTCTGATGGATTACATATGGCATTCCTTTATACAGTGATCCCTAAATTGCACAACTTGCTTAAAGCTAAAGGTCCATTAATTTTGTATGTATAACAGCTGTAATATCTTTTTGGAACTACATGGCAAAGTGTTTATTTGCTGTTTAATCTGCAAATGACCTCTCCTTTTTTTCCTCTAATGAAAAGTCATCTGTTTTGATGTCTGCTAATTTCCTGCTCTGAGGAAGAGAACATTCCTCTGCACTCTTGACAGAACTATTTTTAAGTCCGTCCTATTCTCCAAACACACAATAAGATCACATTCTCTTGCATTTCACAGGGGATTGTGAAAACTGAAACTGATATAATTGCATAACGTATACTCATAGCATGTAATTCACAATGTATTCTACCCCCCCATTTGCATTTGTTTGTTTGTTTGTTTTTGAGAATGGTTCATGCTTAGAAACTTTTCTTCTATGTCTTCACTGAGGTACTGTCAGCTAATATTGACAGCAACAAAAGCACAATGACAGGTAGTGTAGATAAATACAAAAGCTTTGGCTTTTCAAAGATCTTGGTAGATGAGAACTTTGTTTTCTGAAGCTGGCTCAGTCTCTCTCTTCTACCAGTCATCCTGCAAAAGCAGAGAGAAACAAAAACTGAACTTCATTGCAACCTCTCCTTTCCTCCTGCTATTTACACTACAGTTTAGATTTATTTTTAATCAAATCAGATAATTTTAAATTGTTTCAAGATGCTTCTATATTCAGATAGATGAAGTTCTCAAGGCATGATGTATTTTTTCAAATGCCTTTCTCCACAGAGTAACTTTTCTCAACAGTTGGTTTTTTCATTACTGTTTCCACATTTAGAATAGGTAGAAGTGTAAATAAAACCAAGGTCTTTATGTACGGAGAAACAGGAATTTTCTATTATGTGTTCAGCAGGTGGATGTTACATGTGTTTGGAAAAGTGTGCACCAGCAACTTTGGGCTTCAAAATTAATAACTCTAGCTCAAAAGCAAATTGTATCTCTCCTGGTGATCTTCTTAGGTGAGAGGTTAAAACTTGCTTTCTCTAAAGCTCTCAACTGACTTCAAAATCAGACCAATAATTATAGTATAATCACCATGTAACAGACTCTCAGTTGCTTCTATGTTAGATTATGATAGATTTGAAAAAGGACACTTAAGGAAAAAAAAAGGTAAACAACAAAAACCCCACCCCAAGCCAAACAGGAGAAAAACCAACCAAACAAAAAATCCCCAATAATCTCAAAGGCAATGGAGAAATTAAGCCTGAAAATATATCAAACCAGGAAAAGAACAGTTCAGACTGAGAGTCCTAGAAATCCTTAAAACTGAATTGTTACGAAACCATTTGACACACCTCCCCTCCCCCAACAGTGTCTGCAGGGAGGGAAAGTCCTCTGTGGAAAAGTGTCGTGAGCCAACACAAAAGCCAAGCAAGAGAATTTGAATTTTTATGGATACAGTGGTCTGTACCTCTCCTATTCATCCTAGAGTACTTGCAGCTACTGCTTCAAGCTGTCTGGGACAGGAGCTGCAAGAAACCAGTTCAACATCTCCCTCCAATAGAGTACAGGTTTTGGATTCGCCTTCTGATGCCTTCTGAATCTGGCAGATACAGAACTTTATCACAGAGAGATGCTTGTCACTGAACATAGTATTTACTGTGGATAATTAGTCAACATCCCAAAAGAGCTTGTGGAAAGACCGTCCCTTAGGGTTTGTCTACTAGTGGCACTCAGGAAATTAATTCCAAAATAAATCTAGGAATTTATTGTGGGCTGGATAATCCACATGAAAACCATGTAGACACCATTCACTTTGAGTTGGACTGGTCTTAATCTAGTTAGTCTTTATTCCAAAGTAAGGACAAGGGTGTCTGAACATGCTTAACTCAGTTTATGTGATTTTCTGTACAGTTACTGATTTAATAAATTTTTGAGTTCTTTCATATTGAGATTCTAAAGAGATAAAGGAGGAGGAAGATGAGTAGCTGGGAACTTTCTTGCCTTTCTCCATACCAAAGGCCAAGATACCTGGCCTGACTGGCCCAATAGCATGGGTGGCAAGTCATTGCCACTAGTTAGAAAGTCGTTAGAGCCTTTCAGTGAGTCATAGTCAGCGCACCTCTCTATTGCAATTAAAGCATTTAAGTTTTTAAACTGCATATTTGCATCTGATGATAAACTCGGCCTCATGTTAGCAAATAGAATGTCCCTGCAGAGAAATGATGCTGTTCTCACAAACACGTCCAGTTCTTTCACAGGAAAACAATCCACCAGCAAACACTATTCTTCTCCTACCTGAAATGAGTAGTGACTAAAGATCATTGGATTTTATCAGTCTAATTCCATTCCTCGTGCTTCTTAACAATTTTTCAATATGGGCATAGAAGGATGCAAAGGAAAACTATTTTCTCTTTTTCAATTGTCTTGCAGCATAAAATTCAGAGAAGAAAGCAGAAATTTTAACAAGTGGTTCCCTGGTGCCTCCCCTTATGTGTGTGTGGATATAACATAAAATATAATTATACAAGTAATGAAGACAGATTCTACCACTGTGCAAAGCCAATGGGGGCTCTGGCTTCCAGACTTGCTGAAATCCTGGTTCTTAAATCCTCAGATACGAGACTGACTGTATACTGGATTTACCACAAAACAAAATGTTGAAGAGAACAAGACCCATAAATGTCTATGCATTTTTATTTAATACAAAGTAGGATATCTAACGCAAAAATTATTCTACCTGACAAGAAATTGGTTAAAGGGAAGAGGCAAAGTAAAATTGCTTTGGGTTTCTCTATGTGCATATTCTTTGATAAGCACAGTAAGTGCTTCCAGTAACTGTAGGCTTTCCGAATTATGTAGTATTTGTAAACATGTATGCATGGCTGAAAAAAAGGATCACCTCCGCAGAGAAGGAATGTACAAGGTGCAAAGGCACACCCTCTCCCACCCTGTGAAGCCATGTCAGCACCAGGTACACATGCCCTAGAATTTCTGCAGGCTTATATCCTTGTTCTGAGCGTTACACCCAGTCAATTCTTTCTTCTGACTGGTACATTGTTAGCAGTTGTCTATCCTTCCTAAGTTCTTAGTCTCTTAGTAAATGACAAAGCTTAAGGCTTTGCTCTACTCGCATTTCTATCCCCTCCATACACCAATGCTAGGCCCAGCTCATGGACACACTCCTGTTTCAGACACCACTAAATCAGCAGCATGCACAGAGAGGCAATGGGACCTGGCAAGGTGCTTTGGTCATGGCCACTGGAGACCAACTGCAGGTTTGGACACCTGCTGTGCTGCCTTGCAGCTGTGCTGCCAAACTGCCAGCGGTGGCTGGCAGAGCAGCATGGGCATGCAGCCATGGAGGGAAGACACTGACTGAAGGACTTGTGCTTGAAAGCATCCGTTTTCCTGGAGCTGATAAAAACAGTGTCCTCGACGCTTCACTGTCAGAATCAATGTCCGCTCCCATTTCTTTATTTTTAGTGGAACCTGGTTATTCCCTATTGTCCTGATTTATGAAGCTTCGTTCTGATAAAATGAAGAGGTGTTGTGCTTAAGGAATTGGTTAGCACAGGGTAGAAGACATAGCTGGCCAAACAAATCAGGAGTAGTTTTGCCTACAAACCTGTTTGCATTTAAGCAGCACAGAGAAAAGTATCAGTCTCTCAGATGCGTTTAAACCATACAACAAAAGTTGTGGAAGTTTTATGGGATTTATATTCTAAAATGTCTGCTAAGCAATTAAGTTATGGCTTTATTGGTTTGTTTAAAAAGTATAACATTTGTTGATCACTATATGTATAATTGCTAGTATTGAGTACAATTTAGTAAACAAGTCTACAGTCTAATATTAGCTTTTCTTGGGAACATACTAACTACTCTTTTGTAGCAAATCTTTGCAAAAATTATCTGTCGTCTTCTACTATTGATTTCACTATAATAGTACTAACAATGGAAGTCTCCCTTGACGGCAGTCATGTTATGTTTTAAGCATGCTGACCACAGGTTAGCCAGGAACTTATGTGCCTCAGTTACCTTATAGATGTAGATGGGCATAAGTAAAGGCTTGAAGTCATTATAAGCACATAAATGCTTAAAATTTAAGCAACAAATTAGCTTCTTTGTCAGAGTTGAAGATTTAAGTTAAACAGGTCAGTTACATGACAAGTTCTTGAAATGCTTTAACCCGTGGATCAGCTGTGTGTTACAGCTCTGAGCTCTGTAAACCTGCACTAGTTAACGGGGACAGGAATACTCTGCAAAATATCTCTAGGCATAGGCTGTGTAGGCCAACAAATTCACATGTGGGGCAGCTGGGAGCATAAGTAGTTAAAAGCTGCATCAAGACTGCAGACAAAAATAGACAAAAATATTCTACTGAAAATCTGCTCTTTGCACATAACTTCCCTTTCTACAGCACCAGTGTGATTTAGTTTTGCTCTACCAATCCCAAGTCCTGACCTAACACTGGCTTTTCTCAGAAGCTCAGTGAAAGGCAACCCAGGGGAAATCCAAGACTGTTCCCTGCACAACATGGTAGCATCCCTGCACTCAAGGAGTGTGAGAGAGGATGCTCAATGGGTAAGAGCGAGCCACAGTCACTTCCCTGCTTTCTTGGTGTTCTGTACAGAGATGCTGACAGCACGTTTGGGATGCTGCAAAGAACTCTCTTCACCCTCCATTTTACCCTTGTCCTTCTGGCCCCACTGCTGAGAGGCATTTGGAACACCAGAGAATACGATTTATAAATGTACTTGTATTTTTGTTTTAGCTGCAGGTAATTAAAATTATGTGAAACACATGGTACTAGTGTGTATGTATTTGTAAAGTGAGGATTTGCTTAAAAGCCTTGAAAATGGGAAAAAATAGGTAAGGAGCCTTGAATAAGGGAATAACAGGCAAGGCAGGCAGATTTTGTATGCAGTACTGTACTGGATAAGTGTGGAACAGGAACCCTTGTGAGAAAAGGATGAGAATGGCAAAAAAATTACTGTGTTTCATGGAAGTATGAATGGCATACCAGGTATGGCTATGCCAAGGATCTCAAAGGGAAAGGGTAAGGTAAAGGCAGGCTTCGAGGTACTAATGAGGATAGGCCAGATGCAGTTCTGGCCCCATTAACCAGTTCTGTTTTATTGCAAATATTGCAATATGTGATTTTTTACCTTTAATGCTGCATCACATGGATTACATAAATGTCTGCTATTGAATTTGATACTACTGCCAATCAACAGTCAGTCTGATGTGCTGGATTTATAGTAACACTAAAATTTCTACCCAATATTAAAGCATCTATATTCTAACAAGCCATTCTGGATTTGTGTCAAGTGAGCATTTACTGGGAGAGGAGGGATGGAGGGCTTGGAAAGGTGAGGCTTCCCCAAGAGGTGGCTCATGTGGCACAGTAACAGCTCTCCACTTGATGTTCACGCAGGAATAGCTGCTGCCTAGCAGAGTTTTAGAAGCGTAAGGCTGTATTAATGCTCCTGGTGTCACCATTATAAGTGAGCTTTTCATTCTGCAAGAAGTTGTTTCCAGCCTAAAGCTATGAACAGCTACCTAATAAAAATTAGAGTAACATTTAGAAAAACACATTCTGACTAGTAAACATTAATACAGCAGTTTGCAACTAGGGTTTTCAGTTAACCTGAAACTGGCCAGTGTAAGCTGTCCTGCGGGGCCATCTTATCCAATGCGGGCCGACGGGGACCGAAACTGCAGGGCCTGGCAGCCGCAGTGATTGCCTGGGAGCACAGGAGGATGGAGTGGTGTAACAGGAACATGCAGGTAGAGCTGCCAAAAGGAAAAGGGGTGTTGCTGGGCGGGCTGGGACGTGTCAGAGGAGGTAGGGAAGGTGGAAGCAGTGCCTGTAGACAGGTGTAACCGGGGTGGCAGAACTGATAAATGAGAGTAGTTCTGTTTCTGGGGTAAACAAGAAAACTTCTCAGAGAAAGGGAAGATGAATACAAACTTGGGAGCTGACCTGAGAGGCCTCGGAACTGTCATTTTTCAGAGTTAAACAGGACCTAGATGGTGCCTCTGAAAAAGAGGGAGTTGTTGCTTGCTGGGCATGGCTACTACAAGCAATTTTGGTGCTGATTTTTCTTCCTCGCTGTTCTCTGGTTTGGTATTCCCATTCTGGCTGGTAGGAAAAAGAAAATGAGACCTGCCCTCAGACTTCAGATTATGAACAGAAATTACTGCATGAGAAGCTGCTGAGCACACGACACACTGGGTCTGCATGTGTGTCTTGGAAATGCAATGGGTGTATAAGAAAAAAGAATTAGTGTGAATTTGATGAGGGCTTGTATTTGTGGAAGAAGGCCATGAACGTGCACTGGCTTCCTATCTGTGTATAGGCCTCCTACAGAATGCTGAGTCAATGCCTAAGCAGACAGGGGAACGTATCGAACATCTGTGTAAAGCAGCTAAATAGCAACGGTGGACCAGGTCAGACAAGTGCATATGTGTATATATATGGGTCCAAGTATATACAGTAAGAAAGAGAACAGACCATCAACAGAGAAATGAAGAGGAAAATATTTACGAAAAGTGGATTCCAGAGACAAAATGAAATAAAGGAGCCAAAACACTACAGCAAATGCCTTGAAGAAAGACAGGTAAAGCTTCAGATTAATAAATAAATAAAATAAATTGGAAAGTTATACAATTTAATGTGCAAGACAATATAAACTATGCCATCAAGTTTACTTCAGAAAATGTTGCCAACCGCATTGGTTTTACAAGCCACTATTGCAGCAAATATACCTTATTACTATAATTAACTAGGTATAGCTTAGCTATAAATAGCCAGGCCAGTATAACTGCAGCTGCACTAGAAAGGATCTACCAGTTTAGTAAGAACAGAATAGATTCAAGACAGTAAAAAACTGTTCAAAGAGGAAGATCTGAATATCAAAGAAAAAAAAGAAGCTAGGAAAACTACTCAGAATTAATAAGTTGCTAATTTGCATTAAGTAAAATATTTACAAAAACACTGTTGAGATGTTCATTATCAGGACTCTCTAATCAGAATGTGCTTACTTTGATCTTACTGAAATGAGCAAAGAAATCCACTTGAGGTGGGACTCCTTCCCACAGCCCAGAGCAGCCTCGTTTTTGCTCACTGGCACCTTTATTTTTGAATGTAGTACCAGGAACACAGCGTGATCTCTCAGTGTCACCCAGAACCAGGTTCTGGAACAAGACAGCCCACTTCTGGAGCTCAGTATTCAAAGCGGTGGCCAAATACTCCTGAAGAGATGTAAACATTTCCAAGTGGCCGGATTTTCATTAACGGCTCAGTAACAAGCTTTTATCTCAAAACGTGAAATTCCCAGGAAGCTGCAGCTTTCCTGAGATCTGCATTTCAGTTCCTTGAGAGTTACAACCCATTTGTTTTTCCAGTCAGGTCACTTATAGAACAGCTTGTTCAGCAATGTTCCCTGCTGCTTGCTCTCTGCCAGAAATTTTTATCATCTGTTAAACTGGGAGAAACCCCTCCAGTTATCTGCTTCTTTCTAAGCGTTTGGCTTCCCTTGCTACTCAATACCTTCTTTTACCAAACTAACAGTGAGCCGCTCCCCCCAAGCCCAGAAGTTTCTGTTCCCATCTGTGTATCATGATCGAGGTGGATGTGGGGGAACAGAGGCTCAGCTCAGTTATGCTCCAACACTACATTTATTTTCATACATTCATGCATACACTTACATACATTTACACACTTGTCTACTATGCATAACGAACAGTGCAGAAACACAGTTATGCAGATTAAAAAGGAACCGTTCCACTGATTTCAGTAAAACTACCCTATCTCTAACCCAGAGGTTCTGCTTTCAGCTTTCCCTCCGCTGTCCATAGCTTCTGCAAGACTGAAACTCAACCCAAGTGGGGCAGCTCCTGCAAATACTCAACTGAAGACAGAGGTAAACAAAATGGAAGAAGGCAATTATTTTCTCCCATGGCAAAATGTAAAATGAGTTCGAGTTGACAAGCTGACCCAGCTAAAAAAAAAAAAAAAAAAAAAAAAAGTCTCCGAGCAGGGTCTGTAAAAGCAGGGATGCTCAGGGACAGAGCAGCGAAGCGGTGAACGCAGACTGTGCCATCAGTGGTCTACCACCTCCCCTGCCTCCGTGTCATTTTCTGGGTCTTTTTAGGATGGAACGACTCGGATCGTAGGCATGACAAACTAAGTATTTTCACATGAGAACAGGATTAATACAGAGCTTTTTGTCCGCTGGAATCAACAGCCCTGATGCGGGCAGATGGCCCGAGCGGCCTCCCCTGCCGGGGCCGCGGGCGGGCGGCTCCAGCCTGACCGCCGCGACCTCCCGCCTCCGCCGCCCGCACGGCGGGAGCCCGCGGGCCTACCCCTGGGCCGGGCCGCCCCTCCTCTCCTCCCCTCCCCTCCGCTCCCCGCAGCGGGGCGCCGCCGGGGTGGGATCGCTCCTCCGCCCTCCCCGGGGCAGGGCTCGGCGGGGCCGGTCCCCCGGCGCGGCGCGGAGCAGGAGCGGGTGGGCGCAGTGTCGCGGCGATGCTGGGCGTGCGGCTGCGGCTCCTGGCGTGCTGCCTGCTGCTCGGCGGCGGCCTGGCGCGGGGCGCCGCCGCCCTCCGCCGGGACGAGGTGCCCTCCCTTCGGAGTGAGTGACGCCTCCGGGGGGCGGCCCGGGGGGCCGGGGGGCGGCGCGGCGGGTCGGGGGGCGCCCGTGGTGGGGCAGCGGCCGGGCTCCGCGCCGAGCCGTTCGCCCCCAGCCCCGTGCGGGGCTCCCAGCGGGGAGGGAGCCCGCGGGGTCTCCCCCGAGCGCTGCGGGAGGGAGGCCTCAAGGCGGAGGCGAGGTCTCGCCCGACCCCGACCCCAGCGCCGGCCCCGGAGGGCTCGGGCAGGGGGAAGGTCTCACCCCGCAGAGGAGGAGTGGGGGGCTGAGGGCAGACGCTGAACCCCTGCAGACCTGCCCCGCTGCCTGCGCCTTGCGCCCTCTTCGTCCTCCCCGCCTATTATTCCGCTGCCCATTGCTTTTGTTGCACCTGGAGGTGCATGCAGTGCATCTATGGAGGGAACATAGCTGATTTTTTTCCTCGTTTCCAATAAATTCCAGTCATTTTCTCTATTACCATATAAGCAATGCTCACTCCTTTTTGGGGGAGGAAGGAAGGGGGAGGTGAGGAGGAAGGAAATGAAGATATCTTGTTCTAGTTTTGCTACAGCCGTTTATTCACTATTAGCTGTGTTGAACCTAAGTAAACAGGAAGTTGGTACCGGTCAGCTACCAGCTGACCAGCGTGGCTTCGCTTCTGGGAGTTTGTTTCTTGTATGGACAGGTGTTCATGGATGGCAGGAGAAGCGGGATGTTTCCAAAGGCCTTTCTCCACCCTGTCAATTCCTCAAGCATAGGCTATCATTTCTTTGGGTTGTCTGGGGCTTGCAAGCCTATAGATCCCCTTGCAGCTCTTCATCTGCAGGATTTTGGGCACCAAGTCCTCCGTGACACCAGGAGCTTTGTAACAAAACCGCTCTGTGAGAGTACCTGTCAAATGTGTGGTGCCTAGAGATGTTCCCGAGGCTTGGTGTTGCTCCAGTTGTCTCATTGCCCCACTCGAGGAAAGGACTAAGCTGCCAAGCCTGCCAGCTCTCATGCCTTACTTCTGCCTTGAGCGGGCCATTACCTGGCAGTCCTCAAGCCAGCACAGCTCTCTTGCCAGTTGTATTTTGTACTTGGGGAGCGGAAACCAGATTCCAAAACAGGCTGTGTCGCTCAAGAATTAGGGATTGGCTGTTCCTGGCATAAGTTGCTGCAGAATGAAAATGGGAAGCGCTTTAAATTCACAGAGATTCTGCAGCTGGGTTATTTGTGTAGGTAGAGTCTGTAAGACCCTTATCTTTTCTCAGCACTCATTGCAACTCTTAAGAGCCTTACAGATAAAAGCCATTCAAAGGTTGAAAATCCTTCGTCTTTGGGTTGTGGTGTTGCTCCCCCCACCCCCAGGAAGTTGCTGCATGGGAGCTGCTGTGGGCTGATGAGGTGGAGATAGACTGGGAGTTTGCATAAGGACTTTATTTAAGCGTGAATCCTAGTATCACGGTGAATTAACCTCCTTAATCAGTGTTTACTGGTGCTAACAACATCCCAGCTTCCACTTAGGTAGCAAATTAACTGTGTATTTTCTTGGTCAACCAAGATAAGACTGCTGTGGGAAAGACATACCCTAGCATGAGAGGCAAAACCTCTTTCTGGCCATGTAGATAGAGACGCCTGAGTTGCCCATGGAGGACTGGGTTAGATAAGAAGGGTGAAACCAGCACAAACTGCACAACTTCACAGAAACTCAAAAGCAAAGGGCCAAGCTGGGTATCTGTCACAGAAGAAGGGTTGTCTGATGGTTTTTCAGTGAGCTCAGATACCTGAGAGCTGTAGAAATACGATGGATTGAAGGAACCTTGCTCTGTCCCAAACTGTGAAGGACTTAATGTAGGACAGCTGTTAGGTGCTTGGGAGATGCAATTACATATAATAGGCTGATTCTCACCTGCTGCCAGACAGAAAGGCTTGTCCCTGCTCCCACACCATCACAAGCTACCAATGCCTACAGCCATGTGGAAAACAGCCACTGTTACCAGTGATACAATCTGCAGTGAGACTTGTCCTCTCTGTAAGTCAGAGTGCTTGATGTGCTCTGTGCAGAATCTGTAACTGAAAGCCTCTCCATAATCTTTATCTTCCCTGTTCTGCTTGTTGCGTGCATGTTACATTGGTGGGCTGATCTCCTGTATGTCTGTTCCACAGTACTGTGCCACTGCTGCTTGAAAAATCTTTCTTTTTGAGAGCTGCACCTAAACTGTATGTACTAAAACCAGACACAGCATCTGGGTGGACTTCTGCATCTCATACTTTAGATGTGGGTTATGTCAGTTTGAGTTTTTTTTTACTATAGTTACTGTTTCAGGATGTTAGGTGTAGTGAATTACAGCAGCCAGAAAGCACATGCGGCAGAAATCATCACTGCAAAATTTCAAGGCAAAATGGAAGTGCTGCTCAGTTTTCAATGCATAATCTCCCAAGGCATAAAATAAATATCTCACCTATAACGTGAGAGGAACTCCATGGGTTAATTATAGTTGGTTTTCAGAGTGGATGGAATAGCTGAGCTGTTACAGGTTTATATTTTGCCAATTCCCAGTTCCTCAGTTGCCCTCACTTTTTTTCAGTCTATATGCTCAGTTAAACATTTGCTCCCAAGACGTTAAGCAGCTGACTTTTTTTCACATACTTATAATGTGATGTCACATAGTTCAGTGAATTTCTACATTATTCCAAGAAAGCTGGGATGTCAGGCTAACCCCTCAACATCTGCTGTGGTCCAGGATAGTCATGTATGGTCGAACAATATGCATCCAATAGGGAAGGCATACTTTAACCCTTGGCCACCAGCTCTTATGGTATAGATGAATCCTACCTTTTCTGTATCCTATTTACAGTGCCAAATATTTTCTTTCTGCCTCTGTAGTTGTAGAGAGTAAAGAATTAATATAGCAGAGAATATGGCAATGTCAGTCTTAAACTTTTTAGCTTTTGCTTTAATTGCACTTTCCAGTCCCCCTCAGAGAATTATTTTACAGTATAGAGTATGACTTCTTGTAACACTTAAACCTGTACTCTGTTACTGGGTATTTCTTGGTGACCAGTGTTTTTTTTTTTTTCCTTTGAATATGACTGATGGTTCTAGGTACCCCATTTTGGGGTTGGTTTTTTTTTGCTATCCCACTTGAGAAATATTACTTAGCCTTAATTTTGTGATCTTGCAAGTGATCCGCATGTTAAAAACTCAGCTGGCAGTAAATTTAGACCAGTACTCTTATTTTTTAAAGTGCCAGTTATTCTGATGGATATTTTCAGTTTTCTTCCTGAATAGCTCCAACTAAAACATTTGTCATGTGATACTCTGATCAAAGTGCAGTATTCTACAGACTGAAACTTTTTGTTTTGTCCTCCCATACAGATAAAGGGGTATTTATTATCCAAAGTGAAGACTCCAACTTGTGTATTAAAGCAGACACAGTTGGCCTTGTTCTGGAAGACTGCGGTCAACTCTCAAAAGACATGTTATGGAAATGGGTATCCAATCGCCGTCTTTTCAACATAGGCAGAAGTACCTGTCTAGGACTGAAAATCAATAGACCTGAACAGCCATTAAGTATGCTTGAATGTGATTCAACTCAATACTCGTTATGGTGGAACTGTGATGGAAAAGCATTAGTTGGCGTATCAGAGTACAAATTAGCCATTGAAAACAGCAAACGTATTGTGGCCAAAAAAAAATCTACTTCACAGTGGAAACAGTACATGTCCTTTGATGAAGGCCTTTGTGAACACCCATTCCAAGGTAAAAATAAAATTTTGTCATAGAAATGCAGATGCAAAAAGTTTTCAAAAGTTCTTTTGAAGCAAGGCCAGGTGCTCATGATCCCTTCCAGCCTCTGTTGTGGTTTGGGACTCAAAGTTTGGGTTTTTATGTGCAGTGGTTGATGTGAGCATGCCACACAATTGATCTTTTTCCTTATCTGTTATGTAGACCCAAAACAGCACCAGTATCCTTGCAAACCAGGAAATGCTCGTTTCAAATCCTCTCTAAAATGAAAAGGGGATAGCTTTCATTATCAGGTAAGCCCGAAGAGAGATAATGAAGGATTTGGAATTCCCATGCACGAACCAAATACTTGCAACGTTCAGCACCTGGACTCTGAACGTGCCAAACTTTGTATCAGAGATCAAGCTTTTGATTAATCCTGCTGTAGAGCTAGCAAAGGCATAGGAATGTATGTCAAGATGCAGGTCTGCAGACCTGAACAGTTTTCCAGGTATAACAACTAAGGTAAACCCATTGAACACAAACAGCAACAGTCAGACTGTACCTTGACTCCTTCCTCAGCATTTCTGTAGAAGGAAAGACCTGATGTTTGCACAGTGTGTCTGAGACTGCAACTGTCAATTCTCCCCGTCTGAACTGGGTGTTTGGGTTGCACCTCTGATCTTGGTGGTTTCCTCTGTAGGTGTACCTGGGCTTGGCCTCTGCTAACTCTAAAGTCATTCGTTTGGGAGCAGTGATAACTGGGAAAGCACTGTAGTGTCCAAACTCTTCTTTAAAACCTAGCAGAACTTATACTTAAGACCAGACAGAAAATATTTAAACCTACAAAAAGTCTTACACGTTTGGTATGTACACATAGTGAGACGGAAGTAGAGCTGGTTTAGCCCTAGTACTGCAACATCTGGGAAAAGAGGATCATCCTCAGGCAGGTGCTTCTAGCCTAGCTTCAGGACCAAAGTAATTAATTATGTTGGCAAAATCTCTTTTACTTCCAATTTCTGTTTTCCTTCCTTCTACCTTAGAACATGCAAATGCACGCCAGCCTGTTAGTCCACCAGGCTGGTGGAGGGGGCGTCTCTACCCTCAAATCAAAAATATATATAACTGTGGTGAGAGGTCTATAGCTGTCAAATTTGATTTCTTGCCAGGACTGAGATAATCCCTTGCACCAATGTAGCTAGCAGCATGGTAGTGGGCAGACAGAGAAGCAATCCTGATTATTTTTTTTAATCCGTGTTCTTTGTATCATCTGTTCATATCAGAAGGCTTTAAAGGGGATTTACAATGTGTACACTGCTTTTTTATATGTGTGCAGCCAGCCATTAACTCTGCAAACCTCTAGGAACTTGGCAGTATGTACTGATTTGTAGTTGAAGGACTTTGATCTTTAGGCTATCAACATGGGATCTTTGACAAACAATTTCGTTCTAAGTGTGACTGTGGTCCTTTGACCTTTTGTAGAAACTCTGAGGTTAAGGAGACCCTCACTGAGGTAAAGCTTTTACAGCTTTCAGTTGCACTGGATTCTCTCAATATTTTGGTACTCGAAGTACAATAGGAAAACATTTTAAATAGTTTATAAGGCATTAATTGATTGTGACAACAGATGTTTGTAACATCAGTTCTTTAGCTAGATTATTTTTCCCCGTGGTATAAAAACTTATTTTTAAAAGTTTATTTAATATTCCTTTGTCTTTCACATTTCCTTTCCCACAGAATGACAAAGAGAATGAAAAAAAAAAACCATTAGAAATCTACTTTATAAAGACTGGGAGGAGCAGGGGAAATAATGCTGAATTTGCTCATCTGTTGTAGACTAACAAATATAAAATAAGTAGGGTTTGCATCTGAGTGTGTACTGATTCTGCTAACTATTGTTTTATGTAGTTCTGAAATGTAAGTGCAGATTTGATATGTTAATTGTTCAGATTCTGTTTTTTTTTTTTCCTGTTGTAGTAAGTTATGAGAATGTGCCTTGTTTCATGGTGACAAATTTCATAAACTATTGCTTCCAAATGCTGTTCACTGAAGTTATGCTGCTCATTCTTGTGACACTGTTATCAATTATGAGTTAAAATTAGAAATCAACTTTAGACATTTTATTTTTATCATTGCTGCAAAAAACTGGAATCATGAAATATGGGGGCAAAGAAATGTCTGCATTCTTTTAATCTCTGCATTTTGTTTATTCCAGAAACATATACCTTGTTGGGAAATTCTTTTGGTTTCCCATGCATTTTTCCATTTAAATATAACAACAAGTGGTATTATGAGTGTACCAGAGATGGAAGGGAATTTGACTGGTGTGCCACAACAACTCACTATGAACAAGATGAAAAATGGGGGTTTTGCCCAAATGCTGGTAAGATGTTGCTTGTCTTCTCTCTCCCCCTGCCCCCAAGAGTACTTTTGCTCTGTATTAGTGATTCTAGGACGCACTCTGTTTTGGATTCCTTCCTTTCTGTTAAAGGGGAGTGTCTTTTAAAAAATGCAAAAGGCAACTTCAACAAATTTTGTCATAATTTATCATGTTTAGCCGTTGGAGATCCAAGTCCTCATCCCAAAAGCAAGACTACAGGGGGTGAGCAAAAGAACGTTATTGTGTGCAGCCCATTGACCTCACCCTGCAACTAAACCTCTCTCTCCCCTGACCCAGTGATATACAGGGAGCTTCTCTGAAGTAAAGTTGCTCTTGCAAAGTCATGTTCTGCTTTTGAATGCGTTACATCTTGCACATTCCTTTTCTTCTGTGCACTACTTGGACGTGTCTTGGGCCTGAAACACCTAGAAGCAATAGCTTTAAAAATACTTGTTATCGGAAAGATTTTGGGTGTATAATCTTCATGAATATTCCAGCTTTTTGCATAAATAAGCAAAATAGTATCTTCTGTCAGCAGAAGTGGTGTGGAAAAGCCATCCCTGCTCAAGCTGCATTTCAGTTCTCTGTTCTAAAGCATTTTAAAAACACTTGTAAATGCGTCTTTGTAATGGGGATTTCTGGGCAACCATTACAATAGATGATATTTTCAGCCTTGCTTATACTTCGTAATTATAGCAAGTTTATTCTCTTGAGTACAAGATAGAAGGAGATCCAGTGACTGCTCCTCCACAAGTTGGGTGAAGTGTTCATAGTTTGAATATTTCAACATTCAGCTTTAGGAACAAATAATCCACTGGTGTAAGTGAAAATGTAGCTCTGGTGGCTTCATGAGAGCTGTGAAAATCACCACCAGCTGCTGATCAGCTCCTGAGTATTTGATCAACTGAATGAAATATGGAGCAACATTTTATTCCATTAGTGCCCTATTTCCATATATTCTTTAAAAAAGGAACATGAAAGAAGTTCATAATCATGCTTCCGTTGGCATGGTACTGTCACTAATTAGTTGACTTGTTCAATGTGTTATATTTCTGATTAGTTTGTAGTCTTGGGCTGTTGATGATGAGTCTGTTCTTGAGCAGAGAGTGGCTGTGACGTTTTTTGGAAGAAGAACCCCAACACGCACCTTTGCTACCAGTTCAACCTCGCATCTGTGCTTACCTGGCATGAGGCACGGGCTGCCTGCCAGCTGCAAGGAGGAGACCTGCTGAGTATCAGCGACCCTGAAGAGCAGAACTACATAAGTAACTTAAGCAGTGAGTAGACATTTCTCTGGGGACATTGGAGGAAACCTGTAGTTAGATTTCCTCTTCACCTGTGAAAAAGGGGTAAACTTTGGAGCTTAAAACTGTGTGTGACATCTCTCCCATTGTGCTGCTTGCGAGGCTTCGTCACATAATACATCTCAGTAGAGCTGTTTGCAAAAGCGAGGGTGAAGGTAAGTTACCACCTTAATAACCCGAGTACAGAAGTGGTGGTATGTGTTATGTGAGGGTGTAATTGTCTTAATTCTCCCTCCTCACAGAGACTCCCATTCATACTTGCAGCTGTGGTTATATGGAGTGTGTTTGTTTTCTTTGGAGAATTATACAAATATTTACCTTCTCTGCAATGTACCATGGTGTCCCTTTCTCCTGTTAAGTTTTCTTTGCAAGCTGGACTTCACCAAATGTGAATGACAAGAACATTTCTGCAGGCTTTTGAAGTACATGTCCTGTACGGGAAAACTGCCAACTCTGTTTTCATAAATATATGGTATTCCTTCTCTGATAAGCCTTTTGCTTTCCCCTGTGCACCAAGCATCTCAGATGAATTTTGCAGAGCCTTCTGAGAGCATGGCTTTTGTGGGTATTTTAGCATGTGTGGAGGGGACCAAGCGGAGGAATGGGTGGTGGAGCCTGATGCAAAAGGCTGCCTCAGGTTTCTTGCCCATTGCTTCCCATTATTGCTGATTTTTAATTGCAGGATATAAGCTAACAGGAAGTTTAAAAAATTATTTAATTAGCTTTTTGATATGCCCGCAGGCTATAGAGCGACTGAAGGTTGTTTGTTTTATGGAAAGCTGAAACAGGCTAGTGTTTATGTAGTTGCTTGTTCTGGATTTAACTGCTAAAGTCAGCAACAACTTCTGCAGGAAGGGTTTGCAGGATGAGTAGCTTCTGAAGGATGCAGACTTCTGAGTTTATTCCTTTCCATCTCTGTGTTGGTTAACAAATTAATAGACTTTTTCTAAGGACAGAAGAAACAGCCTGAACTTTCTGGAGACTGATTTGAAGTTGTGTTTTATTCCTGTTGTAACAAATCAGGACATCAGATCTATATCTGTAAATATTTTAAAACATGGGGAAAGTGTGAAGTATCCTTTGTTTATTTTTTCTGTTTCAGGGCAGTTAAACACCACAGACATGATGCTATGGATGGGTCTGAATCGCCTGGAGGAAGGTGCTGGCTGGCAGTGGTCAGATGGAGCACCGCTAGCGTTTGTGAACTGGAGAGCAAGTACTTGATATTCCTCTTCAATAAGTTATAGCAGTGTAATTATACGCTGTCTGTAACTGCAGCTTGATACAAGGCTGCTGTTCCTATAGCTGTGTTTGAAAAGTGAATGAAGTGAATGAGTGTACCTCTTTTTTTTTTTTTTTGTAGAAATATTTATTTGTATACATGAACTAAAAGCCCCTTCTAGGGTTGCAGCATCAATTGAGATGGATCTGTTCAAAGCATTAATGATCTAGCCGTTTTGTCATTCACTTTTAAAGGTGTTTTTAAGATTCCAGTTGCATGTTTAAAAGCTGTGCTCTAGCTGGTTTCATGGAGGAAAGGAGTTTCAATTTGTTTACATTAACGTGCTGTAATTAACGTTAACACGTTAACATGAGCTTTGTGACTGGGTTTGCTACATTTTGAGGTCTGTCCACTGTCAGATAAAGCATAGACACTAGAGCTTATTTCAGCATCTCATCTGATAGCAGCAGCTAAGGAGGGATTGCCACACATGTATAAATCATGGCCAATGTTCAGCTGTCCATAGTATTGGTGTAATATTACTAGAAGTTTGGATGTGCAGGGATGTTTAACCATTCATTCAATACGATGCAGAGAGCCTTACAGTACGATTTTACGAGTAAGAAGTTATTTTTTTGTAATTTTGTGCTTCTCAATGTGTTTGCAGATGTCTTTGATAACCGTTTTAGAGAAAATCATTGTGCAGTGATTAATTCAAAATTGAAATACGGCTGGCAAAGTTATTTATGTGAATCTGGATTGCCTTTTGTATGCAAAAAATATTTAAATAAGACACAGCATGAAACATTGGGTAAGTCAGTGTTACTGTATCCTGTTTGTGGGTGTGGAAGGGGAACAAGAGGAAGCCACCAAATACAAAGTCAACAGAACAGAGTTTTAGCTGGACTAAATGTATGGGTTTGCTAGTTTAAATTGAATACTGTTCACTTTAACTGACATAATAACATTTTCTTCTGTTTAAAAGCAGTCCTGGAAAACATGTTGAGAGTCTTAAAACTAACAATTTTAATACACATAGCATTTAAGGGGTTCCTCACATGATCAGAGGCTTACAGAATGCTCATTCTCTTTATATTATATTAGCTACACTTTTGAGTTTAAAAATAGGTTTTAAGCTTCAGATGGAATTAACCAGTGCCCATGGAGAAGAACTTGTATAAATGCACCTCAAAATTTACAGTTATTTTTATGGCATGCAGTACTTTTGGTATACAAAAGAAGCATTGTACATATATTTTTAAAGTGTTTATATAATGAGTATAGGATATATAGTACATAGAATGCCTGACTCCCATTCTGTGGGGAGGTTAAACACAGAATTGGGTTTATTAGATCATTAATTTTGGTTTTGATAAGAGCAACTTATGTAGGTTCAACTTCTTCCTGATAACTTAAAAGGAAGTTTCCCTACTTGTTTTATATAATGAGAAAGGACTTACCCAACCTTTTTGTAGGTAATGCATCTGAAAAAGCTTTAGCTGGCTTTTAATCAGGTTCCAAGGTAATAGATCCATTAGTGTGCTTGCACTGGTCCAGCAGCCCAAATGGTTGAATCATAAAATAAAGTGGGAGGAATTTCAGTCTGCTTGGTAGGTGATGTTCCATGGAGGAGTGTTGTGGCCTCCTTAAGTCATCTTGGATGACTCTGTTTTCAGCATTTGAAGATAAAAAAATAGTTCTGAATGTGCTATGAACATACCCTAACCCTGGCAATTCTATCTAATATACACAAACTTTGTATGCTTAATTAAAAGATACATGGAAGTATTATGCCACTCGTTGTGACTCTGGCTGGTACCCACACAATCGCAACTGCTACAGACTTCATAAAGAGGAGAAGAGCTGGGACGAAGCTTTTATCTCATGCCAAAGTGACAATAGCGGGCTTATTAGTATATCCTCCATGGCAGATGCAGAGCTGCTCCTTAACTTGCTTGAAAGTGGTGAGTTTTGGGAGTTAAAGTGTGCAGTGTTTCTTGAAGTGTTTTGTGATGCTCTTTTGTGCAGCCCTTTAACATTGTGAGCCGCTTAAGCACTGTAGTACACAGCACAGCCAAATTATGTTTACCAAAAAAGAAAGTGTGATGCATGCTTCTTTTAGGAGTCTTTAAGAATGCATAGCGTCACCTTCCCTAATAACCATACTTAAAATAAAGAAATGCATTGACAAAGCAAACACAGTGAGGGAAAAGCAAACAAGCTAGCTTTTGTCCTTTCCTGTTCTTGGCTGGTTCCTTGCAAACTGTTGCAAAATATTCAGTGATTATCCTTATGCAAGAATTATGCTTAGAAGCAACAACAATTCAGAGTATCTTTTGCTTTCAAGCTGGCCTTGTCCACACTGCAAAGCTGCTGCTGCTAATTTGTTGGCAGAGTCCCCTTTGGCAGCAGGGCGTATCAAAGGAGTTCTGCTAGTCCACATTGTCCTAAGAGGTAGCATAATTACAAAGGAACTTAATGAACAAAAGCTCTTTGGTGCAGCAATGCCAAGACTTTTGTTGTCATAATAGCAGCAAAGAAAAGTGAATATTTTGTGCCTCCAGCTGACATTGATGTGCTGGTAGAGCTGCACAGTTTGGCCATGGGTTTAAGCTTCCCAGAGCTGGGGCACAGTGACGTTTTATAAACTCTGCCCCATCAGCTGTCATTGCAGGATGGTATGTTACAGTGGATTTACTGGACATTATCTCCCATTATCATCCCTCCTGGCACCCATCCTCTTTGCTGTCCTGTCTGTCTTTCTCTCGGGACATTAACTGCTGTATCATCTTCCTCTCCTCTATTAACACCCTCCATAGGTGCCAAATACCATTATTTCCAGAGATGCTGTAATGGAGTGATGTAATTGTTCCCAACTTGCATTTAGCTTCAAAGTCTGCTGCTTCTGTTTCAGACCTGTTTTGGGCTTCTCTTCAGGAGAAGGGCTTACATGCCTGAAAACCCGTCTACTTTTTCTGGCTATAGAATAGAATGGTTAAGGTTGGAAAAGACCCTTAAGATCATAGAGACCAACTGCTAACCTATCACTGCCAAGTCCACCACTAAACCATATCCTCAAGCACCACATCTGCCCTTCTTTTAAATACCTCCAGGGATTGAGACTCAACCACCTCCCTGGGCAGCCTGTTCCAATGCCTGACAACCCTTTCGGTGAAGTTTTTCCTAATATCCAACCTAACCTTCCCCTGGTGCAGCTTCAGGCCATTTCCTCTCATCCTATCGCTTGTTACTAGGGAGAAGAGACCGACCCCGCCTCACTACAACCTCCTTTCAGGTAGTTGTAGAGAGTGATAAGGTCTCCCCTCAGCCTCCTCTTCTCCAGACTAAACAACCCCAGCTCCCTCAGCCGCCCCTCATAAGACTTGTTCTCCAGACCCTTCACGAACTTCATTGCCCTTCTTTGGACACGTTCCAGCACCTCAATGTCCTCCTTGTAGTGAGGGGCCCAAAACTGAACACAGTATTCGAGGTGCGGCCTCACCAGTGCCGAGTACAGGGGCACAATCACCTCCCTGCTCCTGCTGGCCACACTATTCTTAATACAAGCCAGGATGCCATTGGCCTTCTTGGCTGCTTGAGCACACTGCCGGCTCATGTTCAGGCGGCTGTCAACCAACACCCCCAGGTCCTTGTCCTCCAGGCAGCTCTCCAGCCACTCCTCCCCAAGCCTGTAGCGTTGCATGGGGTTGTTTTGACCCAAGTGCAGGACCCGGCACTTGGCCTTGTGGAATCCCATACCATTGGCTCCAGCCCAAAGATCCAGCCTGTCCAGGTCCCTCTGTAGGGCCTTCCTGCCCTCCAGCAGATAGACACCTCACCCAGCTTGTTGTCATCTGCAAACTTACTGAGGGTGCACTCAATCCCCTCATCCAGATCATCAGTGAAGATATTGAACAGGACCAACCCCAACACTGAGCCCTGGGGGATACCACTCGTGACTGGCCACCAACTGGATTTGATTCCATTCACCACCACTCTCTGGGCTTGGCCGTTCAGCCAGTTTTTAACCCAGCGCAGAGTGCACTTGTTCAAGCCGTGAGTAGCCAGCTTCTCCAGGAGAATGCTGTGGGAGACAGTGTCAAAGGCGTTACTAAAGTCCAAGTAGACAACGTCCGCAGCCTTCCCTTCATCCACTAAGCAGGTCAGCTTATCATAGAAGGAGACCAGGTTAGTGAGGCAGGACCTCCCTTTCATAAACCCATGCTGGCTGAGCCCGATTCTCTGGTTGTCCCACATGTGCCGCGTAATGGCATTCAAGATGATCTGCTCCATGACCTTTCCCGGCACCGAGGTCAGGCTGACAGGCCTGTAGTTCCCTGGATCCTCCTTCTGACCCTTCTTGTAGAGGGGTGTCGCATTTGCTAGTTTCCAGTCATCTGGGACCTCCCCGGTTGACCAGGACTGCTGATAAATGATGGACAGTGGTTTGGCGAGCTCCTCTGCCAGCTCCCTCAGTATCCTTGGGTGGATCCCATCCAGCTCCATGGACTTGTGAACATCCAGGTGAAGGAGCAGGTCGGTGACTGCCACCTCTTCGACAACTGGGACTTCATTCTGCATACTGTCTCCATCCCCCAGCACAGGGGCCTGACAACCCTGAGGATGACCAGTCTGACTATTAAAGACTGAGTCAAAGAAAGCATTAAGTACCTCAGCCTTCTCCTTGTCTTTCATGGCAATGTTACCTTCTGCATCCAATAAAGGAGGGAGGTTGTCCCTGGTCCTCCTTTTGTCACTGACGTATTTATAAAAACATTTTTTGTTATCTTTAATGGTGGCGGCCAGTTTAAGTTCCAGCTGGGCCTTTGCCTTCCTAACCTTTTCCCTGCATAACCTTACAACATCCTTGTAGTCCTCCTGAGTCACCTGCCCCTTCTTCCAGAGGCAGTAAGCTCTCCTTTTTTTCTTGAGTTCCAGCCAAAACTTCCTATTCAGCCAAGCTGGTCTTCTCCCCCACCTGCTCAACTTACAGCACATGGGGACAACCTGCTCCTGGGCCTTTGAGACTTCCTTCTTTAATAACATCCAGCCTTCCTGGACTCCTTTGCCCTTCAGGACTGCCTCCCAGGGGACTCTGTTAACCAGACTCCTTAACAATCCAAAGTCTGCCCTTCTGAAGTTCAGGGTAGCGGTTCTGCTGACCCTTTTCTTTACTTCTCCAAGAATCGAGAACTCTATCATGTCATGGTCGCTGAGCCCAAGACAGCCTCCAACCACCACATCACCCACCAGGCCTTCTCTGTTCGTAAACAGCAGGTCCAGCAGGGCACCTCCCCTGGTTGGCTCGCTTACCAGCTGTGTCAGGAGGTTATCTCCCACACACTCCAGGAACCTCTGAGACTGCTTTCTCTCTGCTGTGTTGTATTTCCAGCAGGTATCTGGTAAGTTGAAGTCTCCCACGAGAACAAGGGCTAGAGTTTGTGAGACTTCAGCCAACTGCTTGTAGAGTACTTCATCTGTCTCCTCATCCTGGTTGGGTGGTCTATAACAGACTCCCACCAGGATATCTGCCTTGTTGGCCTTCCCCCTGATCCTTACCCATAAGCACTCAACCTTATCATTACTGTCGTTGAGTTCTAGACAGTCAAAACACTCTCTAACATACAAGGCTACCCCTCCACCTCTCCTTCCTTGCCTGTCCCTTCTAAAGAGCGTGTAGCCATCCATTGCACTGCTCCAGTTGTGCGAGTCATCCCACCATGTTTCCATGATGGTGACCACATCATAGTTTCCCTGGCGCACAATGGCTTCCAGCTCGTCCTGTTTGTTGCCCATGCTGCATGCATTGGTATAAATACACTTCAGTTGATCTATTGATCTCTTCTCCAACACAGGCATGCCACCCCTAGGCTCAACCCTAGCAAGCTTGGTTTTATCCCCTTCCCCCTTCATATCTAGTTTAAAGCTCTCTCAGTGAGGCCGGCTAACTCCTGAGCCAGAATCCTTTCCCCCCTTTGCAACAGATGAACCCCATCTGTCTCCAGCAGGCCTGGTGCCATGTAAACTGCCCCATGATCAAAAAAAAGCAAAATTCCACCACTGGCACCAGCCTCTGAGCCACGTGTTAATGAGATGGGACTTCCTGTTCCTTTCCGTAGGTCTCCCAGCTACTGATGGGATGCAGGAAAAACACTACCTGCGCTCCTGATCCTTCAAGTAATCACCCCAGTTCTCTAAAGTCCCTTTTGATTGTCTTTGCACCTCTCTCAGCTACCTCATCACTGCCCACCTGAACAACCACTAGTGGATAATAATTGGATCCTTTTACTAGCCTAGGGAGCTTCCTGGTAGTAGCTGGTCAAGTAATATATCCCATCGACCTGCAAGCCTTGCCTTTCCTGTGCTTGCCAGCCACTGTGGCTGCAACCATGCTGTCAATGGAACTTGTAAACATCAGAGAAACCTAAAGCTGAGTGTGCCATGGAAGATTATAAGAAAAAATCTTTACCTTCCATGACAGGCTTTCTGCACCATGCACTTAAAAAGTGCACATACTCTTGATTTGTATTTTTCAGGAATTCAAAGCCTATTATCACATATGTTGATCTATTTTTGAAAAATCTAGTCTTCAAGGGCAGTAGAACATTATCTCATCAGTAAGATTTCCTAGTTTACAGCTTTTTTTTTTCCTGAAATAAGGTAATTCTTATGAAAATTCCATTAATAATTTTTAATGGTTGCTTTGAATTACAGGAACAACAGGCATTATTTCTTCACCATTAAAATCTGAACTCACTCTTTTACAGAAAATGTAACTGAAACATGGATTGGGTTATACAGTAATAACACCCCCATTGTTTTTGAGTGGTCAGATAGCACCCCAGTAAAATTCTCTAACTGGCACAGCCAAGAACCTAACACCTTTCAAAGAACAGGACAACTCTGTGTTTCAGCACAAGGATCTGTAAGTTTCCTTCTCTTTTTTGAAAGAATGAGGCACTTTTATGTTAGCTCATAATAATCTATTTTCCCACTGTGCGTACTTTGTTTAAAACAGGACCTGTAGTATGACTTTGGTTTTTGATTCCTAATATATTCTTGTTGTGATAAATGCTATGTAGCCTTTAGAAACCGATATATTTTGCAGCGCTAATGTACAGAAAATTAATCATAGATTTTGAGCTTACGTTCAATAAAAGAACATTGCATACATAAAGCTCGCCAAGTGGAAAAGAACAAATACGAGTAGGTATTTTGATAAAGACATAGTAATTTAAAACCCAAGTAGTGTATATCATAATTTATGATGCATCAGTTCTGGTCTTGAAAGCTTCAAATTGATGTTTTTCAAAACTGTCAGATATGCCTATTTTATCTTCCTGTCAATACTTAAAAATTGTATGTAGCATCTTTCAAAAACAGACGGTAGTCTAGATCTACATAAAATTATAGAAGTTGACAGCAGTAAGATTGACCCCAAATCAGTCAGGTGGTGTAAAACCAGGAGTAATGTTCAAATAACACTATGTCCTGTCTTATCAATATTCCTGGCACTGTCAATTTTTTCATAATTTGGTCATAAATTTACTTTTACAATTAACAGTACTTAAATTCACTAATACATGACTCAAGTAGCACTGTAATACTTTTTTGTAAAGTATGTTTTGTCTAAGTGTGAAAACTGTATCAAAAAGAGTTTCTGTTGTCTCTCCAGTACTGGGTTGCAATCTTTAACTCATAGGAAAGCCAAAAAAATAACAGTGACCTGGAAAAACGGATTCCCATTGGAAGCAGAAAATAGGACTTTAGTAAAATTATGGGGTTTAGATACACAAAACCATATTTTACTCAGTTTGCAAGGGTAAACAAATAAATGAAATGTAAAATACAAAGGAAAAGGAGGTTCAAGATAAAATTCTTCAAGCACTATTTTTGGTACATATCCAGTGTGTATAGATGTCTGAAAACTCTATCATACAAACTTTGTAATATCTTGAGTAAGGACTGTTCAAATATAAAGAATAATATTATAAAGAACTATAATAGACAGGAAGAAAGTTCCTACCTGTTCTGAAAAGTTAGTGTTCTGGCATGGCCATAGTGTTAGTTAATTAAGATGCATTACATCCCAGAGAGTGATACAGAGAGACAAATCCTTTTGTATGATTGATTTGAAAAGTCCTGCTGACAATGCTGGTAGAAATGAATGGTCCATCTAAGTATAAATAAACTAATAAAGTGAGAAAAATTAACCTGTTTTTATTGAAAAGTTAAAATAGGAGCGGGGGTGTAATCTAATGTGTGTATAGATATGCATGAGAATGTATGTACAGCATGTACTTCTTTTTATCCCTTAGGAGGGACATTGGGAGGTTAAAAAATGTGAAGACACATCTTTCTACATTTGCAAAAAAGCAGGGGAATTTAATACTGTCTCTCCTGAGCAGGAATCAAGTTGTCCAGAGGTAAGGGGTTTTGTTGGTTGTTTGTTTTAGAGCCTTACTAATGAAATAGAGTTATATAAGAAAGCTCTAAATGTAGCTACGGAACATATGGATGTAAATAGATAATTTTAGTTTTTCATATTAAAGACATGCATGTTTTGCTAGGAAAAATCTCACTGTTTGCCTTAAAAGTATGTAAACTAAATTTTCATGTAAGATTAAAAGCTTTCCCAAGATGCCTTTCATGGCTTGTTGCATTGTCAGTGGTTGTGACCCAAGTTCCTATTTCTTTCTAGATCAAAAGTGAAAATGCTTTTGTCCACCATCTGTGCAAATAATGGCTGTTATATGATGCCTCATCCCACACATGGTTTTCATACATTGAAATGGAATGTCAGGGTGAAAAACAGTCGGTTTCATTGACACGTAGAGTGAACTCTTCCACTCACACACACATTCCTTTTGCTTTCAAACACAAATGGGAAGGAGCACAGCTATGTAAATAGGGCACTGCAACAGGTTTTCAGGCTTTCAGTCTCTGCATTCTGGTAGTAAAAGGTAACGTGTTAAAGTATGA
The DNA here is from genome assembly GCF_963921805.1 of Phalacrocorax carbo. Classification (NCBI taxonomy): domain Eukaryota; kingdom Metazoa; phylum Chordata; class Aves; order Suliformes; family Phalacrocoracidae; genus Phalacrocorax; species Phalacrocorax carbo. The sequence goes on along the minus strand of NC_087517.1, from coordinate 19,106,235 downwards.
TTTTATTTGCCATTGGTTCCTTTTCACAGTGAAAAGAGCAAAAAATTTTTTCAAAACTCTGGAGGAATTTTGTGAACCTCTTTTTCTATCAACAAAAACCTGCCATCTCTAACTTGCTTTACTCTTTAGCTCGTTGCCTTCCTTTTTTAATTTCCCATCCTTTTTCTTGAGAAGCCAAGAAACACAACCAGTAGGAGGAACTGTTTCAGCGGTTGAAACAGAACTGAGTTGGATGCAGTCTTTCCCCAAATGTACAGTGGTCAGACCCAGTCTTCTGGTCATACCATTATGGAGGCAGAAGTTATTGCTTAGTTCCAGCTTAACACTTCCAGAAGTTCAGGGTAACTGCATTCGTTTCATTTGGACCAATGTATTTCATCACTCAAGAATTCTGTATGTTATTAGTGTAAGAAAGGTTTGTCACAGTCCTGACTATGTGAAAAATGTGCAGAGCACCAAGACCTGCAGTTGTAGTCAGGAGCTTGACACCGCTTCAGCTTCTAGTACCTCACAGGATTGAGACTCAAGAGATTGAGTCACTGGTCAGAAGTAGTTTGGTCTGCTCTGGCAAACTTCCTACTCAGGATTCATTTCTTCATGTTCATGTTTCACACCCTGTAAAAACATGTGCTGAACCCTGTTACAGTCCCTTGGTTTCAATACATCCTTTTCTTTCTAATGTGAAAAAAGTTATATTCATTTAATCAGAAGAAGTCTGGACTAAGCTTACTCAAAGCTATGTTTGATTTCAGACATTTTGTCTTGACAACTCACCCTCTTTTAACATTCAGTATATTTGTTGCTGCTAGTTATTGGCCTAATTTTCCAGGGTTAAGTCTTTATTTCATCCAGATTTACCTTTTTTCCCCCATTTTTCTGTTGCTGACTTGCCTTAAATGCATAGAATATCTATTGGCATTTCTCACATTTGATCTTCTGCTTTGTTAACCTCGTACTGTCATTCATGTTGGATTGCTAGCAGATTCTCAGGGAGCTTTGGCCTCGGGCACAGTTGTTTGCTTTTCTAAAACTTTATAGTCTTATGTGTTATTACTAGGCTTTCATCTTGTGTTGATTTTATGACTTGTGCATCAGATGAACTAGCCTTTAACATTTTCTGTGGTTCTGCTTATTGCAGTTTTTGCACTATGTCCATATCAAGTTACCAGAAACCTGAGCTGTTTTTTTCCTACGCTTCTGTCATCCTAAGACATAAAAAGTGCTAAGCACTTTCTTCCTTTAGCAGGTCAACTATTCTTTTTTCCTAGTCAGCAGGCTATTACTGAGAATAAATATTTTATTGCAAGGGTGAGGTTCTCTGGGCAGTTTTCCCCAACACTGAAATAACAGTTTTAAACAGTTTCTTTCAACCAGCTTTTGAAAGAGGTTGTGGAGCTGTCAGCTGCTTATAATTGAGTGGGAGGTTTCTGTGTGCAGAACTGACTGTATTTGTACTGGTGACTTTCTCTGGTCTTCCGCACTTTAATTAGTGCGTCAAAAGATAACAGTTCAATACTAAATCAAGCATGTGCCTTTGTGGCTGTTGTAACTGAAGAGAATTGTACTTTTAAGAAGAGAGTTGCTATTAAGACTACAAAACCTCGTAAAGAGCAGAAAGGCAGCTGCTTGGAATAAGGGCCTATTTGGCCTCATGTTCTGCCTCCCACAGGTGGCTGCAAGTGATGTTTGGGGAAGAGCAGGACAGGGCAAAAACAGATAATGCTTCCCCCAGCCTTCCCTTGACCTCCAGCCATTCAGGGGATTTCCTGAGCCTTTTAAGATTTGTGCGTCTATCAGCCTGCTTTGGGTATCCCCTCCATGTGCCTGTCTGGTTTCCCCTTGAACTCATGTGAACTCTTTGCTTTTGCAACATTACTTGGTGAGGAGATCTATAAACCTACTACACTTTGAATGAAAAAATGCCACCTTCTTACCGTGTTGAACCTTCCTTTTGCTGGCTTAGCTTTGTTCGTGGTCCCCAAGGTCTTGTATTGAAGTAGTCACCCACCTTCACGGCACCCACCGTTTTGTAGACCTGTGTCATACCTGCCTAAGGCATCTCCTTTTTCCAGGCTGAAGAGTCCCAGCCTGCTCGGTTACTCCTTATGTGGAAGCAGCTCCATACATTTCATTACCCTTTATGCCCTTCTTTTCTAATATCCTTTTCTGGGATTGGGGGTCAGAACTCCAAAAGACAGCAAAAAGTGAATTTAAAAGGCCAGAGTAACCTTCTCTGTTCTTGCTCTCCTCACAGTTCTTAAGGTTCAGTTTGTCTTTTTGACTGAGCTGATGTTTCATGGAACTCAACCGTTACAACCCTCAAATCTCATTCCTGCATGGTGGGAGTGAGATAGCTGTCCCTCTCACTTCATACATAAAATGATTGGGGGGTGCAGAGGAGGTCCCCATGTACGCCACTTCATATCTATCCGTACAAAATGCCATCTGCCATTTTATTGACCAATTACTCAGCCTTTTAAGTTTGGAATTTCTCAATCTGTGTTTGCCCTCAATGCAAGTTTATCGGCATCCAGTTACTCCACAATTTTGTTAATTTTTTTGAAGTAAAGATTAGTGTCAAATTACTTTACTCCAGCACCAAGAAAGCTTTAAGAGGAAGGTTATGCAGTGCCATTTGCTCAAGATTAAAATTTCCGAGAGGTTAGGATGGTTGTGTTTGCTTCATTTGAACCAGTGCATTTATTACGCAAGAATTCCAGCTGAAGGAAACGAGACGTTTGCTGTTTCTTACTTGCATCCCCATGGAGGAGATTTTGGTCAATACTTAGCCCTCTTCCAGCCCCCACATTCCCTAGTTCCAGCACACATCAAAGTGAAAGCAGCGTTGCTGTGTACCCCATGGGACTGCTGAGAGCCCGCTGGGTCCCCAGGAACTGCAGAGGCCTCGGCATCTGCCAACACGTTTTTCCCCACGGGGAAGTCCCAGCTCATTGGTACAGAGACAGGGAAGAGCATCAACCCAGCTTATTTTTGTTTGCAAAGCCAGCGTCTGAGCAATGCATACATGTTGTTCTTCGGTGAAACCACAGAAATTGGTAGTACAGCTCGTTTTGCTGCTGTGCCTTCGTGCCATACGAAGGGCTGTGCCCAGATGTCTTCCAAGCACTGAAGGGGGGTGATAGTAAATGGCAGCAGAGCTGTCAGCTACCTGGCAGCAAACACACTCCTAACTAGAAGGTGAAATCTGCCTCCCCGTGTTCAGCAGGGCTGAAGGATGTGCATAAGGTTTGATTGCTGTCCTGAATAGGTCTGCAGCATCTTCTTGTGCATTTTATTGTACCTGAGGATGGATAGCAGAAAAAGAGCTTATCTGTTTCCTCTTTTTTCTCTTTTTGCTATTAATGTTGCTGTCAAGCAGTACCCGCCTGGGTGCTGTGCTTGCTCCCTGTTGTGCTGCTTTGAGATCTCCTCTGCAAGCAGCACCTCCCTCATGGAAGAGGCAAAGTGAGATTGGCTGGTTCTGTCTGTGTGTGGCTTCAAGTTTAGACAGAAATGGTTTATTATCTCTTTATTTTCTTGATTATTTAAAACACTCAGGCAGGATGACCAGGCAGGTACACCACGTGAACCCACAGAGGCAGAACTCACACCAGTCCTGGTAGCATCTTCTGGACACTTAGAGATGAATAATAAGAAATAAAAGATTAATAATAAGAAATAAGGCAGGCTGACCACTGACCGGGTGTTCTGGCTTATCTGATAAACCATGAAAATGTGTCATTTTAATTCTGAATTTTTAGAGTAGGATGATTGTTAATTCAAAAAAATTTCTTTTTTTGGAAGTTCTATTTGAAAATGAGAAAGGGAGCTGAGAAAAGGAAGAAACTAGAGAGCACTGCTGTATAAAACGCCAGTAATTTCTGGAATTAATATTTCTGTTTACAGTTGAAGACAATGGGCAACTGTAATCCTTTTTGATCCTTTTTTTTTTTTGTAACAACTTAACTGGGTCTGACATGGCAGTGTTTACCCTGCACTTCAGGTATTGGATATGAGCAATGAGTTTCCACAAGTAGGAAACAACAAGTGCTACTACACGCTTCATGCCAAGCAGATGGCTGTCTGAGGGGCCTGGCTTACCACCCCAACACCCAGTCAGTAAAACAATATCTGAAGTATAAAACTGAAACAAAAGGAGTATGTGAGGAGAGTGCCTTAACTCTTGCCCACATTTTTGTCATACCCATTAAAGGTGTTCTCGTGTGTGTGTGTGAGGCCAGTTTCTTGCACAGTTTAAGGATTTAAACTTTGGTTAAATTTACCCATGTTTTCAGTGACCTTGAGGGTAACTACTTTTGGACCACAGTGGAAAGGAAAAAGGCTATAGGGTCGTCAGTGATGATCAGACAGAAAGTACAAAAGGGAAGCAAGTTTTTAACAATATAATAAGTAATAATCTATAAAATAATGTTCATTTCTTTTAAGGGATGGGAAAGACATGGTGGATATTGTTACAAAATCGACAGTACCCCTCGAAGTTTTGAACATGCTTCCAGTGGTTATTTCTGCCCATCTGCACTTGTATCAGTAACAAACAGGTAGTTAATCCTATGAGACAGTGTGAAGATACCTCTAACAAGAGCTATTCTAACTTTAGAAAGTGTTGCATGGCAAAAGATATTACCATTATACTATTTGTGTGAGAGGCAAGCATAATTACTAACATTGGCTAAAATCAAAGGTGTGCTTTGCTTTATTCTTTAATTGAAAATAAATTTAGTAAAAAGCAATTTTTAGGCTAATAAACAGAGTAGTGTGCATACATGAGCATGTAGGAATCTAAACAAAATGCTTTCTACACAGGTATGTAACATCTTTAAGAAACTTTATCAGCGTACTTGGAAACTATACTGAAAAAATAAAATATATTTCATTTTTATAATCAGAATATTTCAAATTTTAATGCAAATCAGTTAATATTTTATAAATGTTTCTATTTATGTATGCATTTTATGTGAGTTCTCAGCAAATAGGGGGAGAAAGTAAATGTCTGAAAGCATTTGAGGTCTGTCTTCCCTTGCTTTGTTCCTATTTACCTATATTCCAGCTTCAGCAAAGGCTTTCACCTCTGCAGATGTCAGATGCTTGGGTTTTCTCTGATCTCTTTGTGATTTACTCTATATGTTTGATTCCCATTAAAGTTTATGACCTACTTATCGATATATTGCATACATACATTAATCTCCACATATGTACTGTAAAAAAAACCCAAAACCTTGAGGAAATCTTCCCTCTCTTCAGGACGGTGGGAAGTACTGTAACCACCAGCAGTCAGATGACTGATACCTAGAAATTTTAGGAAAACACCGGCTACCCCACATAAGGTTTTACATTGATGGGAGTTTGGCCTGCAGTATGGTTTCAGGATTGCGCACAATGCATACAGCGCTGTACTGCATAGGGGAGGGTAAAGGACAAATTCTTGCAGCTGAGCATTTGCATCTCAGATGTCACAGGGAGCTGAGGGCAAGCTGCACATCACTGGAAGCAGAGGCTTCTGTCTTCTTCTGCTTATTTCTTTTTATTTTATTTTTGCTGGGTGTAGCCATCACTGTTTATTATGTTAGTTCCCAGTTCCAATGTTGGAGTGGCAAAGGAAGCTAGTTGTTAGTTTAGGTTTGGGGTTTTTTTTGCTTTTTATTTTTTAATTACTGCTGAGGTTTGTTGTTCTGGTGAGAAAAATGCAAAACCTTTTCAGTGTATTGATCCTAAAATATTCATTAAAAAGTAGGTTGTAGAGGAAGGACAGTTGATAAAAAAAAGAGAACCTGCAGAGGAAATGAAAATTAAAGTCCCCAGTCACTCTCAGTGTTACAGATACTTTCAGTTTTCTACATTAATGTCATCCTTATGGTATTTAGCCGTTCTTTTCACAGTGCGTAAAACCAAGAAGTTGTATAAGTCTTTATCAAACTGGGAATTTACTTTGCTCTATATATTTTCATAGGAAACTGAATAAAAGTGCTCATAAACTGAAGCATTTTTGTATAATGGTATACCAATTATATCTGAATAAATTATGTTTAAGTGACAAAGGGGTTACAGTTATTACTTGCAAAAAGGTGCAAATCTCTCACATAACTTTAATGAAGAAATTAAAGAAGGTAAAAGTGACTCCACCTATAGTCAGATCTGCTAGTGCTTTTGAGTCCTTCAGCTCTGGTTTCCTAGTGCTAGTTTGTGTCTCCAGTTCCAGTAGGATACTTCTGTGCAGAGCTTTTTCTTCTCTTTCTTCTGCAGCTTTTTCAGACCCTTCTACCTTTTATCCTTCATACAAGGAGTTTCTTATTTTTATTTGTGCATCGTTAATGTATTCTGTCTTTACATCTTGTAGTTCAGGCATTGAGCTTATAAGACCTTAATGTACTGTTTCTTCTATGTGCCCAAATGCTGAAAAAAAATAGGGAAAAATTGTGCTTTATGCTACAGACTTGTGCCTGAAGTTCAGCCTTCTATAAAGTAAACTAAGAACCTCATATATATTTTTCTCTTCTTGCCTAATTTAAATGATTTCATGTGAGCTCTTCATTGAAATACCAATTGACCTATTTTATATATATCTAATAAACTTTTTGCCTTGATTATTTTATTAAGGTTTGAACAAGCTTTTATCAACAGCATGATCCATAGCATGGTAACATCTGAGAGAACTTATTTTTGGATAGGATTGCAAGACCTTAACAACACAGGAGAATACTTTTGGCTAAGTACAGCAGGAAAGAATCGCTCCATGAGCTACACAAACTGGAACAAGTACCAGCCACGTGAGTAACATGCTGATAAAAAAAAAAGAAGTGGCTTGGAGGGGGGCAGTGCGCTCTCTTCCCCCTGACAGCAGTGGCTTAGCAGTGACTGAAGAGTCCCTGTCCTTTCCTGCCTGCGTGGTCAAGAGAGCAGAGAGATAAGCTTACATTTTCTGCTGACTCTGTAGCTTCCTACCATGGATTGAGTTAGATGAGTTAGCAGTTGTGGAGAAGCCGGAGCTCCCTTCCCCACTTTCCACCCGGGTGCTGTTATCGTGGGCTCCCTGGCTGTGGCAGGATGCAGGATGTTGCTCCTCCCACCCTCCGGTGTGGCGGGAGGGAAAATGAACAGCCATGCTCTCCTTGCAGATTCATTCCAGCTAGTCCCTGAAATTTTTCTTTTTCTGTGAGATGTTTTCCATACATTTCTTTATGGCCTTTTCAAGGAGGTCATCAGGGCTTCCTGAGACTCCAAGCAAAAGGTCCCGGACAAGTAATGAATCTTATACAGTAGCAGTCATGGTTTGTAATTTGCATTTTATATGAAAAAAAGAGGGCAGAGATTGCCTTAGATGCATTTCTGTCAATAAAGAGCCCTGTGTGGAAGTCTCTTCTTCCCTTTTACTTTGCTGATATTTGGTTTGCTTGTTTGATTTTGTTTTATAGTAATCCAACGGAAAAAAAGAGACATAATAATAATATAGACATTCCATTTCACTAATTCCTTCTCAGTTTTTGGACTCTTTCCATTTATTGCTATACTACTTGCAGTTTGCAAAAGTACTATTTTAAATCCTGTTTTATCTCCTGCATTTTGTGAGCGGAGCCCTTCATCATGGTTCATTTTATAAGCTCAAGTTGGCCAAGACAGGTTTATAAACTGGTTGCTGACCAGAGAATTTGCTACTTTTGTAAGTTCATTGAGGTTTTATCCAGAACCTGATGCCAATAAAACAGTCACTTCACCAAACATTCACAAAATTCAAATGCTTTTTTCTGATACTCAACACTTATTGCCCTGTCTAGGTCATTCTGGAGGATGTGTGGCTATGCGAGGGCAGCAACCCATTGGTTATTGGGAGGTGAAAAGCTGTAAGAACTTCAAAGCAATGTCAATTTGTAAGCAAAAAATCAATTCTTATGAAGAACCTGAACTTACTTTTCAAAAACATTTGAGTTCCTGCTATTTTGGATGGGAGTCGGAACCTCATCTGCTCAGCTGCTACAAGGTACCTGACAAAGTTGCTTTGAATTTTTCCAATTCTACATCAGCTTAGGATACACCATTCCTAAAATATTTTTGATAAAGCATTATTTCTTCCACTCAACAAGCAAAAGGTAATTGTTCCCTTCCTTCATTGCATTTTAAAGTGAGTCAAAGTCTTAAGAAACAGAACTATACTTGGAATATAAATTACTTTTCTGTAGGAAAAACTGCAAATATTTATTTTTATGCATTTCTGAAACAAGTGGTCTCCAAAATCAACTACATTTATGACAGTGTTTATTTTATTGCAGATATTTCACAATGAAAAAGTTCTGATGAGAAGAACATGGCATGAAGCAGAAGCATTATGCCAAGATTTTGGAGCACATCTTGCTAGTTTTAGCCATATCTATGAAGAGATATTTTTAAACAATTTATTATATACAATTTTTGATAGGTAAATATATTTTTTACACCAACAAGATTTATCTTAATCATACTAATATGTAAAAATAACCTACAGTTTAGGTTCCTCCATCCTCTTTACTAGTGGCTGAAAAAGTCTCTAACATGAACTTAGAAATGGGTGAAAAGAACTGTACAGCAACACTGTAATGTCGTTGTTTTTGAAGATGATCTTTGTAGTAGATGTTGAGCAACTGTTAATGTCAAGGTGATATTCTTGTGAGTTAACATTCCCCATTGAAATGGAGATTTGGCAATCTTAATCCTATTTTAAATGTTTTAATCTTTAAAAATACAGTTTAACATTTTAGTAGGAAAACCAGGGTTTACTTCAAAGATACTAAAAAGTTAAGAAATGCATACAGAATTATATATTGAATTCGAGAAGAAATTAATATGGATATTTGCACTATTTAAAAAATAATTTCTGAAATAGCTAAGGAAAAAGTGCATGAGAAATGTTTTCTTTGTTTCCATCATAGGACAGAAGAAAGACAGTTCTGGATTGGATTTAATAAAAGAAATGTGCTTTCTGGAGGGACGTGGCAGTGGTCTGACAGAACACCTGTAACTATCTGTATACTATATATTTCAGTAACCTTTCAAGTCGTATCTGAGCATAAGTTGAAAAAATAAGCCTTGTGAGCAAATGTTGGCCAGGAAAACTGGTTTTCATGTCCACATACTTCAGTTAAAGTAATTGTTACAATAGGATGAGTAGTACACTACTATTAAAATAGCAGGTGTGCAAAAGGGCTGTGCAACTGTGAAAGGATGGGAGGATTATAACGATTTGCAGAAGTGTGCTTTCCTGCAAAGCATGGTACGTTTAGCCCAGGACGAGGCATATGCAGAGTGAACACGTGTGGTTGTATTTAAGTATACATATTTACATATATGCGCACACACATTGGAAAGCCTTAGACCTGTGCTTCCATGCATTATTTTTTGTATGGCTGCATGCCTGCAGGTTCATGCCTGCATGTCTTTCCTTTTTAATACCACTTTTGATTTTGCATCCTTGAAGAACTTGGTGCCACATAGAACACTAATGGTAAATAGGTGGGATTTAAACATCCAGCAACTGAAGAAGGGACAGTTTTTAAGCTGCAATTGGTTTTCAGCCATAACAAATAGTGCCAGCTCTACCACCATTACTTAACTGATTTCAGAATGCAAGAGCAAAGTTCAATCATGCAACATGTTGAACCAAAGCAAAGGCTGTTAGATGTGGGCAACTACTGCTAATCATGTCAAAAAATTGTTAGGTTTCGTAGCTATTCAATTATTTTTACGAAGAAGGAGTCTGCTATAAGATGGGAAAGTTGAACAGGACGTTGAGAGAACATGAATGTGGACCCTATTTTTTGGATTTTACTACCATAATTTAGGTGGTCCTCTAGTTGTTGCTTATGATGTTCTGACCACACAGATATCTACAAATCCTTCCTTTTTCTCCATAATGGGATTTTGAAATGCTTCATCCTGGATTGTCAGTGAAAGGTAATGAATGTGCTGCTTTCAGGTTGTATCTTCGTTTTTGGAGAGCAAGTATATTGAAGATGACTCAAGAAACTGTGCTGTGTTCAAAGTAAATAGAACGGTCTTTCCAGCACACTGCAGTGAAAAGCGTGAGTGGATATGCAAAATACCAAAAGGTGAAGTGTTAATTTATACACATTGTCTATTATACCCATTACTTGCAATTCAGGAGAGACAAGGAAAAAAAATACCTAAAGGTCTGTGTGTTAGCCACACCTACTCATTTGTCTTCTGTGTGAAGGTATGGCAAAGCTATATGTGCCCACTAGGGTTTGTTGGCCAGTTAACAGGTATAATGTGTTCACTGAGTTTAAAAATGGATAGCAATGATTAGCAGTTAGTTAGCAGGAGTTAATCAAAGTTCTTATTTATAAAGGTTATTAAAAATGTATTTTAATAAGCGTGGCAATTTTTTTCTTTTATTCCATGTTTAACTCCTTTTTTTGTCCCTGAACAAGAATAGCAGTATTCTTCATGATTTTGATTAAAACCTTACTGTGTGGAGAAAGCAATTCCAGTGAAATATCTCTTTTCATTCTTAATCAACCATGTTTTAATTCATTTACGTATTTTTTGCAGGTGTTAAACCAAAGAATCCAAATTGGTACATAGCTGGTATGAAAACATTTTCTTTTTTTTACATCTTGAAACATTATAACTTGGAAATACAATTTAAGCCATTGGTAAAAATAAGAATAACTAAAATGTTCTGAGTTAAAAATGTACATTAAGGAACTCTGTGGGGACTTGTTGCTACAGATCGAAATCTGCCACTCTTTTGTTCAAGAACATTGAAACGTCACGTATGACTTTGCTTAGGTAAAGGAAGTTTGCTAGTAATAAGCACAGGAGTTTGATAACCTCTCCTTCACACTGAATCTGCCTTTTTGCAAAGGCGTCAACTCTCTTAATATTACTGCAGTATCACAGGAGAGAATATTTTTTAAAAAATTGACTCATAGCTTTTTTTTCATAAATTGATACGTTAAATACGGTTCTGCTGTTAGTTGTCGCATATTTGTCTTCTGACATGTGGCTGAAGGTGGGCCACCGGGGTCAAAAAGAATGAGACTTGCAATGAGTTTTTACCCCTGCACGCCACTGACTCTTTTGCTTGTTTTCTAGAACTGCCATGGACATATTATCAAGGAGCAGAATATCTTTTCCATGTCAGTCCTACGGACTGGAAAACCTATGAGTTTGTCTGTGTCTGGCTTCGCAGTGGAATGGCAACAATAAATTCTTCTGGTGAACAAGCCTTTATTCAAAACAAAATTAAGAAGGTAAGAAAAACTACCCCTTTGAAAAAATAAACCCCCAGGCAGTAACTGGCTATTTTCTGCTGCATCTTTTGGAATATCTGGCTGCCTGTTGCTCCAGGTAGTATCCGAAAGACATTTGACTTCAGAAATAATTCTCTTGCTGTCTTCATTTCCCACATCCCTCTCAGAAGGCATATTTAGCCAAAGAAGTTGGTACCATTTCAGAGTCTGCAGAATCTTCTCTGCTAATGAGCAAGTCGGTCAGTCTGCCTCAAAGACCCAAGAGGAGCAAAAACCAGCTTCCTATCCCAAAGTTATGAAAGTAGTTAGGGTTAAAGAGAAAGGTTTGTTCCACATGTGGTGTGCATCCTTCTCTGTTTCTTCTTCTCCCTCCACGCCTCCATGACCAGGGAGACCCATTGCGGTTCCTCAGGCATTCATGCTGTGGTTCTGCATCCACTGGGACATCTCCTGATCCTGCACAGTTTCACAGTTGTGCTCCGTTCCCATTCAGTAACTTGCAGCTACTTTTCAGGTAGCAGGTAGCAATACCAAGGGACATTTCAGTGGGTATATTAGCACGAGGTGAGCATGAGTCCAGATGTTAGAAACAGTCTTCAGAGGTTAAATCCTCAACCTGATATTTGAAAGGTTATTCCTGGGGAGAGCTGGCCAAGAATGAAGAATTACGAATTTCCCTGCCCCTTAATTAAATCTAGAGATCTAAACCATAGAGGTGGGGGCTTATGACCTTGCAGAATAGATGACCTTTTCCTCTGCATATGGCAGCTTGGGCAACGTTCCCATGTGTTCACACATTTGTGTGATGCCTCTTGAATTAAACCCCTTTGTGACTATGGATTTTTATATGGGAAAAGAGACATCTGCCTTTAAATTTCCTCCTCTGGATGAAAGCAGAATTTCTGTAGAACCACTCCGATGTAACAAACAGATTTGAAGCTGAGAAATGGCTGTAGAAGCAGATGAATTCCCAAGAAACTAAGTCTGTTTCTTTTACGTGTTCTCTGTAATAGCCGGGTGGGTCCCTAAGTGATTGTAACCAGTTTCCTGCAGAAGCAGGAGTAACGATGCCAATCACCAAAATAATACTCAGCAGTTGGAATAAACTTTGCATGTGTTGTTGGAAAACTTGGTCAAAATTTCTTAGCATGGAATTTGAAATCACATTTTTCACTATTTCTTTAAAAACTGTAGTGTGTAGGCTGAGTGTCGTCATTAGAAAACTAAGCTCAGGGGCTAAGCAATACCAAATCAGACAGATTCCTGAGTCTCTTCTTTGTCAGAAATGTCTATTTTCTTCATTTGATATTGTTATATAAGCTGTAAGCTGGTGAAATCCTAACTGTAACTGCAAGGACAGTGTGGCTGCCACAACATAGGCTGTACTCCAGTTCTTTCTGGGGAAAAAAAGAAGAAATGCTTCTCAGAGACAGGGTGGCTTTTCCAATCTCCGGAACATTCACAACATTTTTTTTTCTTGTTGACTTTTTCCCAAAGACCCCAAAACTGTACCACTGAGTGGCTAACCCTGAAGGTGAAGGCAGCTCATAGTTTAAGGCAGAATGAAGTCAGCACAGCAATAAGTGGCAGTTTGAATTACATTATTTCTGTGACTTTTCCGTAGTACTTGGCCTTTTAGGAGTGGAGGTCTAGACCCTTTCATGAGACCAGCAATCAGTCTGGAAAGCACCTCTAGGAATCTTTTTATGAGCTACACAAAGTCAGTAAATGTGCATAGAAAACATTTTGGAAACAGTAAGGACCAGCAGTATATTAATGCTAAAAGAAGTATTTGCTATTATCTGTTTTTAGGAGTTGGGGAAAAAAAATTTCTGGCCTAAGACCACGACCCTTTTCAAGCCAGATAGGCTGTAAATTCCTAAAACTGTAAATTCCTAAATTACAGAAGATACATCAGCAATCCAGTGGAAACTGGGGACTAAATCATGCTCTACTTACATGAATAATCTTACTGAAGTGACATAAATTAACACGGGCAGGATTTAGCACCCGTTCTTCCCACTGGAACCCAACGAAGATGATATTCACCTGAATACAAACAGAGCCTGATTTTAGGGGTTTGTTAATGCTTTAATAAGAGGGCAACAACAGTTAAACGTATGGCAAAACATTTTTTTTTTTGTAGCTATCGAATAGTGATGTTCATTGGTGGATTGGATTACAAGCAGAAAACCTCAGCGATGAATTTCGGTAAGAATACCTACACTTCAGCTGCTCTGTTTACAGGCTGCCATTCAGTCTGATGGACTAAAATGGTTTGATGACAGAGAGGGATGTTCAAGAGACAACTTCAGTTCTCATGTAAATATAATTCAGAATATATTACACTTCATTTATCGCCATGTTAGTCTTTCTTCTAAAGGGTATAAAAGGTACAAGCAAAAGACATGAGTATCAACATTGTGGTTGTCTGGTTTTTTTAAAGCTTAGTTAATAAAGGGGCACTTTCTACCCTGTATGTGCTTACAAAGACATTTAACGGAGGTTGTATTTTTAGGTAAGGATAGGAAAAAGTGTAACTACACTCTTAACGTTTCTGTGCAGCTGGAGAGATGAATCACCAGTAACATACCAGAACTGGGATGAAGAGAGGGAGAGAGATCCGCTGAAATCAGGGAAAAGATGTGGCTTCATTTCATCACAAACAGGTTTACTTTATATTTCTTTTTGTTGCAGGAGTTGTGAGTTGATTCTGTTGTTGGCCAAAGGGGTTATATTTTAATTGCTTTCAAGAGAAATGCAATCCATATTACATGGTCCTGTATTACATAGTGATGTCACATGGTTATAATTTGCGTAACTGCTTTTATGGTTTAGAAAAGAATATTAAAATATCTGAATATGCTTAGAGACTAGGTTATAGGATTTAATAGTTCCAGCACTCTAATGTCAAAATACAAACATTCCACTGATACTGAATCTTTAGTTTTCCTTAAGAATTTGTTATGTGGCACAGCAAAAATGTCAATGCATTGCTGGTTTTCACAGTCAGTTTTACATAACCAAATGAGCTAGACGGACAAGCAATAATTTTTCCTATGTTTAGAAACCATTTTTCTATCAGCACATAACTCAGCTTTCTAGCTTATTTTTGATGCCCTGACCAATCAGCTGAGGGATTTTTGGGTACCATGGTTTTGGTGCTAGCCTTTACATCATCATATAGCTCTATATTTTGCTACAGTAATAAAAAATGTTACAGTGCTGCTGATTCCAGTGACTTCTCTCATCTCACAGTCTCTGTTATCTGAAGATCTGCAAGACATAGTAAACTGTGAGGTTCCATGTAAAGAAAAAGTACCCAGCTTTGTATTTGTGAGAAGATCTGAAAAGATTAATCCAGTTGCACTCTTGTAATCTCAGCCTCAAAAGCCAAAACTGAAAAAATGTAAAACCTTCTATTTTTCCACACATAATATTGGGGTTTTGATTCATGACTTTTTGAGTGCATGGGTTTGGTGTTACTATAGTTAGCATTGGATAAACAGAAGAGAGGCCCACCCTCCCCCCTCAGCTGGCCACCAGATGGGAGCTGGTCAACAACTTGCTGAGTGCGCTGTGTTCCACTGAAAAAAGTATTTTCCTCCTAAGCAGGTCAGCCTTTTATGTCAGTACCAGGATCTTGCCAAAAATTTTCAATGTAAGGAAGTCAAACTATTTTATCTGGAAGGCATCACTTCTATATCTTTCCTTTTTATTGCATAGCTAATGTTAATACATGATGATGGAGGCATATGTTATGTGACTCAGTGTAGGGGAATTGGTTTAACTTAGTAAAATCAAACCGGGAATAAAAGTATGAGCCCCATGGATCATCAAATCCACCGTGATGCAGTATGTCCAAAGATATTTGATGTAGAATCTCATCTTCCTCAACCACTAACAGGAACCCTTCTTAACAATATCTAAGCTAGCTAAGAAAAAGAGACCTTTTCAGTTGTCAGGCCAGTACTGAACTATGATTTTTATTTTTACACAGGACTCTGGGGTGATGAAAACTGTACTGTCTCTCTTCCCTGTATTTGTAAACGTAAATTGGCATGGAAAATAGAGAAAGAGATTCCAAAAGACCAGAACCAACAAGGAATGTGTCCCAAAGGCTGGCTGCACTTTGGATTCAAAGTAAAACATTTTTTTCTGCTATTTGATTATTCAAAATGACAGAAATTGGACTTCTTAAGGATTATTCAACATTTGAAGATTTTCTTCCTTTTTGAAAGCAGGGCCCTTAGGTTTATAACTGCTGACAGGGTTGCAAAGGTTTGTAGCTATTAAGTAGCTTTGCACACAGAAGTTGTCTTAATAAGGTGTCAAAAATTTTACTTTAGTTGAAGGAAATGAATACTCATATACACAAAAGCTATCTAAATGTATTTGTGCTTTGGCTGTAAAAAGCCTATTCCATCCTCTCTTATGACAATCAATTCCAAGAGTCTTTTATGATCTCAAAAGAGATCTCTGACCCCTTGTTGTACTAAATGGTCCCTAACTGCTGCCATTCTCCGAAAGATGCTGTTTCAAATAGGGCACATCAAAGATAATTATAAACCGAAGTCTATTGCAATTGAAGGTTGAAAGGCAATTATTTCATCAGGCTCCTCTTAAATACATACGTTCCATAATAGCAACATGCACTGAGGTGGCTGGATTTATCGCAGTGCTAAACTGCAGTGACTACAGGATAAATTTAACCCAGATTGTGTTTGCCTTTAAACAACTGATTTGAATCCAAGCCTGATCGTAGCTGACAACTGATACCAAGGATGCTGGAGAGGTCCATTGCAGGACAGAAACTAAGGAAATATTTAGTTTTCAGTAACAGTGTGTGAAATGTTTAAGTGATCACTCTTAGTGATTGGTAGATTTTAAACTGGAAAAACAAGCCTTTTGTTTGTTTGCCTTTTTTTTTTTTTTTACACAGTGCTTTTTGATACAAATTCCGAAGGATCCAGAGCATCTGAGAAACTGGTACTCTGCACAAGACTTCTGCATTAGCTATGATGGGTCACTTGCTTCCCTTGAAGATGAACTGGAACAAGGTAGAGTACTGAAAATATTGTTAAATAAAATAAATTTAATCTTCATTAGGATGCTGTAGTAAAGTTTCATCTTGGATAGAGATGGAAAAAAGATCTCTCAGATCCTACTCATGTTCCATTGCTTTAAACAAGTTAGTGTTTCTCTTTCCCAGTGTCCCAAAATGTAAAGATTCAAATGTCCACTGAGCTGTATAGAGGTATGTTTTGAGGAGTAATTAGAATTTCTTTTATGCTTACGACCATGCATGAGAAGTAAAACAAAAATAATGCAATACTCATTTAACAATTTGCTATGTAAAATTTCTATCTTATGAATGCAACATCACACTGTTATAAAAGCAACCTCATTTTTATCCTTTAGAGTTTATTTCCTTTAATAGTACTTAAAATCTTATCTACCCATAAGCACATAAGCATAGCGCTAGGCTGGAGCTCTCAGAGAAATAAATGCCAGCACATTGGGAAATACTTATAATCCCTATTCATAGAAATCTGTGGTTGAGTTTCATACATTTGTAAAACCACTTATCTGGAGGTGGGAGGAATCTCACTGGCTGTCTTTAGTTGAGAAACCTTATTTTCAGCTAAAACTGAGAAAAGCTTTTTCAGTGGGACAGTACCCTGAACTCATACTTCAGTTGTTCAAGCTGCTGTGAACATTTCTGGAAGACTCATTAGTTAATGGACTAAATCCTAACCCAACTGAAGTTACTCAGTGTAACTGATTTTATAGTTAGATTACACTGAAATGCCACTCATGTTCTTACTTTCTAGTTACTCTGTAACGTCATTGATTAATAATTAATTTTTTCAGTGCTTCAGTGTGTTGGAAGAGACTTTATCTCTAAATGGTTACCAGTTAATTGTATTTTATTTCTGTTTCATTTTCCAGCTTTCATAACAATGAATCTATTTGGACGGAAAACCAGTGTTTGGATAGGTTTCCAGAGTGACGATTATGAAAAATGGTTGAACGAAAAACCTCCAATGTATTCCAACTGGTCTCCAGTTGAAGTAGTGGATGTGAGTAATTCCAGGGGGTTTAAGGACAGTGAGAAGTTGTTGTATCCATAAAAACCATGACTGCAACAAGGACAAGGCTTAACTTGTTACAGCAATTTAGTCTTCTCTTAATTTTAGTAACTTGAGACACCTGTGAACACAGATCCATGGGCATAACGAGAGGCAGCAAAAAAGGCACTATCAAGACAGTTATTTATGTAATTTGTGGCTATAGTCACATTCTCTTGCAATTGCTTTTAAGCACCAAAGTTTGAATAATATCGTTAGTATCATATGCTGGGTCTGAACAAAGTTTAGACAAAAGATTATGAATTTCATATTTTAATATATTGTTTAACACCACGTTAGTCCATATTGGGCTTAGCATTGTAGTTTGTTCAGTGAAAGCTTGTGACTTTTTTATGAGGTTATTGTTTCAAATTGTATTTATGGGAGTGTTCATTGTTCTACCTACATATTTGTAATAGTGACTTTCAGGTAATTATTCTTCTAAATTTAATGCAATAATCATGCATTGTTTTTACACAGTGTCTTTTTTAATTAATATAAGGTTCTGTGTTGATTGCAGAGACAGCGCTATAACAGCATAAACATTCAACAAGAACTTCCACTATGTACATTGGTATCAAATAACCCTAATTTTTATTTTACGGGAAAATGGTACTTAGAAAACTGTCAGAAAAATTATGGGTTTGTCTGCCAAAAGACTCAGGGTAAGGTTTTGTTTTGCTTTGCCTCTCTTTTCTTCCTGTACTGTATTCATCTTACTTTATTTTCATCCAGAAGCAGCTTGTTATAGGTATCTATGAAACCAGGAACATAAAAGATTTCTAAGATAGTTGTACTCAGATATTTAGACAGACTAGCTCTACACTATTTAATATCATAGCTGTGATGTAGAAGTAATTACTAAAAAATATTTTGTTATTAAATTTTCTTCCTAACTAAGAGCTTTCTGTTGCATATCTTAGATTCAGGAACAGAGATGAAATTTCATGTTTTCTGTCATGGCAACCAGATTAACAGCATGAAATTACGAAAGGCAAAACTGAGGGTAATTTTGATGAAAATCTGGTATTTTTTTAAATATTTTTAGGGGGTGGGACTTGCAATATTAGATCAGAATAGACTATAGAAAATATATTTCTGTGAACAGTGCAGACCGATTGGCCGATGAAATAGAGTTTGGCTTTCTTTTCACACCTCAAATTCTGTTACCATAATGTTCACCTGCCAGAAGCACAAAGCTTTTGTGGGGAACAGGCATCGTTTGGTGTCCTCAAGCCCCATTCCGGCTTTGCCTCTCGCACTGGGAGCTGCTGGCATCCGCAGGGCGCTCGCATAGCTCTGGAGCCTGTCCGAGGGGCTGCTGCAGCTCTGCCAGCGGGAAGCTGCCAGAGCATGTCACCAAAATAGACCAGCAGCAAATTATTAACCCTAAGGCAAAGGGAGGGCAGTAATTCGAGCCTGTAAGGAGTGTCCTTGGGTGCTGTACTTACTGCGGGGGTGGTTTTATATTGCTCAACTTTAAGTATAACATCTTAGTTAAGCCCTGGGTCTAAAGAGAGGATCCTCTCCTGCTGCCTGCCCAGGAGGCGAGGGAGAGGGAGTGGAGAAGTAGAATAAACAAATACAGGCTTTGGGCAGTGCTCACATGTGGCTCTAGCAAACCATAGCTGTATTTGACATTATTTATTATGAGAGTTGCAGGGAGCGCTGGAGTAATCCTGCAGGCAGTGTAGAAAAAACCCCAAATAACTGCATTTTCCTGCTGGTTTGTTTCCTTCACCTCCCAAATGTTTGTATTTTAACGCCTTGCTGCTGCTTCAGACAGATGGAAAAGGTGTTAAAAAGCAGGAAGGAAAACTGTTGCCTTCGGGCAGCAGGGGCTGCAGGGCAGCTGGGGGGGGACTGGGACTGCACTGGGTGCTCAGGACCCTCCCCACATTCCCTGGCTGGGTGAACCTGAGCATGGCCCATGGGCCCTGGCCGCAGCATGGTGGGGGTGGGGGGGACACGCTGTGCCCCGGGCTCAGTGCTGCCTGCCTGCCCCTTGCCAGCAGACTGCTCCTGGGGTGAAGGGACCAGTCCTGTCTCCTCCTTGTGACACCTTTTCTTTTCCTTTTATTCCCCTCCCACCCCCATTTGGTGTCATTTTGTGCAGCTTTTCCAGGCTGCATCGGCTCAGTGCCAGGCTCAGGCAAACACCAGACTTGTACATGGGAATACGTAACTGGAAGAGCAGAGAAGCAAGGAAGGGAGAAGTGAGACAGCCTCTTGTTGGCAGCAGTGAACTGCTAAATTTCCTCAAATGTCCAAACAAATGTGTCAGTTCCTGGAAAGATGAGCTGGTGCTTTGCATCTGCCATCCTGTCCACATCCTATCTCCCCTTTTTTTGAATTATTTTCTGTAGGAGACTAAAATGAAATAAACCAGCAGGAGATCTGAACTGGGCTCTGATCTCTTAGTGATGCTTGAGTAAGGATTGTGTCAACATTTTACTGCGTTTCCTGCCTTTTTTTAAGCTGTGACACGCACTGAAAGATGGAACAAAAGAGTGCTTCAGTTAGCTCAAGAGCAGAACTTTTTCTGGCTTAGAAATTTCTAATTTTAAATGATTTGTGGATGACAAATAATAATTTATTATTTTAAGATGCTTGTTAACACTCCTCTCAGTCATAAAGGGAACCAAGTCTAAAAACACTCCACCTCTAGGCAAAGCAACCACTTTATTTTGTAATGACAGAGAAGTTTTATAGACAGAAGTAATGAATCCAAACTGACAAATGGGATTAAAACCGAGGCATTGCTTTATTTCAGTAGTCTTGTTTGAAGTATACTGTGAGCATTCATACACATTAGCAAAGGCATTTGCCTCCTGTGGAAAAGCAAGCGTGGCAGCATCACAGACTGGGCTGGAGTGGAGATGGTCTCTGTTTCACACTTTTTTTCTCATGGGAGACTCTGTTTCTTAAATCTAAAAAGTCTGGTTCTTCCTTTTATGTTTTTGGACCTTGCTGCATTAGTTTATCATCAAAAAGAGATTTAAGTTTCCATGCACAGAGGATTTTTCTTTAAGTACCAGTACTGTGCTCTTCCCTACATTGGCTCATGGTAGTAAAGATGAACTCAGGAAGCTCCCAAGCGCTTATTTCTACCATGAGCCACAGTTTGTCATCCCCTGAGTTGTGCCAGTACAATTATTTGTGAGGCCAGACTTTGCTGTAAACTGCCCTTGGAAATTACTAAAAATAATGGGTCAGAAAAGAGGTAATCTAAATTACATGGAAGGTGTCTGGGATCAGAGCACTCTGCAGCCCAATACTGTTGGACATTTGGGATATGCCCAGATCCCATGTGACTTCTTACTGACCTTCAAAGATCCAGTCAGTGGAACTAACTCTGTCTACATTTTCTTTTTTTTTTTTCTTATACATTGAATTCATTCACTCCTGTGATGAGTTTTGTGCTGTGGTGAAATTTCAGATATTGTTCTAGTAATCATCTTTTTCTTTTTAAGATCACAGTGCCTTTCTGAAGCCAAGCGGTTTGCAGTTTTTAGATTTGTTTTTAAGGATAGTTCTGATTTTTTAGGAACTGTTCTGCTATATTCAAGCTGTCTGTTTAAAAAAATAAAGCAATCCTTTCCTTCTGTTTATAACAGACACATCCAGACATGTCATCAATGCATCTGAAATGTACCCTGTGCCAGACACTTTAGAATATGGAAACAGAACGTATAAACTGATACGTGGGAATTTTACATGGTCCTCAGCTTTAAAGACCTGCATGGCAAATGGCGCGGAGTTGGTCAGCATCACAGACCAGTATCATCAAGCTTTCCTCACAGTCATTGTGAATCGGCTGGGATACAACCACTGGATCGGGCTGTTCACTTCAGATGTACGTAGTGGATTCCCTGGCTGTGAATATGATGTTGCAAAGGAGTTTTTCCAGTAACAAGCTAATGAGCTGTGTCTCTCATTTGAAGTCACAGGAAGTTTGCATCTGGAAATGAAACCTTGGAAAGCTTGAGCCCTAACTGTATTTTTGCAACATAATGTATAAACCTAATGAGAGCCAGTTTGGTGCAATGACTACTGAAAGCTAACAGCCATAAAAAACATTTAAAAACACAAAGAAAAATCTCTTGTAGCATCAACATTGAAATTATGTTGTTCCATTTTCAGTTGCTCAATGGCCCAAATAACCACTTGCTGAAAACAGCAGGTTAGATGTAGTTTGTGGTCTCCCAGAAATAGCTTGGGAGGATCCTTGGATCTGCCTTTTGTAGATCCTTCTTGATCCACCCAGACTTCAGAGAAGTAAAGACATTCTGTAATACCTGGTGAGGCTGCCACCAGAGGATGAACTTGTGTGGTGCTAAAGCATATCAGAAAGCTAATCTGAAATTTGTTTTGGCAGAATGGGCTTCACTTTGAATGGTCAGATGGGACTAGGTCTTTGTTTACCTTCTGGGAAGACGACGAGTCCCAGGCCTTTGGCAGCTGTGTTTACATTGATACGTTGGGGCACTGGAAAAGTGCTAAGTGTGAACGACTTCTGCAAGGAGCAGTTTGCCATGTTCCACCTAGTAAGTCAGAGTTAAGTGTTAATTTAAATCTTTGCAGCTGCAGATGTGTGTATTGACAGTGGAAGTATGTGAAGGAAATTAATTGGTTTGAGGTTAAGCAATGATGATAGTATTATTGAAAATTGAAATAGATTTCTGGCATTGCCTTGCTGTATCTCCTCTTTGTGGAACCGTTTTTCCCCTATAAAATATTGGCCATCAGGTCTGGTCCGTAGGAGAATGGAACGAGAACGTTCATAATAGAAAAGAAACAGGCAAATTACTTACTCTGTCTCTTCAGGGAACACTATATTATCTGTGAAAAATGGTGATCGCTAATAACCTAGCTCAAAGGGAAATAAATTCCATTTGCTGCAATTAACTGTGGGATGGGAGAAGGGAAGCATTTAGAGCAAAGTGAAAAACGAGTCACATCTTCACTGATTGCATATAAAAGATTTTGCAATTTTTTTTTTTTTCCTAAAGATAAGAATATTTTCCTGTATCCTAAAATACGTTGTGTTTCCTGCAAAGATCTGTCAATTACCTGGGCCTCATTTGAATCCAGAATTCAGGTCTGGAACTCCATTCAGTCCAGGACTTGCAGAGTCTTTGGCAGCATCCAGTTCTTAAAACAGTTCCTGTTTGGTGGTACTGATCACCAGGGGTTCACCGAAAGCTTATTATAGCTTTTGGCTCTGTTGAGAAGAAAGCTGTTTTGGAATCCTTCAGGACAAAAATTATTGTCTAGCATGGTTTTTATAGTGAAGCTGACTAATTTTCTCATTCGTTTGTCAAGCTCTGTAATCATATATAGCCTAAGGTTTACTTAATTTTCAGAAGTTGTGTTGTAGTAAAGTAGGATGCACGTGAGACGATAGGTGACACAGCTGAATCTACAGCACTGCCAAAAGGTGATGCTGGATATGGCAAAGTGAGCTTGTAGAGTTGTCCTGCATCAGAGGGACTCTGCTGCAGCACATTGCACACCAGAGAGGCTGGCTGCTGCTTCCCGGTGGAAGACTCTCCTCTGTGTTGTGGTATTTGGCATGAAGTTATCTTCGTGGCTTAATGGAGAGAAGCTCTGCAGCTCTTGGAAATCCCCAGCCCTCTGGGAGATCCTGGGCAGCCTGGAGTGCTCTGCTGTGCCCATAGTTTGCGGATAACTCATCAGTATCGGTATAGATTGTCCTGATATTGCTGTTGCAATTCAGCAGAGTTTTTGATCAGAAATAAAACCAGTTTTACTGTTCTAATACAAATACATACAACCACCAGATTTTCACTTCAAAAAATAGAGGCATAACGCAATAACATGCTTATTAGCATTATCCAAAACAGCGTGTGGAATGTTACATTAATGTGTATGTTGTTGTGCCGATAAAGCTGTGCTGTTATTTCTGTCACAGAAAGGAAACTCACTGCCTATAAAGGCTTATGCTCAGAAAAAACTGTTCCCTGGATCAAGTTCAAAAACAGTTGCTACAGCTTTTCCACAGTTCTGCAGGGCACAAGTTTTGATACTGCGTATGAAGTTTGCAAAAATCAAGGTAAGTGATTTTTTTTGTAGCTACAAGATATCATTGTGATATCTTAAAAATATATATATTCTCTGAAATTACTAAAATCATGGTATGTTTTCTCTAGTTTACGATAGTGGAGCTCATGAGCCAACTATGAAATTGGAGGAAACATACTTCAAAAAAAATGTTTGTTTCCCTGTGAAAATATTGCTTTCTGGAATAACACATAAAATGCATTTCTTTCCTTCCAAACTTGTTTTAAAATCATGTGAGAACAGTTTTATATCAGCCTGAGCATTTTCACATTAACTGCAAATTTAAGAACTTTCAACACGTAACCAGACTTTTTAAGCTTTTCAGCTAAGGCTCATGTTTGCAATGCAATGTTACATTTTAATGGCATGGATTGTTTGAAAATTTGTTCCATGTTTAATCTGTAGGATCAAATCTCCTAACTATTCAAGATGAAGATGAAAATGCTTTCATTCTGGAAGAATTGCACGGTTTTAGTTATTCTGTGCAAATGGTTTGGATGGACATCCTGCTTGTTACAGACAGTAAGTTTTGGGTGGAAGAGAACTGCATGTAAAGAATCTGGTTTGGTTTTTGGTTTGGCTTTTATTTGAATGCTGGTGTAACCATCTTCTGAAACACCATTATCTTTTGAGATGTTTTTTGCTGCCTATTACCTGTTTATGACATAGTAAAACCAGTCAAGCTTTCTGTAATCATAGTGTTCTGACACTCAATATGTATTCATGTATGTGAATGCCTTTACTTTCTTCTTAAAGAAGTACTACAGGCTGTCTTCCCTGTCAAGGGATATTTTTAAATCCTTAAAAAAAAGAAAGTAATAAAGTGGCCAAACAGTGGTATTCTTTATTCAGTGTTTATTGATGTGAGGATAAGTCCAACTGAAACAGATAATTATCAAAACACTATGGTATTTTGCACTGATTTATAACCTCTGCCCTTAGATGAGACAATCTCCTGGTCTGATGGCTCTCCCTTAAATTATTCTAACTGGGGCATCAGGGAGCCTGAATTTGATCATCTCAAAGGGAATTTCTGTATCAGCCTGAGGACCACAGATGGAGTCTGGCAATTATCTCCATGCAGAGAAAAAAGGGGATTCATATGTAAAATGGATACAGGTATGTTATTCCATAAAAGAAGGTAATTGTGTCCTTTTAACCATTGTTTCACGTGTTCCTGTCACTTGCTTATTTGTTCTTAGTTTTCACTTAAATAATTCTGGCCCTTGGTATTAGACAAAATACTTGTAGAAAACCCAACCAGGCATGGTAACCTCCTGTTGAGGAGCCTGGGCAGCCATTGCGTTATTGCCAACTGTGGTAGACTTTCTGCTGTATGGGTGAGCCATGTGCAGAGAATCAGAGAACTGTGTAATACCAGGTTGGAAGGGACCTCAAGGATCAGCTGGCCCAACCTTTCTTGGCAAAAACACGGTCTAGAGAAGGTGGCCCGGCACCCCATCCAGCCAAATCTTAAACGTGTCCAATGTTGGGGAGTCCACCACTTCCTGTGGAGATTATTTCAATGGCTGATTGTTCTCATGATGAAAAATTTTACTCTTGTGTCCAATTGGAATCTCCCCAGGAGTAACTTGTACCCACTACCCCTCATCTTTTCCATGTGACTCCTTGTAAAAAGGGAGTCTCTCTCTTTTTTGTAGCCACCTTTTAAATACTGGAACTGGTGATAAGGTCTCCCCTAAGCCTTCTTTTCTCAAGGCTGAACAAACCCAGTTATCTCAGCCTCGCCTTGTATGGCAGAATATCAGGCTGACCTCCACAAACCCTGCAGGACGGGCAGGCACAGCCCAGGAGAGCTGCACAGACACCACGTCAGTAGGAATGTGGGTCCGTGAGAGACACAAAAGTGTTTTGAGGGCCCACCCAAAATGCCTGAGTCACTGTTGGACTCAATAGCTAGGTTAATCTACTGCTGCACAGATCTGCTCATGCATTTGCACTTTAATGAATGCCGCTGCTCATCCTTGCACAAACGTCAGTTAATATATTCCACCAGATTTAAGGGATTTTAGATAACAGATTAGGCCATGTTTAACTTGGCCAGTAGGAATCCCATTGACATAGGAAAGTTAAAGAACAGCCTGCTTTTGTATGGTTTTAGGTAGATTGTCTTCTCAGTGTCAATTTCACCATGAATATATGTAGTAACTTTTGTTAGCTCTATGGGTAATTTTATGACCATTCTGGATTCTATTTCAGATATCGATGCAACAGAACCCTCTGAGAAATGTAAGTTTCTTCTGCACTTTCTTAATAATTTTTTGTAAGGAGTAATAACACATTTTGAGCCGATATTCTGTGAGGTAACTGTTAAACCTGTAATTTAAAATGTGTGACATGTAAGGGGTGATAATATGTTTCCATAAAACACCTATGTTTATATTTAGACTTGTATATAGTCATAACTATTTGCTTAATAACAATTTCTGTCCTTCCCTTTCAGCATCGTACCGTGGCCTCGCAGCTCTGGCTGTTATCGTGACATTGGTGATGCTGGCTGCCATTTCCCTTTTTCTGTGGTGCCTGTACAAACAGAATAACCAACTCTTCCGCAGGATACTGTGGGTCAGAAATGCCTATTTGCCACAGATCAACACTGACGTTCCTGCTTTGGAAGAAAGCATCCTCATTTCTGATTTTGAGAGAAGCGACAATTAATTCATGAGAAATAGCAAGTGATCATGTGTTCCGTGTGAAACTCTGCAATCTACAGTGGTTTACTCCTTCTTGGTAGTCCCCC